>NC_084690.1:1223684-1529605 GCF_028389875.1 Rhea pennata | reverse complement strand
TCACGGGCACCAGCTGGAAGGGAGGAAGCGCCGCCAGCCCAGGCTGGAGACGGTGCCTTTGAGCTTTGCTTTCTTTTTTGCTTGAAACCTAGAGGCAGAAAGCTTTGCAAGGTGCTGGGGCAGGAAGCAATGAGGGGTTTTAATTTCTTCAAGCTTAGGGAGGTGCAAAACAGGAGCTGGAGGTGATGACGGCAGCAAAACCGGTTGCAAGTAGGGTGTTGAAAACGCCGCTTGACGCAGGGCTTGCGGAAGCGCTGGCCTGGCCCGTGGTCTCCGCGGGCCCGGAGGCGCGTCGAAGCGAAGGGGGCTCTTGCAGACCGCTCCTCCGGCGCGGAAGCGGCGTCGCCCCCGCTGGGACGCTAGCGCGAGACCAGAGCCGGCGCCTCGGGCGGCAGCGCGTCGTTCTGCCTCTCGGCCGGAGCTGCCTGGCTCTCGGCCCTTCCCGCCGCCCCGGGGCGAGATGCGCTGATGCCCGATGACCAAATTCGACAATCCAGCGTCGAAGCAAGCGCTCCTGGCTGGGCCCGCGCGGCGGGCAGGGGACTCGGCGGAGCGCGGCGCTCGGCCCCTCCGCGCGGGCAGCCTCGCGCCCGGAGCCCGCCCCGGCTCGGCTGCTGGGCTCGGGGAGCAACGGGCTCGTTGCTGCAGCGGGTTCGGCTCTCCCGCCTGCTGCATCGATTAGCTGCCGGCTGCCGGTGGCATCTCGGGGCGCCGGGATGCTTCCTGGGGACGTGCTCCGGGGGTGCTGGCCGGCCCTGCCCCAAACCCCCTCGGGCGCCGGCGGGCGCTGCCTGCTCGGCCCCCCCGGGCCGGCTCAGCCTCGCTGCCCCGCTGCTGTTCCTTCTCCCCACTGCCGACGGCCGGAGGTCCGGCTCCCCGGCCCGCTGCGGTCCCCGTTCGCGTCTCCCGCTCTCCGCTCGCATCCCCCCCCCCCTCCGCCCGGCATTCCAGGACCGGAGGGAAAGCGGCAGTGCATCCGCGCAGCTCCGGCCGAGCCACTTCGCCTTGCGCCCCGTGGCGTGCCAGGCCACTTCCCGGGAAGCCGAACTTGGGTTTTTCCTCGAATGCTTGGATTTATTCCCTTTTGTTTGTTTTTTTTTTTTTAAACAAAAAAAAGCCCGAGGAGAGCCCGAGCGGGCGGCTTTCCTTCCCGCAGCTGCGCCCCGCAGAGGCAGCGGGTTCCCTCCGTCTCGGCATCTCATGCAATACGAGCAAATCCCAAGATGTTGCCTGGACCACGCTAACTGTGGGGACAAATATGATCTTTTATTAATAATAAAATGAACCTTTAATCCTAGGAAACCTCCTCAAGCTGGTGCTCTAACCTCCAGTGGAATTGTTAATCCTTTTCATAGTCTTCATCGTAACCAGCCAGAAGCTTTTCTTTTTTTTTTTTTTTTTCATGGTTACTCTAATGTCTTCTGTATATGTTGCACTGAAAGTTAATATTTAATGTTTTAATTTATTTTGTGTGGTTAAATTAATTTTTGATTTCTGTAATATGTTACTGTGATTGGCTGTTCTTTTCCCCTAATACCTGGATTATAGTTATTTAAGTGATATAAAGGACACTTTTTTCAGAATGCTTCTCGCTGCTGTTTTGCTCGCGGGATCCAAGCCGCGCTGCGCCGCGGGGCGTCCCACGGAGGAGGACAGCGCGCGGGGCCCGCCGGCGGCGGAGGCTGGAGGGCGGCTCAGCGCGGCGGGCGGCCGCCCTGGGGGGCCCCTTCCCGCCGCTCCTCTCCTGAGGAAACCCGTTTTAATGGGAAGAGTAAAAATAGAGGAGAAAGCGCCTAAGGGTCAGCGCCTCGGCTGGGGCGGCCCTGGAAATAGCGGCCGTGCGCGGGGCTGCAGGCTCGGCCCTCCCCGCGCCGGGAGGCCTTCGCGCCGTCACGCATTCCCCGCGTGTTTGCCCCGTGCCGTCACCGCCGCGGCAGCCCTGCGCTGGCCCCTTCCCTGTGCCGCCTGCACCGCGCTGGGTCCGACGGCAGCCAGGCTGCCCGCACCGCTACGGCCGCCCGGCGTTTGGGGACCGGCCGGGCCGGACTGGGACCAGTGGAGCAGCACCAGCGTTGCGGCGTGGGGCTCTGTGGCACGAGCGGCGTGGGGCTGGCTCTGCGTCCCGGGCGTCCCGTCGTGGCCCGAGCATTGCATCGCGGTGCGGGGCGGGCATTGCGGCGCGGCGCAGGTATTGCATTGCAGCGCGGGCGCTGCGGCGTGATGCAAGCGTTGCGTCACGGGCGCTGCAGCGTGGGGCGGGTATTGCGTCACGGCACGGGCATCGCGCTGCAGCACCGGCAGCGCAGAGCCGGTATCGCTCTGCCGTGCGGCACTGCACCGCGCTGCAGGCGGCGCGGCGTGGGCGCTGCGCCGCGGCACAGCCGCGCTTCCCGCGGCGCTGCGCGGCGCGGCGGCCGCAGCCGTGCGGAGGGAGGGACCGCCGGGGGCCGCGCCTGCCCGCTCACGTACTGTCCTCCCCGCCGGCGCCGGCGGAGCGCCGGGGGCCCCGGCAGCAAAGCGGCAGCGCTGCGGCTGCCGCGGGCCCCGCGCGTCCCCTCGCGCCGCGCCGGCCCCACGGGGGGGCGGGGCCAGGGCGGGGCGGGGCGGGGCTAGGCGTAGGGGCGGGGTCAGGGGCGGGGCCAGGCGTGGGGGCGGGGCCAGGGGCGGGGCCGGCCGGGGGGGTGTGGGCGCGGCTCGGCGCTGACCCGGGAAGCGGATGGGCCGGGCCGGGCATGGCGGAGGCGGCGCAGGGCCGGGTGCAGGCGGCCGTGGAGAGCATGGTGCAGGGGCTGGAGCGGGACAGCATCCGCGGCATGCAGGTACGGGCGCCGCCGCGGCCCCCGCGAGCGCTCCGCACCCGCCGTGCAAGCTCCGGGCAGCCCCTGTGCACGCTCTGTGCAAGCTGCGTGCACCCCTGTGCACACTCTGCAAGCTCCATGCTCCCCTGTGCACGCTCTGTGTACTCCTGCGCAAGCACTGTGCAAGCTCTGTGAACGCCTGGACAAGCCCCGTGCACACACTGTGCAAGCCCTGTGCACACTCTGTGCAGCTCCTGTGCAAGCATCATGCATGCTCTGTGCCTGCCCCGTGCAAGCTCTGCATGCTGTGCTGCCTGGCCCATGCACCGCTGCGCAAGCAGGAGGGCAGCGCTTTGCAGAGGACCCTGGGCCCGCCGGCTCCGTGCATGCTTGTTGCACACGGGGCACGACGCAGGGCGCTGACAGCACCACGGGTCCGCTGTCCGCAGGGCGCCATGTTCCGGTGCAGCGCACGGTGCTGCGAGAGCAGCACGGCCTCCATGCAGCAGGTGCAGCAGTGCATTGAGCGGTGCCACGCGCCCCTGGCGCAGGCGCAGGCCATCGTCACCGGCGAGCTGGAGCGCTTCCAGGTGAGGGCCGGGGCGGGCAGCGGGGGCAGCGGGCGGCGCGGCCGCTCACAGCCCTCTCCCCACGCAGGACCGCCTGAGCCGCTGCACGCTGCACTGCAACGACAAGGCCCGGGACTCGCTGGAGGCAGGCGGCACCGAGGCGCGGGTGCGGGCGCAGCTCGACGCCTGCGTGGCCGCCTGTGGCGACGAGCACCTGCGCCTCCTGCCCACCATGGCCCGGAAGATGAAGGAGAGCCTGGCCACCCTGGAGCAATAGCACCGGGCGCTGGGCTGTGGCCCCGGGCTTATTAAAGGAGAGGAGCAGAGCTGGGCCCTGGCGGCGCTGTGGCGGTGGCAGCGGTGCACGAGGCGTGGGTGGCAGGGGCGCCGCGGGGGCTGGGGGTCTGGGTGCTGGCAGGGGGGGGAGCTGCCTGCGGAAGGGCCAGTGGCCACGGGGTCGGCATGCATGGGGCTACCGCCGCGCGCGTGCAAGGGGCAGTGACCCGCGGTGAGCATGGGTGCGGTGTGGGGGCGATCCTGCACGTGCGCGTTGTGTGGCACAAGCGCCGCGCACGTGCAAGGCGCAGGGGCATCCCTGGGTGTGTGCAAGGCGTGGGGCGACCGCTGCGTGTGTGCAGGGAGTGGGGTGATCCGTGCATGGTGTGGGGCAACCCCTGGGTGCAGGGGGGGGGATCCTTATGTGTGTGCGAGGTGTGCGGTGGTCCCTCGGGTGTGCAGGGCGCGGCGGGAGCCCGGCGCGTGTGCGGGGCGCGGGCGGCGGCGCCGGTCCCGCTGCGTGGAGCGGCGCGCGTGTCCGCGGGGGAAGCCCGGCGGCGCTGGGAGCACGTGGCGCTCTCCCCGGCCGTATTGACCCGCGTACGCGCGCAGTTCGCGTTCCCAAGGCGGTGCCGCCGTCGGCTCCGGGAACGGCCGGCCGCAGGAGCCTTCCGGCGGCAGCGACTTCACCCCCCTCCGCGGTGGTGTTCCCGCGGGGCCTCCGGGGGCGCTTCGCGCCACAGCTGCCGCGCCTCTATTCGGGGGAATGCGGTAACCGCCGCGCGAAGGGGGGGGGCCACTTTGCGGGGAGGGGCGAGGGCGGACGCGCGGTCGCCATTGGCTGGCGCGCGGGCCACGCGGGCGGGCGGCGGCGCGGTGACGTCAGACGGCGGCGCGAGCGGCAGAGAGGACGGCGGCCCCGCGCTGAGGAGACGCCATGAGCAAGGCGCACCCGCCCGAGCTGAAGAAGTGGGTACCGGCGCGGGGGCGCCGAGGGAGGGAGGGAGCGGGGGGGAGAATTGAGGGGGTGATGTTGGGGGGGCGCGAATAACGCGAGCGACCGTTATTCTCCGCCCGCCGCCATCCCGGCGTGCATTGCGCGGGGGGCTGGGGGGGGGGGGGGAGGGGGTGTCATGGCGGCGGGCCGCGCTGCTCCCGCCGCTCTGACCCGCGCCCGCCGTGTCGTTGCAGGTTCATGGACAAGAAGCTGTCACGTGAGTGCCGCCCGCTGCCGGCGCCCGGGCGTGTCGGGGCGCGGGGGGGGGGGGGGGGGCGGGAGGAGGACCCCTCCCTCCCTCCCTCCCCGGGCCCTTCTCCCGGCGGGGCCGCTGCCACGTACGAGCTCGGGGGGCGGCGGGTTGCGCTCTGCCTAGAGTCGTGCCCCATGTCGCCGTGGTGCTGCTCCCCCCCCCCCCCCCCCCCCCGTATATAATTGCACCAAGACGGTGTTTCGTTGCACCGATTTCCACCCCCTCTCTTCCTACACTCCTTTTGTTGCACAAGCAGCGTTAAGATGAGATGCTTTTCATGCCTGTGATTGAAATAAATCTCCCAAACTTTTATTATGATACTACAGTCTTTCAAAGCTACTGTTCTGATCCAAACCCCAGCAAATGCCACAGTAAGTGGTCCTGTTCCTCACACTGAATTTCTTTTAGTGAAGTTAAATGGTGGCCGACACGTCCAGGGGATATTGCGAGGGTTTGATCCCTTCATGAATCTAGTCATAGATGAGTGTGTGGAGATGGCACCAGGAGGACAGCAGAACAACATAGGGATGGTGGTAAGTACTAGCTTGGATTGTCTGGACTGAAGCAAGTAAAGGGTACTGTCTTTCACCACCCCGCAGAGATCGCTAGTATGTATCTTTGAAGGAGCTGAGTTACATGAAGTTGATTTAAACTTGCTGTAAAGTGATGTATTTGCACACAACAAACCATTAAACTTTAAAGTTAGTTACAGCTCACCTATGCAGGAGGATTCATATTAACTTTGTCTTTGGAGCAGCATGTACTGCGCAGTCTTCTAGGAAGACAAATTTGGAGAGGGCAGGGGAAGCCTACAGTGTTACAGAACCGTGTTTACTGATGTGCTTCATTGTGGCTGCTCTGAACTTTTCTTTTTAGGTAATACGAGGAAACAGCATCATTATGTTAGAAGCCTTGGAACGAGTATAGAAACCGGAACGAGTATAGAAACCAGTGAAACCCACTCAGTGACAGTGTGCAACGTGGGATGATACCTGTATGTGCAGCATGTGGGGCTGCAACGGGACCTAACTCTACTATTTTGTGTGCTCGCTTGAATCTTCTACAATACATCACTTGTGTAAACTTATTTTTTGTTAAATAAATTTTGTAAGGGTTTAAGTAACTTGACTGAGTTGAACTTGCCTTTTTGCGTAACAGGGCAGCTGGAATATGCTGATGCTTTGGTGCAGTAGGTGCTGTTATTATGCTGCTAGCACAGTTGATCTGTTTTATTTGATAGCCTTAAAACTCTGAAAAGCTCTCAGGGGCCTTGCTTCCTTCAAGTGGGTGAAAAAGGGAAGCAAATAAGCTTGTCCCTGCAGCAGAAAACATAAACAGGCTTTTTTTTTTTAATATATATATATATATATATAGGCATGTTAAAAGTGGCATTAAATTTGGTCCTCTCCTGCCTCTTGTGCGAAACAGGCTATTAAGCTTCTTTTACACTGTCCACCTACAAGTAGTGACCAAGGCTGCAGTATTTCTCATATTAAAATGTTTGTGACAGCAACTTGATTACAATCTGCAGCTCCAGCGTGAGGTATTGATACTTTGGGGTAGAGTAGACTGAACAAAGCACAGGCCTCTGCAGTACTAGCACTAAACCTGCAAAAGGTTTAAAGCATTCAAACAGGACTAGTGCTTCCTGTGAATCTAGTAGTAACATCACTTGTAATTTAGATGTGAATGCTGCAGAAAGGGCACTATATTATTCCCTAGGCCCTCTACCACGGGAAGGCTAGTTGCAGGGCTGGCCTGGATACTGACACTAGCAGACACGCTGCAGCAGGTACTCTGGCCTCCATGGCAGTTGCTGTCTTATGAAGCCCTTGCATAACTCTTCCCATCCCCACTTGCTACTACAGTTTTAATAGATAATCTAAGACTAGATGCATTTGTCACTAATTTAAGAGACTAGTATCAGTGAACAACTTAAGACCTGTACAGCAAATTGCTGGAATGACAGAGTCTCAGGCACTGGTTTCTTCTCTCCCCCCCCCCCCACATGAAAGGAAGCATATAACTCTCAGAAGCCAAGAGGCATCCTCAAGATTTTCTTGCCCTTGCCTAATGCTTACTGTGGGAAAGGAGATCCACAGAACAGCACTGTACTGAGCAAGGCAGCCCAAATGATCTACTTTGTGCTCCATTCCATCACTGTCTTAAAGGACACGATGCTTACCTGTTTGAACTGAAGTTCTTGGACAACTTTACTATTTGTTGTGGCACAAAGGAAAGCCTGCAGGGGACACTCAGGAGCTGAAGGAGATTTTCTTGAAGAGCCAGATGGAAATCAGCCTTGTGGATTTGTTTTTGTGAAAAAGAACTTTCACTTGTTATTGACAGGGATGTTCTCTTTTGTTACTACAGTTAAGAAAAAAAAGTGCTAAGCACTTTGCCAAGAGCGAATAAGGACCCCAGCCAAAACCAAGCATTACTAAGAAAAGGGTAGAAGGAATGCTTCAGGCAGAGCATATACACTTTTTCAGAAGCTTTGACTGGACATGCCTGAGTATTTTAGTCTTGTAGAGCACTGTAGGTACAGAGTATGAGAGACAGTAATGAATAAAAATACTTAGTTGCTTTTCAGAGTTCACTCACTGCAAGTGCCCCAGAAGCACGAAGCATGTGAGCAATCCGAAAGGAGGTAAGCCCCTTACACAAGTGGCAAAGTAAGTGGGAGTTTGGCTACCACTCACATTGGTCCAGTAAATTGCTAGAACTCTGGTTATACAACAATGTAAGGTTGTAAGCCAGCTTACAGCAACCCACAGGAGAGATTCAGCCCATCTTTTTGTTCTGCAGTTTAGCTTTGAAGTGCTCATCTTTCCCAGCATAAGCACTCAGCAATCCTACTAGAGGCTTGTTCAGAGTGTCCCCCCCAGCTAGGCAGTCAGCCAGGGAGGGAAGGTGGCAGCTCTGAGCAGGCACAACCTAACCCCTGCAGCCAGCTGAGGGGGGCAATTCTCTTTAGAGTGAAGGAGGAGAAGAAAGCAAGAGAGTACTGTAGAGCAGCTAGTCTGCTGTGCTTGGCATAGAAGCATTAACAGTACCCGCACTTGGGGTACAGGGGACAAGGGGAGTAATGAAGACTCACAATATCTCAAGGTAACAGCTTTCGGTTACTTCCAGAAGAGTGCATTAGTTTTATTTCTAGAAAACTAGTGTTTGTTGTGTCTTCAGATAAAGCTGAGAAACTACAGCAGTACTGGATACAGTCAATGGATGTACAGTATTCAAGTTGATCTAAAATCTAGCTTTGCCCTCTTGTATTTTCAGATTATCTAACAAGACACATTTCAAAGACTTGAGAAATGTGAAAAACATCCTGTGCTTTTGCTTACTTACCACCTGTTTAGGCAACCTGCACACTTCCTTGAACAGAAACAAGCCAGCCACTACCCCTAAGTTACATTACTTGTTCCGGAAGCAGGCTAAGAACACACTGATAATTTGCACTACATTGATTCCATCCCAAGAAAGTTATTGATACACTCTTAGAACAGTTGAGGCATAGAAGTTTAGTGTAAAGACAATGCTTTCCCCGGACTGAAACAGGCCTAGAGAAGGAAACTCTGCATGCGTGGGTCTAGAAGAGCAGCACACAGTTCATCACAGCAACACAGGTCCTGAGTTTTGCAGTCATATTGTGAAGGGCACTTGGGTCAGTAGTGATGCTTAATTTTGTTTTTTTCCCCCTCCATCTTACGTAGGGATAGATGGAAGAATTTCCATGAAGCTGGGCCAGCTCTTTTGAGAAAGCTTCTCCTCCTTTTCACTACTGATCTAGTCAACTGGTGCCTGTCTATCTTAAGTTGGTTGGGTGTTTCTTCATCCTTGGATGAATTCCTCATTCTTCAGTTTTAGTTGTGACTAGACTGCTACAGTACATCTGTATTTCTGGATGTTGTTGTGGTACACAGCAGAGCAGCCTGGATGCTCTAGCGAGCCAGTGGCACTTGACTCCAAGGAGCTCAAAGCTCCGTTTTCAGTTTCTCATGCAAGTCTTCCTGGTCAATCTTGTCTGTGTTCCCATACCACTGGTGGTAAGCAAGTAGTGCTGCATTTTTGGCTGCTATAGCACTCATCTCCATGGCACTTGCAGCCCACTCAATGCCATTGAGATAGTATATTCTGTCATGGAGGATCACAGGTGGGCATTTTTTAGGGGGGCTGTAATGGGGGTACGCCAACCACTTCTTCATTTTCACTGAGTCATAGGAAGAGAAAAGTAAATTTAGCTGCTCTTTGGTGAGTGGTTCACTTGAAAACACCTTCCAGACAGCTGATCGCAAGGGTGGCTTTTCTTCACTGGTTATGTCTTCAGCAGGAGACACAATCCCCATGCTACTGATGAACAGTTTGGGATTCTCTGTAGTGAGGATGGCACCAAAGTGAAAGGCAGATGGGTCCTGGTAGCCAAAGAAGGAAGTATTTAAGCGCCCATGCACAAATGTCACTACAGTCTGATGGTAAGTATTTGAGAACTCTGCAATAGGAGGGTTAAAGTTCCTGAAAGTGATGTTGGACATCTTGGGGTTCAGTGGCGCTGCAATGACAATGATGTCGTATGTATCCGACGATGATCCCAGCGTAGAGTTGTAAGTGACATAGTAGAGCTTAACTGTGCCCCCTGGGAAGAAAAGCAGGAGGGGAGAGCGCTCAGTTACCTTGTTCTGTTGCTAGAGGAATTCCTGGTGATCCTTCTAACATAGGGCTTTTCAACTGCATTCCCTTTAGGCCACTTATCTTCTTGTGAGCTGAAGCTTTTTCAGGTAATACAAGTTTAGCTAAGTGTTGTGATCTAAGGCATTGAACACAGCCCATTTTTCATTTTGAGCGAGCAAAGAAAACCCAGACTGTTGCTTTGGTCATCTGGGAGACGAAGCCAAGCAGTTACACCAGCATAAGCCAGTCTCCAGCTGCAAGAGCTAACCCTTCTCCCCAACCCCAAACAGAAAGCAAAGGCAACTCACCTGCAGGGTTTGGTCTTGTTTTTGGCTCTATAGACAGAACTGTGCCAGTGATAAGCTGTGCCTTGGCAGCATAAATAAGGCCACTGCAGACAAGTTTATTTCCTCCCTTGACTGCCCAAAGGCCAGATTCTGTCCCTGCCAGAGAAACAGCACCTACAAAGAAACCAAAGCCATTAGACCTGCTTGTGCAGCATCATTCTGTAGAGGGAGCACCTTAAACAGGAACGGGAAATTAGGGAGCAATACCCCGGTGGGACATGCAGCTTGCTTAAGGACAGGGCTCACTAGGTCACAGCAGCAAGCAGTTGACTATTTGTCAGAGTAACATAGCAGCCCAACAAGGGAGGGCACGGCTGAACTGCAGAAGCAAGGACTTGCTCTAGGAGCAAGAATCCTAACACACACAGGTGTCTCCTGTAGAGCACAAGGTCCCCAGGACAGATGCATACCCATTTCACCTTGCCTACCCCTCTTACAAGGGGGAAGGCTATTAACACTCACCTACAAAACCATTTATGTTGATACCTTGCCCATAATTGACTCTCACAGCTGGAGAAACCACCTCATTTATGAACTTATGAGAGAAGCCAGCTTTCTGCATAGATTCATCAATGGTTTGATTCAGCAGTTGGGCGAAGTCGTTCCCTCCAAGGGCACGAAGTAAACGCTCGTTACTGCTGAAGGTGTAGTCGTACGTCTGGTAGCGATAGATTCTTGGACCAGAAACAAGAAAACACATTCACACCAGCTGCAGAATGCATGCACCGGCCAAGCCTCTCTCATCACGATAAGAAGCTTCAAGTGCCAAGTGCTGGTTGCTTATCTTTGTCACCTTGGGAAGCTTAAAACCCTCGCAAGCCTCCCAGGAATATGACTCCTCAGGGCCTCATCGTCTTTCCCAAGGGTAGCAAGGTTCATCCTTTCAGCCAAGTCCTTGCCTAAGGGATAAGAGGCCTACAAAGGCCTCAACTTCATTCCTCTAGCTTTTTCCTAGCGAAAGATTTTGTGCCCAGTTATGAACTGAGTTCTCTTTAGGGACCCACATGCCAGGCTGATTGAACATCCCATACCAAACCCTTCATAGCGACCTCATTGGCCTCCAGCCACAAAGTCGGCTCTCTTACCGCATGAACTTGTCCAGGATGTCCTCAACCCACATGTACATGCGCAGAGGATTGAGTCCGTACCGCCAGAGAAGTTTGAGAACGTTGATTATGTACCAGCTACTCTCCTCGAACACGAACTCTTCCCCGTTATAAATGGCTGCGAGGCCGCCGTGGCCTGCAGCGACGGGGAGGCCTGGAGGCAGCGGGAGGAAGGAGGGTAACGCCGAGGAAGAGGCGTAGCTCGCTTCGAGCTCACCTGCTGCACTTCAGTTTTAAGCTAGGCTGTCTCAAAAGCTACCCCGAGCCAGGGCAGCAGCTCGGAGCGAGCAGGTGAGACTTTGCTCCCAGGATACGAAGGGGAATTGGGTTTTGAGCCCGAGCCAAGCAGCCGCCGTTGGAAGCGACTTCTGAACCGTCCAAGCAGGATCACCTCGACCTCAGCCGGTAACACCGGGGTCCACAGCAGCGGCGGCAGCTCTCTGCCCCCGGGCTCAGGGGGACGGGCTGCCGCCGGCGGGTCGCCACGCAGGGGCCCGTGCTCCCACGCCACCGCGGCAGCGCCATTTCGGGGGGGGGGGGGGGGGGGGGGGAGGAAACGGGCAGGCGAGCGAAGCCGCCACTCACCGAGCTCCTTGACGAAGTGCTTCATGTGCAGGTTGAGCGGGTGGATGACGGAGCCGCCCGCCTCGTAGTCGCGGCCCTCCACGCGCACCGTGGCCAGGCGGCCGCCCACGGCCGCTCGCTCGAAGAGGTCGATGCGCACGGCGCGCCCGAACTGCCGCCGCAGGAAATAGGCCGCCGCGGCGCCGCCGATGCCGCCGCCGACCACGGCTGCGGGCGGAGCGGGGCGGCAGGCGCTGAGCCCCCGCCGCGCGGCCCGCTCCCACGCGCGGCGGCCCCGCTCCCACGCGCCCCGCACCCCACCTACCGATCCTGCCGGGGGCGGCCCGCTGCTCCTGGGCCGCGGCCCGCGGGCACAGCGCGGCCAGCAGGAGGAGAAGCAGCCGGCCAGCCCGCATGCTGCGCTCCGCCGGGCTCCGCCGCACCGGGACGCGGCGGCGGCGGCGGCGGCGGCGCAGCGCCTTTATGGGGCGGGGGGCGGGGCGGGGCGGGGCCGCGGCGGGCGCCGCTCATCAGCGCCGCGGCGGGGACGGGCGGCAGCCGCGCCGCTGGTGTAGTGGTATCATGCAAGATTCCCATTCTTGCGACCCGGGTTCGATTCCCGGGCGGCGCAGGCCGTTGTAGCGGTTCTTTGAATCCCTCTTTTTGTTGACCTGGAACTGCGTGCTGGCGTTTTATACCCATGCGGTTTCTTTTCTCTCAGTCCGTGGGTTGATTTCCCACGCGGGCGGAGTGGGACACGTTGAAAGTGACACTTGGCAAACGGCACCGGACGCCACAGGCGCATCGGCGCACAGCGGGCCTGGAGACAACCCCTCAGGCCTATGTGTGTGTCGGGGGGGAGCATAGCGCGCATGCGTGCGCGGAGGCCGCGGGGAGGCTGCCGCGCCTGCGCCGCCTGCCGGCGCCGGAGGCGACGAATGCGATTGGCTCCTCCCCTGCGCGCATGCGCCTGGCCGCCCCTTCTCGGCCGGCCGGGCCCCTTCGCCCGCCACCCGCCATCTTGCGAGGACCGGCGGGGGCATTGTCCGGCGCTGGGGCGCGGCGGGGCGGGCGGCGCGCGGGCTGCCCAGGCGCTGACGGGGCGGGCGGGGGCCGCGGCGGCGCCGCCATCACCGTCGCCATGGAGGATGAAATGCCCAAGACCCTGTGAGTGCGGCGGGGGCGAGAGCGCCTTTTGTTCGCGGCCCCGCGGCGAGGCGCGGCCCCCGGGCTCCCCTCAGGCGCCTCCCGCCGCCGCCGGGCTCCAGGCGGAGCGGGGCCGGGCCCGGGGCCGGGAGCGGGGCGGGCAGTGCGCGCGTGTGTGTGAAGCGGGCGCTGGTGCCGCAGCTGCGCCGCCTGGAGCCTGCCCTTCCCCGGGGAGCTGCGTGCGGCGCCGGGGCCGCCGCTGGCGGCGCGGACGGAGTCGCTGGAACTCGGAGCAACTTCCCTGACAGGCCGGCGCCGCTCGGCGCCCTCCGCGGCCGCCGGGCCTTCCCCGCGGGCTGCGGCCGGCGCGGATCTCGGGCGCGGTCCCGTCTCCTGCTCCGCTCGGCCGGCGCTCGGCGAGGTGCGTTCCCTCCTTCAGGCCTGGAGACGAGCGAAGCCGCAGACGGATCGGCCTGCCCGAGCCGCCTCTGCGCGAAGCTGCCGCCGTTACCTTTGTTTCGGCGCCAGGCCGCGCGTAGCTGAGGGGAGGGATGAACGGGGGGAGCGGCCGCCCTGCCCTCGGGGGGTGGTCTGCGCGGGGCCCGGGCCGGCAGCCCCGGTTCAGGCTCTGCTCGGTGGTAACCACCACGTCTCTTGATGCGTGCGAGCCCGTTATCTTTCTACAGCTCATCCCTTTTAACTGTTCTTAGAGTCTGCAAACGTGGCTCAGACCTCCCTGTTCTTGACACCATATTTGTGTGTTTGTTTAAAGAAGTGACTTTTTTTTTTCCTGCCTTAGGGAAATTGTTGTCTGGAGTCTAGTGATCTCAGCAGTGCACAGCTTATGCTTCAGAGAATGAGTGATCTGGCCTGGAGCGCGTGTGGCTTGTTGCAAAAACCCAGCCTGAGTTTCTGAGCTGCAGAACTAACTGTTGAACAATGTACCCAGAACTGTGTTTTTCTGAAGCACTTTGAATGAAAATTTTATGCCATATGGAGAGTTGTCATTAGCTGAACTTCACAGATTGGGTTTGTAATGAGCAGCTTGGAAGAACAAAATGCAGCTAAATTTAATGTTTCCACCCTGAGTATGAAATGTGTGTTAAATACTTGAAAGCGCTAGGATTTCTGTAGGTAGTGCTGCAGAAATTTCGTCTGTGTGGGGGATACATTATTCGGTTGCATTGTCTTGCTGTATCATGAAGGCCCCTAAAGTGTTTGGGTGTCTGCCAACATGTATGTTTTTTCTTTTCTTTAGTTCCCTTAGCATATTTAAATATTTTTTTCTGGAATTGATACCAGACGTTGCTAGAAATATATATTTTTTTTAATTTCCACATAACCTATTTGAAGGGGAGTGTTAAAGTCTTAGCATCTTGAATCACCTTATGAGCTATGTCACTTAAGTCAGTCAGTTGCTGCAGCTCATTTTCACATGGCCAGCTATCTTTTTTTGAAAGCCATTGCTCAATTGCAGTAAATAGGCATTTGAAGAACAGTTACAAAACAGCTGGTGTTTTTGAACTTTCCAAAAGATCTCCTCTCTGTATGTTACTTGTATCTAGATATGCTTGTGTAATACATGTACATTTGATTAGCTGCTTAAGTATGGGAAGATCATCATGTGCCAACACCCAATAGTTTGGTAATAGTTTTCAAGAAGACCTATACTGATAAGTGTGCACTGAAGGAATTTAGTTACCATGTGTAGTTTGCCTTGTATAGTACAGTGCTTCATCTGCAAATAAACAGTGACTGATCATTAGTGAGAATCCAGTTAGCAGGAGACCGCAAGAGGGATGGGAAAGATGCAGGAAATGGTGCAGTTCTCTTGTGGAATAGAGCTTTTCTTCCCTGGTGGCATATCAGCTGCCCCTGCCTGGAAGGGTCATATGTGAGATTGCATCTGTAGCGCCTAGGCACCCGCTCGTTTCTTGTTAAACTGCCGCAGGACAAAGTCCAAGTACGTTTTATCGGCCCATGTCTCTGTTGCATGGAAGCAGAGCTGCAAAGAAATTCTGGCAGAAGACTCTGGAAATGCAGCCCAAATGTAGCCCACAGAGCGTAGCCTGAACTTGCTGCTGAATACAGCAAATAAAATAAGATGGGACTTCTTACTCTGGGAGCTGCAGCTCCTTGTTCTTCCCATAAAGCTTGGCAACCCATGAAGTGCTTCATAGTGCTTCGGGATTACGTTGTAGTTTGTCAGTGGCTTGAAAAACTGCTAGCAGGTACCAAGTGCTACACAGTTACAGGTAATAAAATTACAATGTGAAATGATTAAAAAAATGCTTTTGACCTTAAATTACATTAACACTGTTGTTCTGTGTGTTACGGCTGCTTGCATGCCCATTAAGGGATGTCTTTATCATTTTTAAAGAAATTCAGGAAGTCTCTGAATGGAAGGCTTTATCTTTGGGCAGAAACAAATACAGAACAACATATAGTATGCAACTGTGTGTATGTATGTGTGTGTCTGTATTTGTGTGTGTGTATATATATATATATGTTGCTGCAACTGTTCCTTTGGGGATACATTTTGAGAGTCCTCGTTATTGAAAGATTCGTAGGGCTGTCGGAGTCTGCTTACCTAACTCCTATGAGTTTTCACATCTAAATCTAACATTCAGACGGGCCATACTTACTAAGATAACTATCTAATTAGCAAAGTGAAAATCCAGTGTTAGTGCAGAGGTAGACACTGTTTCTAGGAGACTTGCAGTTAAAATAAATGTTTAGTAAATCTAGAGCTACAAGGTTATATTAGGGTGTCATCACTTAACATCCTGGCTTATTTGTTATCCCAGTCATAATAATATGAAAAAAAAGGAGGTGGGATGAGAGTCTAACAGCTTATCATTGTTGGTTGAGCTTGATGTGGGGTTAGGATGTCACAGTGTTATCAAGCACAAAGTTAATTTTCTTAATGGAAGTGCACTAAAACCTCCTATGTTTAAGAAAGGTCAGTAGAAGTCCAGGAAATACTTGCTTTATTGAGTGATAATGAGCCTGCTAAGGTCTCATTGTGGTGAAACTTAGAGCATGTAGCAACTTAAAATTGAGCATATTTCTGGCTCATACCTAAGGGAATTGTTAAAATTTTTTAGACCTAGCCAACTGTGTCATTTTTTTTGGCAGAAAAGCAGAGGTGAGCAGCCTGTTCTCCCATTCTCTCCTCCACTAAATAGAGTAGCAGAGTGCCTCCATCTCTTCAGTAAGGGTGTTCTGACCTTCACCTGAACGTGAGAAATTGCTGCTTTATGCTTCCCTTGCTGCCTTTTTGTTTTCTTACAACATCTCTGCAACTGTTGCATCAAATCCAGGAGGGCAGCTGCTGTGATTGCTGTGGTTTCAGCAGTACGATTTGGCTCCGGTTCCCGTTGCAGATGCCGTGGTTTGCCACACGACCTCCCTCAGCAGAAGGGAGCTGCTACGCCTTCTGCATTGAAGTTCCTGCAAACTGTTTTCTCTGGGTGCTTTTAAAAATCCTGTAACTTGGGATTTTTAAAAAGTTTTCTGTGTTGGCTGGTGTTCTTCTCCACTGCCGAGACTGTGAAAGTATCGTGCAAGACCCACATTAGAGCAGGAGGGTGATTTGACCGGAGTGGAGAGTTGGTGTTGGGTTAGGCTGAGCCTTTCAAGAGAAGGGAGACGGGGGGATGCCCTCACCTGATCGCATTTGTTTCAGGCAAATAGGGTTGCCAGCCATAGCCCTTTACTAAGGGGGACTGACTTCTTGATGTTGTGTAACACGCTTGCGAAACACCAGATTGAGCTATCAGGGCAGCTAGGGAAACTGTGGTCACTGAATGACTGGGTACGGTTATCCTAACAGATATTTCTGTATGCAGAAATCAAATTAGTAGGCTCAGCTATCCTTATCTGGCTTTCTGTTCAGCTGTAAGCTGGGGTGAGATTTTAGACCTTTAGTGCTACTGAGGAAAAGGGCTGTTACTTCCCACCGCTGGTTAAAAGCTTCTGCCCTGTTGTCCTAAGACTCGGCATAGAGCCCCGTCACGTGCTGGGTTTTGCAGGCTGAGCTGCCAGGGCTGGATGTCAGGAGCACCTTTGGACAGCTTTTGCGCAGCTATTAAAGGGCAGGCTGGAGCGCGGGGGTGGCTTTAGCTCGCCGAGCTCCCAGCGGTTGGTCTGCCTGGGTTACTGCTGCGGTGTGCGTTGCGGTTCCCAAGCTTTGGTGCTGGGAGAGCTGGCGGTCATTGTCCTCGGCTCTGCGAAGGGCTCTGATTCCCGGTGTTTCAAGCAGTGTTTCCTAAAACAGTCTGCTTTGCGCCCCTCTCCCCTGGGATCTTGGCACTTGTTGGCCAGTTTTGTTTGGAGCTGTGTTGTTTGGGAGCTGCTGTGCTAGGGGTTAAGAGAGGATGGATGAACTGCATGAGGATTCCTAACCATCACACGCTGGATACTGGTCTTTTTCTAGATTGTGTGATCTTAAGAAACTAGCTGAAGTTGGACTTCTGTCTTTACTTTTCTCGTCTCTTTCTCCTGCGCCTTGTATTTACACTCTCAGTCTCCGTCTCACAGAGCTAAGTTTTGCTACGTGTTTGTGCCATGTGTGGATAAGGAGATCTTGGTGGGAGACTGCACGTATTCTTGAAAGTTAGTTTCTGCCTGGAACAATAGGAAGGTCTGAGGGTGTCAGTAAGGTGCTGTACCAAACCGCCCTCCCCAAGGCCTGTATCCTGGGAAGAGATCTTCGTGGGAGGCCTCTTTGGCTGCCTAGAGGCCTGCTGCTTCCTAGTCCACAGATCCTGGAGACATCTGCGTGGTCAGAGTCTGTCTGTCTACATGGAATTTGTTTGCAAGACTTGTGGTTGATTGTTTTTGAAGCAGGAGATGCCTTTAGTCTCCTGAGCTGTAAATTCAACCCTTGTGACAAGTGTTATACAGGGAGAGTGTTGTTTGCTATTTTAATTTTTTTTGTTTGATTAAACTCTAGTCAGTGCTCTGGTATGATTTTACTGGAATATTGCCCTAAATTGAAGGGTGGGGTTTTTTTTTTTTTTTTTTTTTTGAAAGACCTGGTTTTCCTTAAAGACTTTTTGAGGGCGGGGGAAAGAAGTTCTGAACCTGTAGGCTGTGCTGACTTAACCGTAGTTGTTGGCTTGGACCATCAATAATTCTCTTGCAAGGCAATGTAAGTTCCTAGTTCTCATCTCCGTAATGAATGAATAAAATGGAGGGACAGCTGCACTTCTAACCTGTTATTTAATCCTGCAGATATGTGGGGAACCTTTCAAGAGATGTGACTGAAGCTCTAATCCTCCAGCTGTTCAGCCAGATTGGACCATGCAAAAACTGCAAAATGATAATGGATGTAAGAGCCTTTACCTTTATTTCCCAAATCCTGATAGCTAACAACTTCAGGTCATAGTAGCATATTTCAGAATTCTACTACATGATGTATTACAACGCATTTTTATAGATATATGTGTGTGTGTGTATGTGCATATATACGTATGTATTATAATATTGTGGGATGAGTATTATATATTATACAGCTATTTATATATGTGTGTGTGTGTTTAAAAAAAGACTGGAGATCATAGTGATGTACTTAGGACATAATTTCTTCCTCATCTGATATTATTTAAAGATGTTTGGCTATTCCAAAGGGGATTGAACTCATTAATATATTTGAATATTCTAAATTACATTTGAGAAGTTCTTTTTCACCACATGTTTATCTTTTTGAAGCAAAGCTTGAACCTCCTGGAACATTGTTGGTATATTGACAGTTCTCTAAGTTTGAAGTAAAAAAAAAAAAAAAAAGTGTGTGTGTGTGTGTATATATATATATATATATGTATGTATAAATATGTATAAATATATATATATCCATTTTCAGACATTTAGATGTAATGAATAAGGCACTAAGTCTAATAATGAGGCTAAAATTTGAAAAAATTTTCACCATGATTCTTTTCTTATTTTTATCAGACAGCTGGAAATGATCCATATTGTTTTGTGGAATTCTATGAGCATCGTCATGCTGCTGCAGCACTCGCTGCTATGAATGGCCGGAAGATAATGGGTAAGGTAAGCTGTCATGTCTACAGGGTGAGTTGCAGTGGAAAAACACAGGTTATACCAGACTGTGAGGATGAAATATCACTCGAGAAGAAAAAGAAGCATTGGAAGTGTTAGGCACTTTGTTCAAATGGAGCTCTCAGTGTGACAGAACTAACAGGAAAAGCAGTTTTTACTGTTGTAGGAAGCGTGCAGAGGAAGGTTGGGATGAAGAACTGGGGAGGGAGCAGAGGCAGTGAGAATAGGGAATACTTTTAGCTATCCTGACCGTATCAGGATAACATTCCTTCCTTCCCCATACCCGTAAACAAAACAAAACAGACAGACAAAAAAAATATCCAAACAAGGTATGTTTACAATCTTTGCTTTTAACAAGTAGAATGCAGTGTGAAAGAGAGAACCCTCTGCTGAGAAGCTTATCTTCAGCTTTCAGCCAAAGCTTGCACAGCTGATTCCCCTGTAGTGTCAGAATTAAATGCTGTGATAGTGCCTGAGCTTAGTTCCACTTTACTTGATCTAACGTTAGCAACTAATATTTGCAGGAGGTCAAAGTGAACTGGGCAACAACTCCCAGCAGCCAGAAGAAAGATACCAGCAGTAAGTGTCGCTTATGCTTTGAGTAACTGTTTTTATTTGTACAAGTAGTTTTTAAACCTAAACAGTAAGCATCGTGCAATTATATGCAGTAATGTTTTGATCGTAATCCTAAGATATTATTTAATGTGTTTGTGTTAATAAACTTAAGAACAAATCTAATCTTTGTCATCAGGTAGTACCGTTGTCAACACACTGCGTTCACAAGGTAATTGTATCTTCTTAAACATAAAATGAAATCTCTCGAGGGTATTCACTAACCACCTGAAGCTGTATATGGGGTTTTGGTTTTTTTACGTTTGTTTTTTATGAAAAGACTTCCCTTTTATTTCCCTGTTGCATCAGAATATGATCTGTTGTCCACTATTTAATTCTGATGCTAATCTTCAGCTATTTGTTATGAGTGCAATTGTAAAACTTTTCCCCCTGCTGTAAGGGCATAATTACTGGCTTCTTTTAAGGCTGGTGTATGCACTACTTCATATAGGCTCCTTGGGAGTACTTAAGCTTTCTCCAGAACCGGGTATCTTGTTCCCCCTTCACGGCAACCCTGTGTATTGCTGCTTTTCTCAGCAAGCTTTGAAGTCCTTTAGAGAGGTGGGGTTAAACTACATTAGCATCAAAGTGGACTTTTAAATTTCTTACTTGCTGTAGTACCAATAAGTCTGTATATTGATAAGATGGTATGTGAAATATTGTTTGACCATAGTGGAAAAATCTTTAGGGTTTTATTTCTCTTCAGTGCGTGTTTTTTTTTTTTTTTTTTTTTTTTTTTTTTTTTTTTTTTAATGGATCTGATATAAATTGAAGGGATTACTGTTTCCGTTCTGTTGCCTTCAGTCTTAGTTCACTTGCACATGGATTCACATACATTGAATTCACATGGATTCACATGGTGTAATGGCTGGGCAACCAAAACTGTTGGCTTTTGAGAACTCAAATTCTTTAACTGCAAACTGTTGCAATGCAAGGTATTTTTTTGATTTGTTCTTCACAAAATACGGTTTTAAACCAGACATTGTAGCTAGGTTGAAAATACATCCTGCTCTAGAGTGAGTTTTATTCTGCATTTCTTGAAACTACTAGACATTTCAGTTGGTAAAATTTTGTATAGCTAGTGAACTCTACTGTATGTAAGTTTAACACTAGAATACCAAGAGCAAGATTTTCATGTAGTCTTGGCATATTAAGTAAATATTTCAAAACTTTGTATGGTAAATGCTGACTGGTCTTAAAAGCAGTTATAAAATACAAAATGTAAATACCATATGTCACAGTACTACCCTTAAAATTACTGACTTTGTAGTGCTGCCAAGCAGTGGATCTGTTATGAACAGCAGTAAATTCTGTAGTTCATAGTGAACTGTAGTCTTCATGTAGTTTTTAATAAATGGAAATCAATGCCATGTGACATTATTTGCTGTATGTGTTTTCAGGGGTGGTCTTCAAACTTTAAAGTCATTTTTTTTCTTTTTCCCTATAAGACCATTTCCATGTCTTTGTTGGAGACCTCAGCCCAGAAATTACAACTGAAGATATAAAAGCAGCTTTTGCGCCATTTGGAAGAATATCGTAAGTAATTTCCATAGGGCAAATAAACTAAAAGTTATCTCTTAAATGGAGGCAGCCTTATATTTCAGTAAGTAAAAATTGAAGTTGTTGCAGAGCAGGGATATGCATTCATCTGTTCATACAGCAACTTGAGTCTGAATGGTTGGGTATTAAGCAGGGATGCACAACCAGATTTCTTCATAGAAGTTTGTTCTGCTTTACTAAAAAAGTTCCCTACAGCTTACTTTGGTTTTATACTCTGCATTGTTTGGTAAAGTAGCACTGGAAAAATTTGACTTACAAACTTGGGGTTTGTATTTTACTTGCCCTCTCAGTGATCAGATAAATAAATACCACTTGTTACAGTTTGTGATTGAGTCTGTTTGCATGTTCACGTCTCGTCAGGCTTTGGACTTTTGTTAGCCATGGTGTACAGGCCACCGGTAGCATATATTTTTTTGCAGTTAAATTACCATTCCCACAAGTAAACCCTTTTAGCACTTGACTTGTTGCAGCATCTGAAGGCTGCAGCTAGAGTGGCCTCTAAGTGTTGGCACTGTGTAAGCATAAGCCCTTGATCTAAGGGGCTCAGCCTAAAATCTGGGGCATCTTCAGTACATGAGTTGCACCCATCGGTTGTGTTGAGCAATGGTGTAACAAGTGAACGTGTTACAAATTGGGAATGGTGATTGCAGGTCTCTGCCTGCCAGTTTGGTGTATTCAGGATGTAGCAGAGTAAGGAGCAGTTCATTCATTCCATCCTCCAAATGTAAACCATTAATTTTCCTTGTAGTGTTGTCTGTACTGGACATTGAAGTTTCTTGATGGTGATGTAAGAGAACGTAGAGTGCTTTGGAGTGTTGTGTAGTGAAGCATTTAATTGAAGTAAGTTTGTTTTTTGTTTTTTTCCCCTCAGAGTCCAGTATATTACTCTTTTATTGCCAGCTTGATTTCCTCTTATGATAAAGTTTTTTAAAAAATGTGATCTGAATGTGACTTGCTTCAGAGAACTATAATGCTTGACTACGTCTTTTGTAATTGTTACCTTGGAAATGTAGAGGGTTAGACTCACGAGGAGAGTGAGTTCATCCTCATGGCCAAATGTGGTCTGGATGGAAGGGATGAGGGACTCTAAAGGAGATCTTAAGTGGCACTTGGCTGCTGGAGTGAGTGTGAAAGGGAGCTAGTAGTAGACTGACGTGTTGGTGTGAATGTGACGGAGCTTTGAAAGAGAATTTCCCCCGAAGCAGTCAGGTTTTTGGTTTCCGCTGTGACTTTAAATGAGCAGTCCTCTTAGACGAATAAACACCCCCCCCTCCCCCCCAAACCAAGCCTCTTCTGAACCTGAAGCAAAAAGTAACTTCTGAATATTAGCTGGGGAAGTATAAAATAATGCCTGACACTGGACCGCAGTCTGTATTTCTTGGGCCACCGCCCGTTCTCCCATTTGTTCTAGAAGAGCTTTTTGGACGTAAAGCTGTTGCTGTGTAGTAATGGAGCTGATTACCAGGCTCTGCAAAAAGTGACGTCTCTTCCCTGGTGGTGGTGGGGAAGCGTGTGAATAACACTCCTGCTTTTGGGGTACTCAGCACACAGCTGCAGAGTCAACAGTTTGAAAACTTCAGCAGTTTGCCCTGGCTAAAATTGACCCTAAAATGCAATGTGGTTGTCTTCGCCCCATCCAAGTAATAGATTTAAGATTTAAGAATTCTCCCTCTTATGACTCTTACAAACTCTTGTTCCACATGAGGGGTGTTAAAGCAGAAAGGACCTTGATTTTATACCTGTTTAAATTTAACATGAAAAAATACAGCTACTGTTTCTTAAGTGGTAGAATAAAGTTACTTGAGTTTAACTGTTCTTGGTCAGCGACTAATTTCTGGAAATGTGGTGTTAATGGAATATGTCCTGATTTTTTTTTTATTATTTTTTTTAATATTGCCTTCATTGGTATTAAACTGAGTTTTGTTTTTTGTTTTTCTTTTTTGTTTTTTTCTGAAATCAAGGTTGAACTACTGCATGATTAGCACATAAGAAATTTTGGTAATTCTTTGCATCTGATTTTTTTAATCACTGTAAAAGCACACTTTCATTGTGATTTCCTTTTATGCTTGCTGTACGCATGTTTTCACTTGTTCTCAAGTCTTATTTTCAAAGTTGTCAGTTGAGGGTAAGTATAGATGAGTTTTTCCCCCCTCCCTCCTTAGGCTGTTCAGAACAAACTGATCTCCTAAGATTAGCAAGGTGGCGCTTCTCAGGCAATTTGTAACATGTTACCCGAATTCAAACTCAGGCAGGAGAAAAAAGTGGAGCAATTCTTTAGAGGAATAACAAAATGACTTTTCTTTTTCTATTTTTTTTCTTTTTCCTTTTTTTTTTTTTTTTTATTTGGTCCTTTGAGTGATGATGCAAATGCTATGGGCTTATGCGTACAGGAACTAGGCTTATAATATAGTAGTTGTAGTTACTGTAAGGCTTTTAAAATTAGTGTGTAAAAAAAACTGCTCTTCATTGTGACTTTTTCTTGCCAGTCTTGGAATGCTAAATGTTGTGCACATGTTATGCTAGTTTCTCTGAACCGTATTATTTTATATAGATGTAAGTTACATTGCATGACTTTCTGACTGGTTTTATTTCATTTTATTTTATTTAAATGCTTGTATGTGTGGGGCAAAGGAGGGGAGGAGAGGGTGGCCTGTACACGAGAGCATCTCGATCTGTGGCCATCTTGTGCGCAAATTGCCTGAGAAACACTATTGATTGACTTTCCGCAAGTGGGGTTTAGCTATTGTAGCTGGGTTCTCTTTTTAACTCAATCTCAAATAATAGGGCTCTGGTTATTTTGCAGAGTATCTCTGAAGAATGGACAGAGTTGCCATGGCTAACTACAAGCTACAGTTCACAGTGGACAAACGTTGTAGTTTTCTTATTTACTTTTATAATTTTTTTGCTTTTTTATATCTTGTAGTTTCCAATCAGTTCTGTTTGATTGCTGTTTTACAATTGCAATTTAAATTCTTTGTAATATGTAGTTTAACACATAAATGTTTTGGTGTTTTATTTTCTTCAATAATTTCTGAAAATGTCAATTTCTCAAAATTTACAGCTGCCCACAGTCCAAAAAGGGGGTAACGAATTGACCTGAGAAAATTAAAGAATTCAGTTAACAGGCGACGTATGCCTTTTAATTCCTATCTTTTTTCATTTTTTCTATTTAATATTTTTAATGAATAGGTAGAATGTGTTGGCAAATAGCAAGTTTAAAAATTGCATGGTTAAAGAGAGCCATTCAGCTAATGTTAGTCAGCTATGTGGCCTATTGATTCTTTTGAATAGCTGCTTTGACCATGCTTAGTGTCTTAATAATATATAAAAGCATTCTGAGCTGGCAGCCAGCTATTGTAAAGTACATATGTTTGTTAGAGAAGCTATTGATTTGCATGTTTAAAAAATTAAGTTTAATTTTGCTATTACCTGACAAAACATTAGTAAAGTTCTGTTTAGAAAAGAAGAGATATGCTTTGACTATGTTGCTGGTGCAATAAACAGTTTGCTTTAGTAAAGGTGAAACATGAAAATAAGCTGTACGTGTGACTCAAGTTTTCATTTTAATAAAGTCTTCTTTTTAAGATGTTAAACTGGCTATTGTTTCTGCTTTTTAGAGATGCACGAGTGGTTAAGGATATGGCAACGGGAAAATCTAAGGGATACGGCTTTGTTTCCTTCTTCAATAAATGGGTAAGCTGCAGCAGTGTCTGGGATTCCTCTGGAAAGATGATTTTTGAATAGTTGCCATGTGCAATGAGTATTTTTGGTCCCTAACTGTATCAGCTTCAGGAAAAGTTGCTGATGGTGGCTTTTTTTTCCCCCTTTCTCTCTTGTGGACAGGATGCAGAGAACGCTATTCAGCAGATGGGTGGTCAGTGGCTTGGTGGAAGGCAAATCAGAACGAACTGGGCTACAAGAAAACCTCCAGCTCCAAAGAGTACCTATGAATGTAGGTTTTTTGATTATATGTCTTTCTAAATCTCTTGCCACATGCATAGGGAGGAAGAGAAATTTGCTAGCTCTAAGCATTGGAGATTCTGGGGGAAGGGAAGGTAGGTACCCCAAAGTGAAGACTCCTGAGTAGTTTCAAAACTCTTGAAATTTCCTTAGGTGTAATAAATGCATTATTACCACCAACAGCTAGTTTTCTTCTAACAGTTTAGTAGCTTTCTTTTTTTTTCCCCAAGAAAACCAGGATTTTTTTTTTTTAACATAGTTTCCTCAGTTTTATTCTTACCGCTTGTGATAGAAAGCAAGCAGGACCATATGTGAAGAAAGCATTTCCATTAGAGAGGTTTTAATTCAGGTATATCCGACATACTTGATAAGCCTAAAACATGACCTTAAATTAACAGTAGTGTCCCTGTCACGAGCAACCTGTCCTATAATGGGAATTTGCGGCTGCTACCGGAGATCCTGTGTTACGGACCTATCTTCCTTTTTGCTGTGCATTTCACAGAAATCACAGAATCAGTAAGGTTGGAAGGGACCTCTGGAGATCATCTAGTCCAACCTCCCAAAGATTTCCAGGTGCTAGTTCCACTGGGGCTTGAACCCAGGACCTTCAGCATGTAAAGCAGATGTGATAACCATTTGTTTTCGTGATGTTTGCAATTTGTGCTCTGTTGCCTCGTGTATGAGGGGAAAAAGCTAGTGCTTAACAGGAGCTTGCAGCTCTACTTCTTATGCAGCGACGGTCTAGGAACAGTACCTGTTTCAGATGTTAATTCACCACTGCCTGTGGGTCAGGGAGATGGCAAAATGCAAGATACACAGGAGAAAATGCTTACCGTAGTTAATGTTTGTCTCAAACTCTGGCAGCCTGATTGTTTATTGTAGGCCTGTTGGAGGGGATTCAGATTTCTGTGTAATGTATTTCTGCTCAACTTAAAAGCTTTTAACATTTTCTTTAAGCAAATACCAAACAATTGTCTTACGATGATGTGGTCAATCAGTCCAGTCCAAGCAACTGCACTGTGTACTGTGGAGGTGTTACCTCGGGACTGACAGGTATGTTGTCTTCAAAATATTGACACTTTGAATGTCTCTAGACAACACTGCGATCATCTAATTTTGGCGGCTTGCTTCTTCTTGCTTCAGAACAACTAATGCGCCAGACCTTTTCTCCATTTGGGCAGATAATGGAAATTCGAGTCTTCCCAGATAAAGGATACTCCTTTGTACGGTAGGTTGTTGTGTAGTTTGCTACAAAGGATAGCATATTGATAAATTAATAAGAATTCTGGGTTCTTGTGCCTTTATTTACAGTGAAGCGTTGATTAGTGTATACCCAGCTTAAGAGTGTTTTACAGCTGTGTTTCCTAACTGCAGCCTGATCTGTGAAGGAACTGCATCTCAAAGTGCTTTTGGAACTAATAAAAATAAAAAAAAAATTGACTCAATTTAAGCAACCTGTGGTAGTAAAAGAACAGTGTTTCATTTATAGCTGCATGACTGATGCCTTGAGCCAGAGCTGCGAGCTGTCGGGAGTCTCTTTGTTTCTGACAAAGGGTATCCAGAAGATATAATGTTAATCTAATGTTTGGTATTAGTATTTAAAATATGGGCTAGTTTTGCTGGTGTTCAGTTAATTATCAATGGTGCAGTACACTTAATCATGATAGATTTTAGTCCTGTCTCTTCCCCCTTGCTTTTTTTTTTTGTTGTTGTTGTTATTTCACAATTGAGTTACTGAGGTAGGCTATACAGTTTCAACATTGTTTCCAGAAGCATCTTTATCTCTTTATTGAATAGTCTCCTGATAATATGAGTAGTTATAACTGACTTACTGTCCATGCTGGTATATTTTCTAACTTGCTTATGAGAGAGTGTGGAACAAGTTAGTATGACACTGAGAAAGGAAACCTAACCAGTAGCGTGGCAGTCAGTGCCTTCCAATTCAAGGATGGCAGAAAAAAGTCTCTGTGGTCGGACTCGTATTTTTACAGAACCCGACTTCTGTGCTGCTGTTAGTGGGAGGTGTCTCTTGGGGTTACTTCTAGCTGTTGCTCACTGAGTAATCTGTTTTTATTGGCGTGACTTGTATTTCAACAGGTTTAATTCCCATGAGAGTGCTGCACATGCAATTGTTTCTGTCAATGGAACAACTATAGAAGGCCACATAGTGAAGTGCTACTGGGGCAAGGAAACACCAGACATGATCACTCCAGTCCAGCAGGTCAGAATTATTCCTATGCTAGCTTCAAAGATGATGGTTTAAAGTTACTGTCTTTGATAGAAACCTGTTAATTGGCCAAAAAGGCTGTGTGCATGCCAGATGGAGACTTGATGCAGCAAACACGACCTCTAGGAGACCTCTTATTTCAGCAATGAGCATTTCTCTAAAATACAATTGAATATTTTAGATCATTTGTAACTTGTGGAATCTCATATAAAAAAAACAGTGGGGTAAAATTCTGGAGAGAACACAGTATTATCCAGAACATGGCGTTATCTTCTCTGTCATGAAACTAGCTGTTTCTATCATTCTTGTTTCCTGGAGCTCTGGGGAAGAGCTGTGATATTTGAGACAACGGCTTGCACTGTTGGAGAGGCAAACAGGCGCTCTGATTAAACCCTCGCTAACTTAAAAGCGGTGTCCAACTAAATGTCTGCATTTCCGCTTCAGCGTTGCTTTAGCAAGCTTGTAGCTTCTTGATCAAAGACAGACTTTGCAAGCTGGGTGTATCTTGAGTTGGTATAAATACCTGCTTTCTTAGGCAATGCTTGATACTCGGGTGTTTGTACTTGCAGAATCAGATCGGATATCCACAAGCTTACGGGCAGTGGGGTCAGTGGTATGGAAATGCACAGATCGGTCAGTACATGCCGAACGGCTGGCAAGTCCCTGCTTATGGAATGTATGGGCAAGCGTGGAATCAGCAAGGATTTAAGTGAGTATTTGCTTTCACGCCGTAAGTAAAATCCCAGGTGATGGAGTTTTCCTAAGGGGGAGATGAAAATTCAAAGTCCACAGCATTGTAAAAGCTGCCATGAAGTTCTGGTCTGTCATTACTCAGAGAGATCAGGTAATGATGTCTGCAGTTAGATGTGTTCAGGAACATAGAGAAGGGTATTGCTCTCCTCAAAGACCTGCCTTTAGAGAGCAGCGCTTAAGTTTCCATTTTCCAGTCAAGTTACTGCATTTTTTAAATTTTTTTTGAACTTTCAGGAGTCATGTTTTGTTCTTTTCAAATTCACAATTTAGTGTAGTTAGTGCAAAATTCTTTCATTCAGCTGTTGTTACTTGGTGCTGGTAGGTCTAACAGTTGTCTTGATCCTGAGCAATGGATATTAAATGCAATTCAAATGCAAGTAGTGAGTATAGATCTCTGCAGTAATGTATTGGTTTCTAAGCTACAGTGAAATGACTCTTTCTGAGAGGCCTGCTGGCAGCAGACCTTATTGATAAATCTTCCCTGACCATGGCTAATGTGGAGATTATTTCCTCCAACCAACATCGTTGTGTGTCTTGGTGGTTAGAAAAATATCATACCCTTAAAAATTGGTTGTGGTCTACTGTCTTGATTTCTGATCTTAAGCTTTTTTTGATTAGCTTGGGCTATGCATCAGGAAATCATGTACATGGCCCAGATGGAAGTAACTGTCTCTGGCATGTCTGCTTTTACTTTTGCTCTATGTACCTTTTGGCTCAGAACCGAAATGCTTTTCTAATGGATTAAATATTCCCCCTCTCCCCCTGCAAAAAACAAACAGTCAGACACAGTCTTCAGCCGCATGGATGGGAGCAAACTATGGAGTCCAACCACCTCAAGGGCAAAACGGAAGCGTGATAACTAATCAAACTGGATATCGCGTGGCAGGTTTCGAAACGCAGTGAGAAAGAGACTCTGAAACCAAACACTGGTGGGCTTGAGGCTACAAGGAGCGTTGTAAAGCCTGTGTTTACCGAACAGATTTACCAGATCAAGTCAGTGCAAGTGTCAGATACAATGTATTTATTTAAGAAAAAAAGCATTTTTAATCATGGAAACTATCATCCACATTGTTTAGAAAAAAAAACCACAAAAAACTAGATGCTGGATGTCTGCCAACTTTTGCCTTCTTTTTCTCCTTTTGATGTGTGTTTCTTAAGATCCACATCTGAAACACAGCAAATGCAGGGACTACTGCCACTTAGGATTGGGGCAGAAAATTGCACAATGTCAAACTTTTTTTCCTCTAAAGTAGTGAGCAGTTTTAGTTTGCATTCCTAATGATTTAAAATGTATTATAAGCAGTTGTACAAAAAAGCCAAAACCGTGTGAATTCTGAAGATGCTTTGTCTTCAGCCTTTGCACAAGTCTGTTTTAAAACAGCCTATTGTATAAAGCGTCCATCTCTCCACTTTTGTTATACCGGGTTTTCAACTATAAATTATTAGTTTACATCATTTTGTATCGAAACATTTTTTCAGAGTTGTCTTTGCCTTATGACAGTTACCTAAATTATCATGAAACGGGGAAGCGTGGTCTTCAGTGCTAAATTATCTGCAAAACGCTCAGATGGATCTAACTTTATTCACATTGTGTTCTATGTGAGAAGGTGCCTAGAGAAATCCCTGTTGGACTTGCTCTAAAGGATTTTTATCTTTGCTGAAAAACTTTGTGATGTGTACTGGGAAATATAAAAAAAAATCCTGTTACAACTCTTACTAAAATGTGACAAATACTTATGAACCAGCTTGTTTTTTATCTTATCAATTTCTACATTTACATGTATGGATTATGTAAAATATTTTAGCAAATTAATATTTTGCACAAAAGTTAGCAAACTTTGTATGTTTCCTTATTTAAAGGTAGGATGCGGAGTCCTTTGACATGATTTATGCGTAAGATTTTAAATTTGTTTTTTGCATGTGGATATCAAATATACACTTTGTTAGTTTTTGAATACAAAGTCATCTGCTCTTGTTTTTACGTACCTGTAAAAAGCCTCAAAGCTGTATGTAGAAAACCAATCCATCTTGCTGTTTACTGTTAGTAAATTTTACTCGGGTAGGGTAAGTTGAGTTGATTTTTTCACATGTACGTGTAGAGCTGCGGCCGCGGTCGTGTCGTTAGGCGTCAGGCTCCCACGTAGCCGGAAGGAGCAGCTGGCCGAAGTATTTTTCGATGTCTAGAGGCCAAAAAACAGACAAACAAGCGAACAACCTCTCTCTCCTACCTCGTGACCAGCCTTCAGAAAGCGCAAAAAAAAAAAAGGGAAAAAAAAAAATCCACACCAAATGAACCACCGTGTCCGCTCTCTTTTGTTCCGGCCTCCGCAGCGCCTCCCCGCGCCTCCCCTTCGCCTCAGCCCGGCCCGTTCCGAGGGAAAGACCCGAATCAGCCCCGTTTTGCTTCCCTTCCCCCCTCCCCCTTTTTTTTTGGGGGGGGGGGGGGGGCTGTCAGGCGTCGCGCATGCGTTCCGCCGCCACGAACTACCGGCCCCAGCGGGCTCTGCGGCGCGGCACGTGGCGCGCGGCGGCCCAATAGGCGGCGGCGTTACAGCCGAGGCAGGCGGCGTTTTGTAAGGCGCCATGGCGGAGGCCGATCGCTGAGCGCCCTCGCGGGCGGCCCGGGCCGGAGAGGGGGGCGCGCGCGGGGGGGCGCGCGCGGCCGCCCAGGTAAGGGCGGGGGTTGGGCGGGGGGGGGGGGGGAGGAGAGAGCGCGAGCGCGGGCCCCGCTGGCGGGGCGGGAAGTGACGTCAGGGGGCGGAGAGGCTCCTGGGAGGCCGAGGGTGGCGGGCGGCCGCGGCGAGGCGTCGCGTCGCGTCGCGTCACGCGTGGCGTCGCGGGCGGGCGTGGGGCGAGGCGCGAGGCGGGCGGCATGGCGGGCCCCGCGCCCCGGCGCGCCCACGCCGCGGCCCCGCCGCGCCCACGCCGCGCCCTCGCTGCCAGGTCGCCCGGAGCATGGAGCCCGCCGCGGCCCGCAGCAAGGTCCCGGCCTTCCTGTCGGACCTGGGGAAGGCCACGCTGCGGGGCATACGGAAGTGCCCCCGCTGCGGCACCTACAACGGCACCCGGGGGCTGAGCTGCAAGAACAAGACGTGCGGGACCGTCTTCCGCTACGGCGCCCGCAAGCAGCCCGGCGTCGACGCCGTCAAGATCGTCACCGGCTCCGATCTGCAGCTCTACTCCGTCCGGCAGAGAGAGCGGGGGCCCGACTATCGGTGCTTCGTGGAGCTCGGCGTTTCGGAGACGGCCATCCAGACGGCGGAGGGCACGATCATCACGCGGCTCAGCTCCGGCCGCTGCTACGTCCAGTCGTGCCTCAAGGCGGCCGCGCAAGGCGTGGTGGAAAACCAGTGCCAGCACGTCAAGCTGGCCCTGAACTGTCAGACCGAGGCCACCCCGCTGACCCTGAAGAGCTCGGTGCTCAGCTCCGTGCAGGCCTCCCCCGAGACGAAGCAAACTATATGGCAGCTGGCGACGGAGCCCACGGGGCCCCTGGTGCAGCGCATCACCAAGAGCGTGCTGGTGGTGAAGTGCAAGGCCAGCCAGAAGCACAGCCTCGGCTACCTGCACGCCTCCTTCGCCCAGAAGGTGAGCGCGAAGAGCCTGGCGGAGCACCGCTTCTTCTGCTCCTGCCAGGCCCTGAAGGCGGGCAAGGCCGGCTCGGCCAAGGAGGAGGTGGCGGCGCAGAGGTGCATTCACTTCTTTGCCTGCATCTGCGCCTTTGCCAGCGACGAGGCCCTGGCTCAGGAGTTTGCCGAGTTCCTGAGCTACGACGCGGGCGGTAGGTGTGGAGCGCACGACGCGAAACGCTGACATTGCTGCAGTGCTGGGCGGGGGGAAGGAGAGGCCGCGGGCGTCGGGTCGAGGGCAGCGGTGCCCGGCCGAGCGCCAGCTGCCGTCCGCTCTCCTGCTTGCATCCCGCATCGCTGAACCATGCAGCTCACTTCTGCCCTGGGCCACCCGGAGGCAAGAGCAGCCTTCAGCTGGGTCCTGTCAGGCCTTCGTTAGCTGGGGCTTCGTTTCCTGCCTCCTCCAGCTACAAGCAGGTGCCGCGGCACAGAGGCAGCCAGCACTGGGCTGAGGTGAACTGGGGGAAGCTGGGCTCTGAGGCTGCCGCTTGTTGGCGGCTGCTTTTTCTTCCAGTTTTGCGCAGAAGCAGAGCTGGGAGCGGAGCAGGGCTCTCCCGTGCTCCCGGAGTCAGGGTCCGTCCCAGGCAGCGGAGCCCAAGGGGCTCTGCTGCGCCCTGCTGCTGTAGCCAGCCGGGCTTCCTCTCGCTGGGGTGTCCTCTGCCTCGGCAAGAGCAGCGGCCGCGTTGGGGAGAAGCTGAAATGGCTCGTGAAATCCAAGCGGGGCAGCGGTTGCTGGGCTGAGCTTCCCCCCGGGCGCTGTGCACCCCGATAGGTGCCCCCCATAACCTCACTGTCTCTTTAGGCACCCAAATATATTTGGAAATCTGCCTGGAGGAGGCCAAGCTGAGTGAAGTGAGTTAAAGTCACAGAAAAACTCCATTCCACTTCTGGGAGCTGTTTCTAAATTGGCCGGGTAGTGCTTCTGGCCTTGTCTGAGGCATTAAATCGTAAAACTGGTACGAGATGAAAACCAGCCCCCCTCTGCCCCAGCCGCAGGGGCTGCCTCGTGGTGCCCTCCCCAAGAAACACTTCCCTCCCCTGTATCCTGGGTTTCCCACCCGCAAAACGTGACTGCGGGGCCAGAGTGTCTTTCGGGGTTTCTCTGACGACGCCTGCAGCACGCTCGGAGGTTTTTGGGCGGGAAGTCCCAAAGAAAGGACGGCGCATTGCCGTGTCATTGCGCGGCTGCGCTGTGCCTGCCGCTCGGCCCTTGCGGCATCGCTGCTGTGGGGGCGAAGCCCGGGAAGGCAGCGGATCCGAGCCCGTTGCTGTCGGGAACGGCGCTTGCCTTTAGCCAGGTGAGTGACTTGGGAGCCGGCGTGAGGTGCGCTGGCACCACGGGGTTTGATGTCAGGTCAGAAAGCGGGAGAGGAACAAGCTGAAGGCTGGAAAGAACTTGAAGGGGAGGCGACTTGATTGCACCTGGAGACACAAAACCTGGGAGCGGTTGTATTTGTTGGTTATCCTCCTGCACGAGCGCGCCCGGGTACCAGGGGCCGAATCCTGCCGTTCAGGTGCAGAGTGCTCCCTGCTGCGGTCCTTCCTCCTTCCCCGGTTCCCTTCTGGCTTCGTGTCAAACAGCCGTCCTCTGGAGCTGATTTGAGTCCTGCCTTTCACATCTGGGTTTTTCCCCTTGGTTTTTGTTTAGCTTTCCTGTGTTTTTAGGAGCAGTGACTCAGGGTGCGGGTACTCGAAACATCGCTGGTTAACGGTTGGCTTTGCCAGCCCGAGAGCCGTTCAGCGGCAGATCGAGCGCGAGGCTGCGCTCGCAGCCGCAAAAATGCAAAGCCCTGAACGCTCAGTGGAGTCTCTGGTTTTCCTTCACCTGAGTAACTGGATGTGTGGGATCGGTCCTGCCGGGTTCACTGGGGCCACTTGTGGGAGCAGTCACGGGAGAGCGCACTGGGATTGGGAGTGGGTTGGGAATGGGCGAGGGGCTTTTGAGGCCTGAGCATTGCTTTTCCTAGGTCTGAAAGGCATCATCGTGCCGCAGCTAGTCTGCAGCCCCGAATCGACAGCGCCTGCTGGCGAGACTGCTGCTTCCAAGCCCAAAAAGAGGAAAAAGGACATAGCATCTGGTGAGCGAGCGTCCATCGGAAGGGCTTCGGCTCGGGTGGATCGTGGACCTGGACGTTTTCTGAAGGAAAAGCCATCATCTGTCCAGCTTGCATGCTTATGGGAGGGGCAGCCCCACTGTGGTCGCTGAGAGCCTTAGCATGCCTTATACCCTCTCTGGTGCTGCCTGGAAGCCTTTCGGACAGGCCCTGTGTATCGGGCAGGCTTCCGCAGTGAGCCTGAGTGGCTCTTTTAATGATTATTTTTGATGTCGTTAAGCTGAAGAGTCCTTCGCTCCCACGCACCTGGCCCGGAGGGGAGGGCGAAGCCGGAGCGACAGGCGCAAGGGGCTTTGCGGCACGTGTGCGGGTTGCCAGGGCTCGGGCACTGAAACTCCCTGAACTTCCCCTCAGGGACGCAGGTGAACAGCCCTCTCCTGGCTCAAGATGCAGCTAACAGCAGCCTGAGGAAAAGCAGCCTGAAAAAGCCGGCCGTTGCTTCGTCGCTGAAAAGGCAAGGTAGGGCTCGTCCCCGCAGGCTGCGGCGGGGGCGCCCGGGCACGGCGCGAACGCCGAGCCCGCTCCTTGGCCGGCGTCGCCTGTCGTGCCGCGGGAGCTGGCGGAGCCACGCGGCCCTCACGGGCCGATGGCTCGCGCCGCCATGACCCCTGCGGCGGCAGTGGCTGGGGCTGCAGCCCCCCACGTCGCTCTGCTGATCCCCGGGAATTCCTACGTGCTTCTCCAGGAGGCGAAAGTCGGGCGCGGGAGCCTTTTGCTGCCTTGATGTAACTGGGAGCTGCGTCCCGTGTAACTCCAGGGCGCTGGCGTGCCTGCGGCTCTCAGTAAGCGTGGGGACAGTGCTGTTGTGGGCAGGCAGGCGTTATAATGATACTAACCTAACGCAGTTATATGCTTTCCTAGACAAAATTGAAGAGGTGATTTGGATCAGGCATAATAGTAAACTGGACTGTTGCTGTTCTGCCACCCTTGGTGTTTATAGTATCCTTAACACACAAAGCTACCGAGGGGACCTCCATCCCGGCCAGAATCATCAAATAGCTGTATTATATAGTGGCAAATACTTGTTCAGCTGGGCTCTGTCTCAGGCTACCCAGTTAACTCTCTTGGAGAGCTTTGGGGAATGTTGCAGAGGTAAATGAGATGTAAACTTGGATAACCCTGGCCATCTCAGGAAGTGTTTCACGTGCGTGTGTGTAGTAACTGTTATCTCTGAGGAGAAGGATGCGTACTTGCGTGTTCTTACGAGCTGTTCAGCGAATCGGTCCATCTCCTGCGCAAATCTGTGCGTGTGCCCAAGGAGTTGTCGCCCTCCAGAAAAAGCCTCGCTCCTTCCTGATGGTGGCTGGGGCTGGCTAGAAAGATTTCTTCAGTGCTCTCTTCTCTTAGCTTTAGTTTTGGCCTAGAAAGTGGTACAAACCTTCTCTTTTCCTCTCTTCCCCCCTCCACCTCCACAAATTTATTGCTTGCTTGTCTGCTGTTTTGTTCCCCCCCCCCCCCCCCGCCCCCAAGTTCTGGTGCTGACTAGCAGCAGTGACTTGCTCACCCAGTGCTGGAAGTGTGCTTGCTAGGAAACACGTACGCCCCGTCGGTAAAGTTGCAAGTGCTTTCCCAGGGGGACAAGCCAAAAGTCAAGCTGCCTGAAATAGCAGAGGGAATCTTGTTAGGCAGAGTGTGAGACTGGCTTTGCTCCTGCAAATGCCTGTGTATGCTTCAGGGGGAGTTTTGGGCTTCTTGGGCTTTCTCAGCACACAGAAAGCCCACGAGTGGTTTCTGTGAAAACTGCTCTGTAATACACAGTGCAGTTATTGTACTGTTGTGCTGAGACTGTAGCTATTGCTGAAATCATGGGAGGATTTGGTGTATACCAATGGGTCCCCGTAGACCTCTGCTTTTAAAATAGCTTTGTATTTCTGAGCCCAGGGAATGAGATGCCCAATAAAGTCATTTCTGATCCATCAAGATGGCAGAAATGTTATTTATTTGTTGTGCTACTGTCTGCTGTCTTTCTGTACTGTTTTACAGAGGCGTCATGTCTACACACAGGGAAACTAGTGAATGCAAAATGGGAACTAGTTGACTACATACGGACACTTACCAGACTCCCTCCCACGGGGCCAGCGTGTACTGACTTGGAATTGTCCAAGTTATTTTCCCTTTCTGTCTTTATTCTTTACTTGTGTGAGGGTGTAGATTCTGATTTCACTTTCCTTTTCCTTTTAGGCTGTAATCAGCTGCTGGATGAGTCACAGGTGACCCTGTCCTTCCAAGAATGGCTGGCCAGCGTCACTGAACGTATCCATCAAACCATGCATTACCAATTTGAGGGTAAGTCAGTCTTTGGGGACCATCTTCCGAGAGCCTTTGGACACAATTTTGTTCCCAGCGCAACCTCAGTAGTTAACAAGCAAGCTGCTGACAGCATTAAATAACTGTCATCCCAAAGGGATGCACATGCTTGCCTTGGTTGGAGCAAATACTATCTTACTCTGGAAAGTTTCCATCATCTTTGATTCAATCGTTAAGCATGGGCTTAAGTCTTATCAAAAGCCTAGTGCTGATGTTTATGCTTGGGGAAGGGAGAAACTCCCTTAGAGCTTATTTATACTAGAAGAAATTGCCTGGAGTGGAGCAGAAAAGGTGAGGTGAGGTGAGACACCTCGCACGGTGTCATGTCTTGTACATCTAATACCTGGGGGAGTTCAAGTCACCTGCGCCGCTCAGCCTCACGCAGGGTGAGTGGCAGCACGTGACGTCTGCAGGAGGCTGGCAGCAGGTCGCTGCTTTAGAAATCCTTCACTGGGCTGTAACTCGTGAGCACAGCGCTCGGAGCAGCAGCGGAGAGGCTGTGGGGCTGGTGCCACAGCACAGCTGGACTCTCCTTAGGACAAGGACAGGAATGCAGAGTGCTAGGAGGTGGGGTGGGGTGTGGTGGTGTCTCACTGCAGGCTCTGTAAGCCCTTCCCAAACATGTCCACCACCTTTATTTGTGCAGTGATGGTGGTAAGCATGAGTGGTGTGTGTGCTCTGCCCTCTCCCTGCTGCTGGGAGCAATGGTGGAGAGCTGCAGCAGCAGCAGCAGCAGTCCTCACTGCTTGCTTCAAGCCTCAGCATTCAAGCTGCTGAGGGGCCCCTGTCAACAGCAGCTCCCTGGCTTAGCAAATGGCTGTTCTGAAAGCCTGGAGGAGCCCCAGGCCCCGCAGCTGTGATAAGCTCAGCGTGGCTGCCCTGCTGGGTGCTGCTGCACTAGAGCCACCTGAAACAGGGGGTGGGTTATGGGGTGGTCAAGGGTAAAAGTGGTGGGAGATGGCCACTTAGGCAGCGGGCAAGCACAGCCTCTCACCTTGCCTCCTGCCTCTTGTCTCTGGGCACTTAGGCAAGCCAGAGCCACTGGTATTCCACATCCCGCAAGCTTTCTTTGACGCGCTGCAGCAGAGGATTTCCATTGGAAGCGCGAAGAAGAGGCTGCCCAACTCCACGACAGGTAGGGTGGGACTGAGCTCGTACCATGCAAGCAGCGCGTAGTTAGTGCTTGAGGCAGGATGCTTGGGCAAGAGGAGACCCAGCACCAAAAGAGAGAAAAGGGGAGCTGGCGCTCAAACCTGCTGCTATTTCGTACGCAGCCTTCATGAAAAAGCTGCCAGAAGAGGGCAGTGGCTGTATGAGCAGGGGCTGAGCACTGCTGAGTGAAGGAGGACGTGCAGCCTCCGCTACGTGCTGCTGCCGCTGCCTGCACGGTTACGGCTTCGTGCTCTAGCGTATCCAAGGGCTTTCCAAGAATCCAGTGCGGCGCTGGTGTCGCGGACGAGTAACCTCAGGTTTCGCTTTTCCCTTTAGTCTGCCCACAGCTGACCGAGGGCTCCCGTTTTGGGTTAAGCAGGCAGCAGTGCATTTCACCCTCGCAGGCATTGCTCAGTGCTTCACACTAAAGCCCCTGGGACAGTGTGAAGCGTAAAGCAATGCTCGGCCTGCGCGGGAGCCTCTGAGGCTAAGGGCAGTGCACGAGCGTGACAGGACCCTGGGCTGCAGCAGCCGATGCAGTTGGGCCTCAGGCCCCTCGGCCCTGAACCAGTCAGTGCCCTGGGCTTCCCCTAACTCAAAGTTCGTGAGCCAGCAGAGGCAAAACAGATCTTTTTAAGAGGGCAAGAAAGGATTTACTTTATTAGCTGCTGCTAAGTGAGGCCTGGAGGAGAATCTCCAAGCAAGTACTAACCAGCGCACCCAGGGGCCAAGGTCGGGCTCGATTATGAAAGAGGCAGATAGCAGGACTTGCACGAGGAGACAGAGCTTGCTCAAGCCTGCAGCTGAGGTAAAGAGAAAAACAGGAAGGTGTGAAGAAGAAAGAAAGAAACCTCCTTAAGAAGCAAGCTCCCCTCTCAGGGGGGCTTTGGGCAGAGCAAGACAGAAACCACCTCACAGCCAGTAACCGGCTTTTCTTTCTCCTCAGCTTTTGTCCGCAAAGATGCCCTTCCACTGGGGACTTTCTCCAAGTACACCTGGCATATCACCAACATCCTGCAGGTCAAGCAGATCTTTGATACCCCCGAGGTAAGGCTGACTGGCAGCCCCCACACTCTGCCGCGACCACGAGGGCGGCCGTAAGCACCCCTTCGGGAAGGCGCGGGGCTCAGGCTCTGCCCCTGCTGCCTCCAGCAGCCCCTGCTCGCAGCACGCCAGGGGCCCCAAGCTCCTTACTGCCTTCCTCCTGTGCCTGCTGGCAGATGCCGCTGGAAATCACTCGCAGCTTCATCCAGAACCGGGATGGGACGTACGAGCTGTTCAGGTGCCCCAAGGTGGAAGTGGAGAGCATTGCCGAGACGTACGGGCGCCTGGAGAAGCAGCCGGCGATCCGGCCCTTGGAGCTCAAGACCTTCCTGAAAGTGGGTGAGTGGCCAAGGGCTGCCCGGCGGGAGCGGCCCCCGCGCCGGCCGCTGCCCCGGCAGGGAGCCCAGGCTCCTGCGGGGCTGCCCCGGGCCCGGGCTGCGGGCCGGCTTCTCAGCAGCGGGAAGCAGAGCCCCCTTCCAGGGGGAGCGGCCTGAACATCGGAAAACAGGAAGATGCTGAAGAGGAGCTGCCACCTCCTGGGAGCTCCTGCCACCCAGTGTTTTGAGGATCTAAGATACGGGGCCTCCGTGCCTGCCCCAGGGAGCGCCCCACAAGCCAAGCTCCCACACAAACACAGCAGAGCCCCCAGCAAAAGGGCACCCTCACCCACACAGGGGGGGCCCTCACCAAGAAGGGTGCCAAACACCCTCGCTCACACAAACACACAGAGGGAACCCCTAGCAAGAGGGAGTCTCACCAAGGGGTACGGGGTTCCTGCATGGATAGGGCCTCCAGCAGGAAAGGTGCCCCTTCACAGAGGGGAGCCCCCAAAAGAAGGGCTCCCCTCCATGGAAAGGGCCGCCAGGAGGGCCAGTGGCCTCCTCCGTGGAGGGGAGCCCCCAAAAGAAGGGCTCCCCCAGCAGCCAAGACAGCAGCCACAGCGCAGGTGTCCTGCTCCTCTAAAAAAATATCTCAGACACCTGAGATGGGCCCAGCAGAGCTGGTTCCCTCCCCCCCCCATAGCAGGAAGGGGGAAATCCGGTGTAGCCCCAGGGCAGAGGCCAGGCCCTCCGCATGCAACAACCCTGAAAGGTGGCCAGGAAAAAGAAACAGCCCAGCCTCCCCCCTCGGGGGGTGCAGCACCTAGGCCCCCCTCCATCCCCTAAAACCAGATAACCTCAGCCTTTCTCACCCTGAGCTGAGCCCCAGGGGGGCCCAGCCATGCCCTGACCCTCTTCCCCCCCTCCCCAGGCAACACCTCCCCCACCCAGAAGGAGCCCACTCCCTTCATCATCGAGTGGATCCCCGACATCCTACCTCAGTCCCGCATCGGAGAGCTGCGCATCAAGTTCGAGTACGGCCACCACGGGAGCAGGCACCCCGCTGCCTTCCCGGACCAGCAGCCGCCCCTGGAGCAGACGCTGGAGCTCACCCCGCTCACCACCATTACCTTCCCCTGAGCCGGCCCCCACCGCGCTCACGCAGCCCCACAGCACCCCAGGGTGCTGTCAGAGCACTGCGGGTGGAAGGTGTCGCACCACAGCAAGCGCGCAGCCCGCTGCTGCTGCAGGAGGGGCGGCTGTGCAGCAAGAGCCCCTGGGCTGGCCGGGGCAGAGCCTGCACCCCCAGCGCAGGGCACCCGGCTGGAGACGGAGCCGGGCAGCAGGGCTGAGCCCCGAGTTCGGGGCTCTCAGCACCCCTGGGCAGGCGGGGGGCACGGGCCGGAGCCAGGCCAGCGGCGGGAGGCTGCTCAGGGCTGGGTCCGGCCAGGCTGCAGCGTCTCCCGGGTGGCAGCACCCCCTGCACCAGCACCCCGCAGCCCCACGTGCTTTGCCTTACTTCCGCTTGGGATTGGCTCCTGCCGCACCTTCATCCCCAGCAGCAGAGCCGCAGGACGGAGACCCCGAGCCTCCGTGGGCCGAGGCAGCCGGCCATGGGAGCTGCTGGGGAAGCAACATGATGCTGGTTAGACCGAGCCCCCCCCCCCCCCCCCCCCCCCGGGCCCGCACCCACCCCAGGGCCCAGCAGCACCCTGGTTACAGCGGCAGCAGGGTGCCTGCCCTACGGAAAGGTGAAAAAGGGAGAAGCAGCATGAAGGCGCCCCAGGAACTGCGGGACGCTGCCCCAAACCCACAGCAAGGCCCAGACCTGGCAGGGGGCAGCCAGCAGGGCCTTCCTCCCCCTCCCCGCTGCACTCCTCCTCGCAGTTCCGGTGGAGGGGGCAGGAGCCGCCTGCAGCCCTGGCCAGGGTGCTGGGGGGGGGGGGGGGGCAGCAGCTCCCCCCTCCCCGTGGGAGCCACAGCCCGGAGCAATAAAGCCGTCGCCTTGCCCACGCGCCTCGGCCCTCGCTGTGTCCGTGGGTGCTCGCCCCCCCCGGCAGGCAGGTGCCCGCCCAGCTCCCTGAGCCCCAGCATGGCCAGGGACACGACCGGAGGGGGCAGGGGGGGGAACCCACCGCAGCCAGAGCCCTGCTGGCCCCTGCCTGGTGCTGCGCGGCAGCCGCTGCGAGCTGCGGGGGCTGGGGAAAAAAAAGAGAAGGAGAAAGGGAGCGCGACCCTCTGGGAGTAACCAGGAGCCCTGCTGCACCCCCCCCCCAACCCCGGGCTGGGAGGGCACTGGTGGGGGCGGGGGGGGGGGGGGCTGGTGGGGCCAGGAGGGGCTGGCAGGCGCAGGCCAGTGGCTACGGGCTGCAGTAGACGGAGCCTCTGTGCGGAGGCCTGGTTGTCTGCAGGGAGCCGCGGCCGCCCTGCACGGGCTGAGCACGCCGCACTCAGCACCCCGGGGCGACAGCCTTGGCCCCTGGGGTCCCCGGCTTCGGCGGGGTAGGGCTGGACAGACAAATGGACACCCCCCCCCCAAAAAAAAAAAAAAAAAAAAAAAAAAAAAAAACAGCTTCTGCAAAAGCTGCTGATGCTGCTGGGCCCTCGCCGCCTCCTCTCCCGCGCCGGGTTTCTGCCCAGCTGAGCGCTGCACCATCAGGACTCGACGGCCCTGGCACCGTTGGGCTCTGCCCTTCCCAGGGAAATGAATTCACCGGGGAATAACCTCGACCCGGGCCCGGAGCTGCCGGAGCCATTCTGCAAGAAGGCGCGTGGCAGTGCAGCTTCCGCCCGCTTGGGCAAGGCCAGGGCCGCGGTTAGGCAAGCGGGAAACGGAGGTTTAACCCCCGGGGCCGGGGCAGCGCGGGGGGGGGGTCCCACGGCCCTGCCTGCCCGCAACAGCCCGGCTGCTCTTTCAACATCTGCGGCTCCCGTCGGCGCCAGAAAGCAGCGCCTCCGCCGCAGGGCGTTGGGTGCAGAAACGGGGGGGGGCGGAAGTTACGGAGAAGCCTCGTGCTCGGAAAGCCGCCGCTCCCCCTTCCCGGAGGGAGGGCGAAGGCCCGGCACGCGCGGCCAGGCTCCGGGGCTCCCAGCCGCGCTCCCGCGGAGGCTGCCGCAGACCCAGAGCAAGGGGGGGCCGCAGCCCGGAAACCCCCGCCGCGGCCCACGTTCGCCGGGAGCCGGCCATGGGGGCGGCGCGCGCCAGCCGCCCCACCCTCCCCGCCCCGGCTCCCTTCTGGAGGTTTTATTTGTGGTGGTGCTTTAAAGCAAAAACGGGGTTGCAGGGCACCAGGGGCCCCACGGGCCGCTGATCCCGGGGGCCGAGCGTCCAAAGGCGCCGGGAAATCCCTCGGGACTCGCCCCTCAGGGCCGCTTTTCTCACTGGCTTTTGGGCGAAGGCCTTTGCGGGGGCAGGCAGCCAGGGCGATGGTTTCGGCCCCGCTCGTCCGGACACGGCAAACCTTCGCCCTGGCACCCTTCCCCGCTTCCTTATCGGCACCGTTTTGATTGCCGCTCACTCGAGCGGCCAGCGGACGGCGAGACGGGAGACGCCCCCGGGCGCTCACTGCTCCGTTGGGAAGGCGGCCGGCAGGACACGCTTCTCTTTCTTTTTTTAATAATGAAATAATTTATTTTCTAACAGTCAAACAATACAGAAGTATACATATACACAGCAAGGTCTTCTAAAACATGTAGTTTCTAAAAATGCATGTGCTAACTGTAATAAAAAGCACCATTATATGGTCTTGACACAGGATTTATAATGATGTGGTATTTACATTAGGAACTGAACATCTGGAAACAGAATTCATATTCTCCCATCTGCCGCTCCCCCGTTTAGTCCGTGTTTATTATTCGGAAGACTGCCAAAAATAAAGCCAACGGTTCAACAGCGAACAGCACCGACTCGAGCGAGCGAGACGAGCGAGTTTGGTTCTCGCGTCAATGTGGAAGCAAAGAAAAAAAGAAAAAAAAAAAAGCACAAGTAAAACTGATATTAAAAAAAAATCCAGACTGATTCAAGGTTCGGACGTTTCAGAAGGCTTTTAAGTCACGCAACAGCTACCCAGCAAATAGCAACCGGGAGAGAGACGCCTCTATCGATTTTCTTCTGCCCCGGAGGAAACGGTACGACACAGCTATCGCCGAGGAGCGCGGACGATCGGTTTTATCACGTTCCAGACATTTTGGGAAACCGGCCGTCGCAGAGTCGAAAGGAGGGCGACTACCCGCGCTCGGGACTTCTCCTTCCACCGCCCAGACATCTACGCAGCTAGCTATTCACAGAGCTGTTGTACGAGTTTAATGGTTCAACCACGCTTGGGAATCGGGTACCTGTTTCTACTAGCAGACAGTTGGAAAAGAAAAAAAAACCCACAGCTTTCGGGTCAAGCAGCAATAAAAACAAGCAACAGCAAAATAACACTTTCAGGGGAGCAAACATGTAGCTTGGCAAAAGCAGAATTCTTCCCAATACAGTACAGTGTCAAAACCTGAAATCTGTTACAAAAAAGGGGCAGAACTGGAAGGCAAAGCCCTGACACATTGCTACACGGCATTTCGGACGCCCCTTTCTGCCCGCCCGGCGGGGCTGGAGGAGGGCAGGAAAGGCCCCGCCGGCCGCCGCGTGGCGTCGCGAGGCTCCGTCCTGGCCCCTTCGGCGCGCGGCCCCGGCCGAGGAGCGAAGCCGCGCGGGGCCGGGGCGCGCTCCGCTTTCGGAGCCGGGGCCGTAGAGGCCGCTGCGCTACGACGGCGAGCGGCAGAGCGCGGCCTGCTAATGCCCGGCGCTCCGGAGAGCTCCTCACGAGGGAGCCGCTCAGAAAGTGCTCTTTGAGTTTATACGAGAAACTCATACTAGCCACGACCCTGGGAATTCGTGACGCGCGACTATCAGCACCTCGACGAGTCGAAAGCTCGGCTTCGCACGCGAGTTCGATTCCGGGCGCTCAACGCTCAGCAAAAAGCTCGCCAGGAACAAGCAATACTTTCGGCATTTGAGACGGACGATCATTAACACACAAGTTACTGCGATTGTGATTTCTCTGCTCTGATTAAGTGCAAGAGCGTCCGCTTTCTCTTCCGGACGAGCACGTGCCTGGTTTCACCATCTGTACTGCGACCCCGGACAGCATTTTATGATCTGCCCTCCACAAAGGAAAAAAAAAATAAAGAAAGAAAAAAAAGAAGGGAAAAAAAGGGAAAAAAAGGCGTGTTTTATACTCACACACATCTGTGCAACTATCAATCGTAAACTTGGGGTATATGAGTTGCTCCTCACTCCCCCTTTATAACAATCTACAAAAATTTAATTTCTGCAGCTTATTTCTTAATAATGCTGGTGGATCAGTGAATTCGAGAAAAAGGCTGGCAAAACAGAGAACAGTGCTACCATTTCTGCAACCTCAGGAGTAGACGACTCGGCTGCCCGGGGCAGGGCTCGCTGGCCGATAAGGAAGGACCTAGAGAGACCCGAAGCTGCCAGAGATGGTCCCGGTCAAAACAGCCAAGGCCCGAGAGCCCCGAGCAGCAGAATGTACTCCCCCTGCCTAGTTTTGGAAAAAACACCATATTTACCCTTGTGTCAGTTTGACATTAGTGCATCATTTTCAAAAGTTCAAAATTTTCTATGCCATCGAGATTGAGAGGACCACATCCAAACAGTGCAAAGGTCAAATAATTACTGGTTTATATCGGGACAAAAACCACACAATATTTCACCAAAAAAAGAATGCAGTTAACTCAAAAAGGCACAACAATAAAAAACAAAAACACAGAGTCGAAACCTTAAGACTTGGTACGTCTAAATAAAAAACAAACTACGCAATTTTGTAACTCTAATTTACCCCTCTGATGCTTTCCAAAAGTCTAAAGTTACTTTCACCTTGAAAAAGGTAGCAATATCTGCAACTCTAGGTTTGGAGTCGTGAGGCAGTTTATGCAACACTCGGAACAAAAAAGCTGGAGAGGTCTCTCAAGCAAAAATGTATTGGAGCAAAGGACCTCAAAGTGCAGATATTCAACTCTTCTTTTCTTTTTTCTTTATATATATATATTTTTTAAGTTTACAGGGTTTGAGCTAGCTCTCTGAAGATTCTCTGCTCGGACTCAGGAAGCAGGCGTACAAATGCAAAAGGCATACGAGTTGTAGTTCAGTGCAAATATGCTGGACATCTGAAAATTCCAGCTGTTTAAAAAAAATCCTTTTTTTTCTTCGTTTAAAACATAGCACACACAAAAAGAGAATACACTTTGGAGATTTTAGCAATCCACTAGCCCCATCTCCCATCCACTTGCTTTTCAAAGAGTTCAAATGATCCAAAAATAGCTTAAGGATACATTAAAAAAAAAAGTTTTATATAGTTCATTCATTTGCACTTTACAGAGTGTCTTAGTGGCATTTGGCAGCTTGACTAGTGAAGTCCTAGAAATTGCATTTTTTTAAAATTAAGTTTTAAAGACTGCAGGCAAGTACGAAAGCCTGTTTTTGTTGCCTATCACTAAATAAGCTACATAGCCCTTTAATAGTAAAGTTGCTTTTAGCTGAATGGTAGGGCCTCTCTGGTCACCTTGTGCAAGTTGGTCGTATTACTGGAATCAGGCGTTTAATATTCACTGCGAAAGGTTTGCCAAGTGGGCTGAATATAAAGACCTTAAAATGTTTCAAGCAAAAAGGACCGAAGAAATCTATATATCTGAGTTAGCAGACCGCTACGTACAAAGTTTCCAGAACATCTATAAAAGCACAAAGTCATAAGAATGTATCTCCATTACATTAGTTTCATATAAAATGAATAAATACTATTTATAGATCATGTGTTTTATGTACATTTACATGTGCTCTAGTTAGCTTAAATCAAAGTGTTGCAAGGTTTGAAACCACAGCTTTGGGGGGAGGGGAAGAGTGTTTTGTTTTCTGTCTCCCCCCTAAAAGGTGGCAACCAAAATCCTTAGGGAACCAATTTTAGAGTGCCTAAAAATAACTCAACCAGCTGAAGAAGTGCTTAAATGCCAGTAACACTCTACTGAATAACTGTAGTAACTTACTGTTAAGCAACATTCTGTAAAACGTGCCCTTCTCAATCACCAACAGCCAAAGGTAGCACAGCTACCCTCATCACTCAGTTATTGCTAACTTTTGCGTAACAGATTTGAAGAGGACCAAGCATCGCTTCTATAAAACAAATGAGGCATAATTATTTTTGTGCTAAAGGGATTGAGATAATCTTTGTTCATCTCTCTGAGGTAGAAAAAATTTGTCCCAGAGACAAGATGCATGAACGAGCTTCTAGGAAAACTTGCCTAGAACAGTAATATGCAGCTGTAATGCATGAGGTCATAAATTGCACAGGAGAAGTATAGTACCATTTGGTTTTAGGTATTAAAGAAACTTTTGAGATGTGTACAAACTGAAGACGTCCTCTCAAAGGCTCTGCAAGAGGAGGAGCAGGAGCTCCCTCGCCAAGGTCCTGCAGCCCGGTCTCGCAGGGAGAAGTGCCTTGCATTCTGCAGAGGGTGCTCAAAACCTCCCGAGACGGGTCCCCGCAGCCCTGCTGTCGTCAGAACTCCCACTGCTTCTCGGCGGTTGCTAACGCAAGAGCGGCCTTCGCAGGATCTCTCCTGCTTTCCCACCGCGGCCTTCAAAAACCAGTAGGAGCTGTAGTAAGACAGCAGGACTGGGCCAAAGGTTATACGGTTACGCTAATACCCTGAATATTTAGAGATAAGTCCTCAAATTAACGCTCCAGCATTTCACAGTGCAATTATCGCGCACGCCGAAGACGTGACATGGCTGAAATGCTCCGCGCACCGCTCTCAGACTTCCCTCCACCCACTGCCAGATCTAAACTAAATATTAGATTGGTTCTCCCTTCAGAGCATTGCCCAGACAGGTTACCTTTGGGCCCTATTTCTGATCATTAGATACATTACGTTGCTAGGCAAATACAAAGCAGATCTAGAATATCAGGCACTAACAGCAAGCCAAAAAGAAAAAGAAAGAAAGAAAGAAAAGAAGTAGAGGCTTTTTTAGGTCGCTGTTACTGCTAAAATATTCTCGGGCGCTTCAAAATTTGGTTGGAATGTACAGTCTCACAGAGATGAGTTTACTGACAGGAAGAGAAGCTAGTGGATGCAATCAGATGTGTGCTCCAGAGAGTAGCTTGTAACCCACAACCCTATGCACTGTTTTGGGACTTAGGCAAAGCTGACTTCAATGATGTCGGTGGTACGTTAGATTTACGTGCAAGAGAATTGTGGGACGGTCCAATACACTACCTAACGAGATCCAACAGGGAAACAGCAACGCGTGAAACGGCTACAGGAGTTGCTTCTTATAGACCGAGACAAGGCTTGTGATTGCTCTGTGACTTCAATCTCTTGACACCCGAGCTGGAATAGCCTTCGTCGCTGCAGACGCTCTGCAGGCTTCCCCTTTCATCCGAATCGCTCAGACCGCTGCTGCTCCAGTCTAGGTCTGCAGGTAGGCAGTCTGTGCTCTCGACATCCACATCAATCTCTTCTGTAAGCAGAAAGATCAGCGTTACAGCATTGCCAGCGAGACCTCGAAACGCATTTTGGTGACGAGCACACGGCCCCTCCCCAGCCAAAGAGCCTCACCTCTGTCAGAGTCCGAGCGCTCCGAGGAAACTGTAGATCCTATACTGTCCATTCTTATTCTTTCTATGCCCAGTTTCTCCAGCTGCCTTTTCAGATGCCTCTGTTCCCGCTGCAGCTGGTCTATTTGGTGTACTGCTTTTCTGTCATATTCTTCAAGCTTCTGCAGGTTGAGAAATAAGGCACCGTTAGCTTCTCTGCCTATTGCAGGCTGAGGCCTACATTTTTCCAGCTCAGCCTTCTAAACATCCAGTCTAGCTTCCAGGGGCATGCACCCAGCACAAACAACTGAAAATCGTTTTCTTTTATGTTATCTAAATACGATTCCTGTTAACTAATGAAGGGTATCCAGGCCTAGACTCAGTACGTTAAGCAGGTGAGTTAGAGTTGTGATGAGCCAGTGCAAGGGCAGGAGGGAAATCACAAGAGCAATTGAAGCGTGCCAGGCAATCGGAGAGATTTGTGCAGACAGCTTTTCAAGCCTCCGAGTAACGAACTTATTGCAGGAAGAAACTCAAACCCTTCAGACTTCCTAGAAATCCACAGTTTTTCATGGCTTGGTAACTTGAGCATTTGCTCAGATCTGTGCTCTTTGCACTGCAACAGCTTCAAATCATTTCAGACTTCAGTCACCAAGGTGGCTGCCAGCAGATACCCTACAACTGTTTTTCTAGGGGACCCAACACCCGTACTTGAATGAGCACCGTTTACCGGCAAAACCTCTCTACGCTTCGCTTCTCTTTCAAACATGGTTGTCCCCTACGTAACACATTGTTTTCTGCTCCTGTGTTTGCAAGACAGACAGCAAAACCCCCGTACGAACAAACATCCCATCCCAAACGCCTTACGCGCTGACTGCTCGCCTGGCCGCACGCAAACTCCAAGTGCGATGGACGTTTAAAAGGCAGCTCCTCACACACCACGAACACCGAAAGCCGCTCACGCACATACACGAGTTTCACCCTCGCACAAAATCAGATCAGGGTCCTCCACTGCAGAGCAGTGTCTGCCCCAGAGAGCCAGCATCGGAACCAGATCTCAGAGACTCGTTAAAGACTAAACTGCTGCTGAATCGTATTTACACCAAGACCACTGGAGAAGACGCGCAAATGATGCTTCCCCCTCCAAGCAGCTTACATGCTGCTAGACTGGAACTGGCCCAATCCTATTTTTATATATTCCGAGTCTTTGATAGCTAGCTATTTGTGAGCACTCTGAGGCCAGAGCTCTTCCTCAACACCACCGCTTTTATCTTTTGGTTCATAAAACTCTAAATATACTCAGTAAAGAGAGTTTCGTCTATCCCAAGTTAACATTAACTTCTTTTCCCAAAGAAAGTCACAAGAAAGGAAAGCAGTAAAGTAGTAAATATTCCTCAGCTAGAAAAAAACGAAACAAACAAACAAAAAAAACCACACAGAAAAAGAACAGGAAACTTCCCCAAATTATTCCATTTTTGATCAGCCAGTACTTTGAACATGCCCCTTTCCTAAGGCCTCTAGGCAACGCTGCAGTGTACATAAAATAAAACACCCAAATTAGGCTTTAAAGAACAGTGGCAGGCATCTGTAAGCCCGCCTGTAAGGAGAAGCCTCGGTGGTTGCACAAACTCGCTACATCGACCGCTGACACTAACTGCGAGAAAGACAATACCGACCTTTGACAACACCAGCCTAAGTCAGTACTTCCATAACAATGTCTTGACCCAGCTGCTCGCTTTTCCTTTTCCAAGGATCAAGACGCACTGAAACCCGTACAGCAGCACTGCTGATGAAACCTGGCACTCATTAACGGGAACAACGCCGAACGCTGACGGCTACAGCGGGCGCCAAACTAAAGGTCTGGGGATGTTCCGGCCTAAGAGCGTGAGGATTGCAAGGATTTCACTTTCTTGAGCCTTGAACCCTTGGGGCTCTATCACAACCCTCCGGCGGGGCAGTTTGGCAACTTCCCTCAACAAAGCGGAACTTCATTTGCACCTTTTTTGTGTATCTCAGAGGTTCCCAAAGCAGATCCACTCAGTGACATTTCCCACAACGAAACGAACTCAGACTCACCTTTATGTGCAATTTAGCTTTTTTTAGTAAACTCAGCGTAGTATGTCTACTGGATTCAGGACCAAGTGGTACCAGCCCTTTCAGCTTTTCCAAACACAATCGCAGATGGGCACGCCTATAAAAGAAGCAGAGTTCACATAACATGTTAAACAGTGTTTGCAATGCACTTATCTGAACATTTAGCATCTGCAAGCAGCTACGGGAAAGATAATCAGGGCATTTATCATCTAAGCCATACAGTACATAACAACAGCAGTTGGCCATCTATGTTAGGATTTATTCCTCTGCATTTTCCTCTGGCATAATACCTGATGCCTTTCCACCCTCTGGGTTATTAAACCGCTCCAAGATCAGATCTTTAAAGCCACTGCCACCCAGAAACAGAGGAACTTCTTCCAAACCACTCTATCAACACAGCCTCAAAAGACTACAGATTCTGGCAAATACACAACAGCCAATTAAGTCAGGCGTACTATCTGCCTCTTCTTCCTTCCCAGTGGACGTCGCTGCCCCAAGGCATGCGATTCACTCGCAAACCCACTCCTGAAACACCGTGAGCGTCAGCTCCGGGCACCTCAGACAAGCCTGCGCCTCAGGCAAAGCTCACGGCATCTCAACTAACACATCTGGAGACCTGTTGAGGAAAAAAAAGAAGTCCCTTCCCAACCGCCGCTTCCCCCCCCCCCCCCATCCCCACAAAACACAAAGTAGCCAATGCAGGTTACTTTTCATGGACTTTTAAAAAGCGTTTTGGAGACCTGTTTCTTCTCACTTTGAACTTCTGTGAGCTACCAGCGCTTCGCTCAGCGCAGTCTTTCCCTCTGCAGCAGAAGACAGACTCCAGGCCAAGCAGAGCCTTGCTCTGCGAGTTAACTAGTCAATTCTACTGCAACGAAACAGGAAAAGAGGGGTTTTATTATACTGGCACCTGATGCTATTGTTTTCAGCGAATTTATGGTGCTCAGCACTTGCGAACAGTTTGTACAAAACATTACCGTTCCAAGAACTTGTTTACATCATATACCTCCACTGAGAATTCAAGATCAAAAAGAACACTGTTTCCAAATTCATTAGCTACATAAAAGCCTTTAAATCAGATCTCTTTGATACCAAACTTACTGGTCCGGTAGGCTGAGAGGGCTACTTCTGTACAGAGGGAGAAAACAGCAGCCAGAAGAAAAAAAGGTAGGTTGGAATACTGCATTTTGGCTTACAGCCATAAAAAACAACCAGGCTGAAAAATTTCTGGAAAGGAGGAATGTGCCAGAAATACTTTTTAGAGCACACAAATTCCATTAATCTACTCAGTCCATCATTTTACAGGTGCTGCAGAATTTATGCCAAACTAACAACAAGGTTTAAATGCAAGCAGTCTTTTACTAGGAACTGGGAAAAGCAGCACGATTAAATACATCTTTGAGATAACGGCCGTTTCAAGAGATGGATCTGCAGACAGTTGGGTTGGACAATACCAGTGTGCATCACACAGGGTCGCACGTTTTTCTGGTTGAGTTATGGAAGCAAGGAAAGCTCTGGGAGTGCTAAAACTGACCTACAGTCAATACACGCTTTTCCCCGTCAAAGTGAACAGCACTAAGCAAACAGATTCCTTGGAATAGCTATTTTTCACAGCTTTGAGTGCTGCAACGATTCCAGAGTTCTTGCACAGTCAGAAAACGTCTGGGATCTACCCAGTTGCCCGGGCCTGATTTTTCAGAAGCTTCACACACCCACAGTTCCTGCAGCCTCTTTCCCGGAGCTGTGGACGAGCAGGACTTCTGCAAAACAAGCCAGACATTGCTGGCGTTATACCTCACCAAAAAGCCCGGCTCTGGCCAGCAGCGAGAGCTGCTGCGAATCGCACCAAAAAAAGCACACCAGCAACTTCTGGATTGTCAGTGTGCAGCTGACAAGGAATTGCTGAAGGCCTGTTTCAACTTTTGGGGTAATGATACGCTCTTTGGGTTTTTTCCTCCCCCTCCTGAAAAAGCTTCACCCCACGATACTTTTTTGCCTCTGTTCGGCTGGCAGATGAAACAGTCCATATCGGTATTACGCAGCTGTAAAGGGACGGCATCCTTTCAAGCACTTCCTTTTTCTATTTTTAGTAGGAATTGGCCAGTTTCAGATCAATTGCCTTGGCACTTGCAGCTCCATTCAAAATAAGAGCCTCACTGAGCCAACCGGGGCCCTTATCGGCGCTACGCTGGCCAGCGACCCCAGCGCAGAAGCCTCCTAGCACTCCCTCAATCAATGGCTTGCGACGCAAGACGTGCATCGTTCGTATGCCTTAATACGTAAGCTAATGCTTTACTGCTTTCATAGAACTGTTGGACGTAGGAATGAAATTATGGATCCACAAGGAAATCCTTTCACCCGTGGACAACGGTGATACTCCCAACACGGGCAAGGTTTTTCTAATGCTCAGCACTCCTGCCCCAATATTTAGGTCACATTATTAGGCACTGGTTGCAACACCTGTCTTTGAAATATCTAATTGACACAGGCAGCAGCAAATTGAGATTTTGCAACTACCTGCCTATCTTGTTTTGTGCACCCTACAAGTAAACAGCGATTTGCCCACACAAAGTACCTCCTGAGTTACAATGCAAAGAAAGCACGTGGTCTTGGCCGTTAGGGTAAAACCTGAACGCTGACAGGTTCAAAGACGAACCTTTGCAAAGATTATTTTCAATAGGAGGGGTAAGATCTTATTGGAGCTGCGTAGACCTGTCCAACCGTGCCTGGCAGAGTTCGAAGTGATCCATCCGCAAGATCTGAGGATAAGGAGACAGCACAACCGTGCTCTACAAGAGTGAAAACAACAAAACCGAAATTCAAAGCTAATTCTGTTACAAAGACGGCCCTGCAATGCAGGGTGTTCTTACAATAAAAATAAAACCCAAAATCCACTTGCAGAGGTTGTGCTTTGATGTTAAAACTGAGATTGGACATATGAACACACATAATGGTGGAAAATGCAGAAGTAGCCCCTTCAGCTTTGCCAACACTGAGCAATTTTCTGGATTACGCAATGCAAACTCTGAAGTAAAAAAATTCAGTTTCCACTTCAAAGTTTTACAGCATAAGCTGGCTTATACAAAAGCAGATTTTTGCCATGTTTTAACTAAATAAAACTGTTGCCACAGTTAAACCCCAGAAGACTCACTGGCCAATTAGAAAAAAAAAAAAGAAAAAAAAGAAAAAAAAAGAAAAAGAAAAGCTCAAAAGATTTGCTTAAGCAACGAATGACCTTTCAAGTCCAACACATGCCAGCCAGACCACTTCATTATGCTAGTGTTCATGCTTAGCAAGATACCATCTATCCATAATTCTCCCTCCAAATACTAAGCTAAACTGGTCCTCATGCCAGCGGAAAAGAAAGCAAGCTTTTGCAGCCTACATCAGCCATGTCTTAAGACTGAGGCCAGGATTCACCAGCTCAACAGCAGCAGGACCGGATTAAGGTATCTGCAACTAGGAGTGAAATAGGAAGAGGCAGATGTTCGCTATGCAGAAATAAGGTATTTTTTTCCAGTTACCCAATTTCAAAGGGCTTAAAATACAGAAGTTTTACTGTAGTTACTTGTGCAACATTATAAACAGGATTTCAACACAGCTCTGGTCTAAACAATGCGGCAACAAGAGGGGTATAATGCATCCTTTGGTAGAGCTTTAAGTACGCTTTAGTTTTTCAGTAAGCAAATGCTAATTTTTTTAAGTCATTTAAAACAAGGAATAAATTGCCCTGTCCTTTTCTCACCCATGTCATTTGGGACTTAGGCATTTCTGCCTCTTAAGATAAAAAACAAACAAGTTCACGGGAGTACTTAAACAGTAACAGACACCATTACGCTGCAATATTTGAGTCAGATCCAAGCCATACAGAGAAAAAGAGAAGCTTATAAAGGATACAAAGCCATCTTTCAACTACACAACAAAGGCCACACCAGTCTGTCTCAAAAAACTAACAGTTAGTTGCATTCTCAGCTCCAATCTTGTACCTACACAAAATATTCCAAAGAGGAACAATTCAGCTGAACTTCAATAGCTCACTAAGGAGAGACATGCAATTTAAACCTTGTAATGGAACATTAAAAAGCCACAGAACAATTAACATGTGCTGGGCTTTCCTATTAATGGAATCTTCCAGTTTCCCATTGCATCCTCCAGCATGCAAAGTTATTTATAGGACTCCTACCCACAGTTAAGGACATGTCTTTGTGCTCTGAAATGTGCACGTACCATCAACTCCAGTCCAGCTCTCTCCTACCCCAAAACAGATACCTCTTTGATCAACCCGATTAGAAAAAAGCTCAGAACCCCTTAGGAAACGCTTCAGCCTCCAACTCTTCACTCCTTTGATAAGAGCACACCTACAACTTCAGCCTTTGTCTTGAGAAATGAGCTTGCAGTTAAGGGAACAGCTTTCAAGATTCTACAAATGCATCATTTCAGGCAGTTTAGGAACTGCTACATGCTGCAAAGCCAGACCAAAGCTGCCATCCTTGTTCAGGCAAAGGAGCTGCTCACAGCAGTAAATGGGCGAAGGCTGGCTTGTGCTGGGGATGCCCACACAACATGCGAGCAACTCTCCTGTGGGCCAGTGCAATAGACTGCCTCCCCCGTGGACAAAGACTCCCTCCCTGAAACAGGAGATGGGTATCACCCACAGCGATGAACACTCTGCATTCAGAAGTTCAGCACTGGGACAAAGAGAGGCACATTCCTCAGAGTTTCACAAACCTGAACTTGCACGGAGGCTAGATAAACGGCATTCCCATCCGCTTATTACATAGTTGTTCTAGCGGTCGGAGACAGGAAACACTTCCAGTCGGAGCACTCGTGCTAAGTGACGCGATACGTCGCCCGCCCGCTCCTGCGGCTGCCTTACCCAGCTGCCCCTTTCCTTCCCTCTTGCTTCCTCTCCTCTACTCCAACGCTGCCTCAGTTCCCCGAGCTCAGATTCCCAAACCATGCTTAGAGCACGACTTTTAGACCAGGACACAGAGCGTGCACTTGCAATGACTTCTCCCATGGGAAGCAGACCCAGGTGACCCCTGCCTAGGCTGAAAAAGAACACATTCACTCAAACAAAAATCCTAACAGATCTCAAGCACTCACCTGTTCTTCTCCATCTCATTGTGTGTTGACCTGAAAAAGAAAGAACAAGTTATTAACTCCTCTGCCATTGGCAAGCCCAGTATGACTACGTATACTGCAATTATGATCAACACACAGCCTTAGTAACCGCTCACTGGAAAAGTTACAAACCTTGGGGGATTTCAAAGAGCTGCTGGGTACCCTGGGGACATCAAAAATGTTGGAAACAACACAGACTGTACACCCAAAGGGCCCGAGCAACGGAAAAGCTGCCAAACAAACGGCAATAAAAGGGCCAGTAAAACCAAGAGACATGATTTTAAAGTGGAGAGACTCAATATTAGAAGCGTTCTGGTTAACGCCAACTATGATTAAAGCAGTTGTATCAGTGTAATGACTCAAGACATCACTCAAGAGAGCCTACATGACCCAAAGCAAATGCTCTCTAGACTTGTGGCAAAGGGTTTAGTGGAGAAGATTAAGCAACAGACCCTTGAGAACCACCACACTCTCAGTGCAAAAGTTCTTATCTCTGAGCAGAAAGAGGAAAATTGCAACATCTTAACACAAACCTGAAACTTAGCCTATTGGAAATAAAGTGCACTTTCATACACCACAGATGCCCTTGAGTGTTAGGCTAACTGCACGTTTTAAAAGACTTCTCTCACTGCGCTCTGCTAGAAACACACAATACAAGAGGAGCCAATTCAGTATCTGCAGCTATTTGCACATAAAGCAAAGAGACGGAGGTTAACAATTCTATGAAATTCAGACGAAAGCTCAAGTGTTACAGGCCACCTTCCGGAAAAACACTGCTTTTCTGAAGGCCGTGTAGCATCTGAACAGGAATCCCAAAACAACCAAGAACGTGCTGCCGCACAACAGCAATAAAACATGGCAAACAGGAGCCCCAAGAGTCGAGGCATCTATATCTGAAGTTCACTTCTGTTGCTGCTGCTCAGGGAACAAAGTTCAGAACTAGGACCTGTTGCTGCCCATGTAGGAAGTGACCATTTCCCTCAGCTCATCTCGCTGCGAAACCGGTGGCAAACTCCCAGGAAGATGACATGGGAACGAAAGTTCCCTGGTCAAACAATCTTTTAGTATTTCACACTTACAGGGGCAAGTGAGACGTGCCAAACATAGCATCAGCCTAGGTTTCAAAGTTAAGTCCATTTGCAAATTATTCTTAAGCTCCTAATTTATTCTAAGCTACAAAAGGGCAAAAAACCAAGTTGCTACTCGCTTCCTCTCAGTGAGAACGAAGGACATCTAGAAAAGGCCTCTTTTCACATGACAATAGCGCCGACGCTTAGGTAAGGCCCGCTTGCATGCACGCTCGGGATAAAGAACCGGCTGCACTGTAAGAGCTTCAGAACTTGTTTGCGTTCAAAAAAATTGTTACTACCTGACTGAAAACCTGAAGACGTAAAAAAAACCCGCACACTACTACAATAAAGAAAAGCTGCGTACCAACGCTATCTGACCCATCCCGAGTCTCACCTGCAGATCGCTAGCTTCCACTACGCTTCCTACAGGCCCTGACACTGAAGGAGTTTACTACAAAAACAAGCAATGCCACAAACTCGTGAGCTGAAGACACTCGCTGGCCACATCGGGGGTATCCCTAGCAGCACTACTCTTAGCAACTTTGTCAGCAGTATTTCACAAAAGGTCAGCCATTGTTTAGGAAGCCATCACAGCCCTCCTCCCCCATCTTTCTAATGAGATTAATCTTAACATGGCTCCTTTTGTTTGCTTTCTGGTCGCATTGTTTAAAGCAATCTGCTCTGAAAAGCCAGCATCCAGCTTCCAGACAATTTCAAAAAGTCCAAAGACATTTGATTCCAATTGAGATTGAAAGGTCCGTATTTCTTCACAGACCATTTAAACGGATGCACATTATTCTGACATATAATGGAACAGCAAGTTCTTCCTACCAGAGCATCTGTAAACAGCTAAGAAGAAAGACTTGGGCTCTCTGCTCCCAGGGGCTTCTCCATTAAACTTTTCCATATAAAGAAGTTCCATTTTTAAAACTGAATCCTTCACCACATCCCAGTTACAAGCACTTACAAGCCTCAAGCTCATGCAAGCCAACATACTGTAACAAACCTGCGCTTTACTACTAGCCCAAAGATAAAAAAGCCAAACACCTTGTAAGTGTTTTGACAGATATGAGGATCCCTGCAAGCAGGAAGCTTTTATTAATAAATTCATTCTCTCTTTAGTAACTTTGTTTCGCAGTCCTGATTAGTACTTTTTCTTTGCACGGACAATTATTAATATTTCAAAAAATTTATATTAGTTGGTGAATTACATTTTTAGAACATAAAGACCTCTACTGGTTTAACAATCCCTATGCGAGATGCCTATCTCTCACCCTAAGTTCTTTGTAAAGAAAAAGCCCCACATAAACAACTCGACCAAATGTCGAAGACCCATATGCAGTAACCGCTTGGACTGTGGTATTTTGTTCAGGGGTTCCCCAGTAGCTTTTACAATTTCCAGCTTTAATCACATTTGCAGTAGTCAAACATCCATGCAGAACACAGGAACAGCTCTTGCTCTCACTCTCTTCTACAAGGGAAACGTGTAATTGGCTTGTCTAGAAAAGCATTACCATGCTCCCGGGAACAGCAGCGTGGCAGGATTTCCACTACCGAGACGCAGGCTCGGCCACGCTCACGACACTGTGACAGCTCTCCACGCCCTGACTTACTGCTCCAAACTTAACGTGCAGCTGCACAGAGGGTCCTCAGCTTTGCCCCTTGGTAGACAGACCACACTACTGTGTACTGTCAGACCCATTTCTGAACACCTCCATATGTATGGAGGAGCCAGTAACGCTTCATACTAACTGAAACCTAGAACACGAGCCTCAGGATCTGCCGCACCGTCAGCGTGACTTTCGAAACTTGATCTTTTCTCCTTCAGACCATAACAAAAGAAAAAAGTAACTGCCAAAACGGTAATTACCAATTCTCTTTTTAATACAACCCAGAAATTAGTTCTGCCGCTATGATTCGCCATACGAAACGTTAAAATGGAAAAGCAGCTTAAAGTCCTATCTTTCAGAAAGGAAATTCGGAGCATCTCCAGGTGCTACGCACGCTGCAAGTTTGCTCAGACCACCTTTCAGCATTCTGTATTTCCATTTAAAGCGCTCAGCTCCGTGAAGAGTCTGCTTATCGCCCAGAGACAAAAAGAGCTAAACTAGCTTCCACTGTGGTAATGGGAACCCAGCAGCCTTTAAACAGCTGCTCAGGAGAAAACGGGAACACCCCAGCTTTAGGAAACAGCAAGAAACACGGTACAAAAAAATGACTTGTCCCTGTCACGTACGAGGCGTTCTGGGCAGTATCTGTTGTTACAGGCACTATCAAAGGTCAATTGCTACTATGTAATACGGACGAAATTGTTCAGAACAAGGAAAATGTGACATATCTAGTGACAGAGCAAAGTTGCTCCTCCCTAGACAAACAGTTAAAAATGGACCAATAAGAAACAAAACGATCTGCCCACAGATGACGTTTCAAGATGAACCTGCTCCGACTTCATTCTGCATTGAAGTTTCTCTCCTAGTTGCGTTTTCGTTTGCGAGCCACTTGATATGTGCTTATTTGCACAAAGGTGGCTCTCCAGAGTCAGCCTTAGTCACCAGGAAAACACCACTCCTGAAAAAAAAACAGTCGATAACTATCTCTACAATGTAGAGGTGATTTTAATATTACTAAAGTGACAGAAAAAGCTAACAGATGATGAAAAAAAAGCCATTGTTATTTTGGGGGCATATGTGATCAAAGTTACGCTCAAATCTTTCGCTAGCAACTTCCATTTGCCAAGAAAAATCCTTCTGGTGAATGTTAATACATATAGGAGCCCGGGGCCACAACTTTACCCCTGCTCAAGCTAACAGAATATCCTTAGTCTACCTCTCTGTCCTCTGAACAGTTTCAGAGCACTGACTCCAGGTTACAATTTTAATTCCTAAGGAATACAAGGCTAAGCTTATGCTGAAAAGACAATCCACAACTATCAAAACTCAAGATCACCCCAGAGGCTGGCACATAAGCCTGCAACAAGACAAACAGAAAGTTAACGCAGCCCTTGCCGGCTGCATTCCACCTCAGCCTTGTTTGTCTACCACATGCATCACACCACGTATCAATCTTCAACCGCCAACCACAGAGCTGAGCAGGCTGAGTTAAAAACAGACCTTTAACTGCAAACTTCCTGGTTTCTGCTAGCTTGTATCATAACACAAGCATTCCCCATGAGGTAGTAGTTTCTGTTTTACAAAACAGAAGAGCAAGCAAATAAAACGAAACATGGGAGCGTTTAATTCACAGGCCTTCGAGGTGTAATTAAATACTCCCCTAAAAAAACAGTCTAGCAGAACTTTCTTGTACAAAACAACCTGTTTGCTTAGATTCAACTTGAACTTGGACAACGTAAGTCTCGGCAGTAGACAGCACATGGAGCTGTTACCCGAGTACTCAATCGTTTAGCTTTTTAGTATCCCAAGGACTGGATGAACATTTACATGAGAGATTAATGATCTGCTTCAAGACTTCAGACAGATTTCAAGGAGGATAACGAAGGCATACCATCAAACAAAAGCAGCACTAGAACATTTAATCTAAGTATCAAACAAAAACCAGGCAGTTTTCTGCACTAAGCCAAAATAATATTTAAAAAATCCTGCTTTAATTAAGAACACCACTCATAAACTCAGATCCATTTAACTTCCAAAGCTGCGGTAAGACACTGCTTTTATAAGCCTCAAAGAAAAAGCCCAGCTCTCACGTTCCCTTCAGAAAGGCCACTCGCCACGTCACATGATTACAAGTTTCAGAGCCAAGTTTGCCCAAGACGGGCGGCTCCAGCGGCTCCCCTCCAGGCTACTCCGAGGGACGACCCACCCCTTAAAAGCTCTCCCTCTCCCGGGCATCCTCGCAGCACCGCACGGGCACGGCGGAAATGCACAGACACCTCCTTGGGGCCAACGCAGCTCACCCGAGTGCCTGCACTGCCTGCGAGAAGCCGAGGGTCACTGAGGGTCGCTGACAGTAATCGTCTGGAGGCACGCATTAAAAAAGGCACAACCGGGTGGGGGAGCTTCGGCTCGTCAGGAGCAGCTGCTTTCTCCAAGACCTCCTGTAGGGTCTCCTAGGCTGCCTGGCACCCCGCAATGGTGGTTTTGCTGGACCACCAGGCACCTCTGACAGCAGGGTCTCCCAGGCCGGCCAGGTGCCCCGTGACACTGTTTCTGCTGGACCACCGGCCACCCTCTGACAGCAGGGTCTCCAGGCCTGCCAAGTACCTGATGATGGTGGTTTTGTTGGACCAATAAGCACCCTCTGACAGCAAGATCTCCCAGGCCAGCCAGGTGTCCCATGACACTGTTTCTACTGGACCACCAGCCACCCTCTGACAGCAGGGTCTCCAGGCCTGTCAAGTACCTAATGATGGTGGTTTTGTTGGACCACTGGCCACCCTCTGACAGCAGGGTCTCCCAGGCCAGCTGGGCACCCCATGACACCGTTTTTGTTGGACCACCGGCCACCCTCTGACAGCAGGGTCTCCAGGTCTGTCAAGTACCTGATGATGGTGGTTTTGTTGGACCACCAAGCACCCTCTGACAGCAGGGTCTCCCAGGCCGGCCAGGTGCCCCATAACACTGTTTTTGTTGGGCCACCAGCCACCCTCTGACAGCAGGGTCTCCAGGCCTGTCAGGTACCTGATGATGGCAGTTTTGTTGGACCACCAAGCACCCTCTGACAGCAGGGTCTCCAGGCCTGTCAGGTACCTGATGATGGCAGTTTTGTTGGACCACCAAGCACCCTCTGACAGCAGGGTCTCCAGGTCTGTCAGGTACCTGATGATGGCGGTTTTGTTGGACCACCAAGCACCCTCTGACAGCAGGGTCTCCCAGGCCAGCCGGGCACCCCGTGACACTGTTTCTGCAGGACCACCAGACAACCAGGGCTTCCGGGACCTGCCAGTCGGTGAACGCCAGTACCGGCAGCAGGGCCGAGGACCCAGGGGCAGCAGCTCCGCGAGACCCCCGAGGCCTGGGTGAGCCCCTGCACCGCCGACACGGCCGCGGCCGGTCCCCGCGGGGCTGTGGCCGCGACGCCCCCCCCTCCACCGCCCGGTAACGGCCGTTACCTGCTGTTGCTACTGCTGCTCTTCTTGGCCTTGGCGCGGCGCCGCAGGGCCTCGCCGTCCTTGCCGCCGCCGTAGGGGAGCAGCGAGGCGTAGCCGTGCTCCGCTTCTGCGGAGACACAACCCCACACACCGCCCCGTCACTGCCGGGCCCGCCGCGCCGCGCCGCCGCCGGCGGCCGCCTGAGGGAAGGGGAGGAGAGGGGGGGGCGGGCGCCGCCGGTACCTCGCTCCCGCCGATCCAGGTACTCGGCCGCCTCCAGCAGCATCTGGATGTTGCCGCCGCCGCCGCGCGCCGCCGCCATCTTGCCGCGCTGTGAGGGAAGGGGGCGCCGCGGGGGGAGGGGGAGGGGGAGCGGCCGCCGCGCGCGAGGGGGGGACGGGAGCGGAGCGCGAGCCGCGGCGCCGCTGTTTATCCGCCCGGCCCGGCCCGCTCCGCCGGCCCCGCCCCGCCGCGCGCCCGTTGGCCCACCGCGCCGCCCCGCCCTCTCATTGGCCACCGCCCCCGCGCGCTCGTTGGTGCGCGCGCCCCCTCGCGCCGCTCCTCATTGGCGGAGATGTGCGGGAGAGGGGGGGGGGGATGAGGGGGGATAGAAGAGGGGCGGGCGGCCCACCGGGCGCCGCGACGCGGAAGGGAGGGAGCTGACCCGCGGAGTCCCCGCCCACTGCCGCCGCCATTGGGCAAGAGCGCCACGCCTTCCCGCTATTGGCTCAGCCCCAAGGGACGCCCCGCCCCTCCCTCCCCACCCACCCCCCCCCTTGGCCCGGCCTTACCCCGAGGCTCGCCCTATATGGTAGCCGGCCCTCCCCTCCCACCCCGCCTCCAACCCTTACTCACTTCCTGCCCAGGCGACCAATCGCGAGGCGGGAAGCGCGAAGGGGCGGGGCGCCGGCGCCAGGTGTCAACGTGGGCCCAACGGAGGCACCGCGCGGGGGGGGGGGGCAGGGACCCCCCCCCAGACAAGGAGCCCCTCAGGGATACTCCGGGCAGGGAGCACCCCCCTGCCAAGGGACCCCCCCAGACAGGGACCCCTCCGGGGCAGGGAGCACCCCCCTGCCAAGGGACCCCCCCAGGCAGGGAGCACCCCCCTGCCAAGGGACCCCCCCAGACAGGGACCCCTCCGGGGCAGGGAGCACCCCCCTGCCAAGGGACCCCCCCAGACAGGGACCCCTCCGGGGCAGGGAGCACCCCCCTGCCAAGGGACCCCCCCCAGGCAGGGACCCCTCTGGGGCAGGGAGCACCCCCCCAAGGGACCCCCCCAGGCAGGGACCCCTCCGGGGCAGGGAGCACCCCCCCAAGGGACCCCCCCAGGCAGGGAGCACCCCCCCCACCAAGGGACCCCCCAGGCAGGGACCCCTCCGGGGCAGGGAGCACCCCCCTGCCAAGGGACCCCCCCAGACAGGGACCCCTCCGGGGCAGGGAGCACCCCCCTGCCAAGGGACCCCCCCCAGGCAGGGACCCCTCTGGGGCAGGGAGCACCCCCCCAAGGGACCCCCCCAGGCAGGGACCCCTCCGGGGCAGGGAGCACCCCCCCAAGGGACCCCCCCAGGCAGGGAGCACCCCCCCCACCAAGGGACCCCCCAGGCAGGGACCCCTCCGGGGCAGGGAGCACCCCCCTGCCAAGGGACCCCCCCCAGGCAGGGACCCCTCTGGGGCAGGGAGCACCCCCCCAAGGGACCCCCCCAGGCAGGGACCCCTCCGGGGCAGGGAGCACCCCCCCAAGGGACCCCCCCAGGCAGGGAGCACCCCCCCCACCAAGGGACCCCCCAGGCAGGGACCCCTCCGGGGCAGGGAGCACCCCCCCGCCAAGGAACCCTCCCAGACAGGGACCCCTCTGGGGCAGGGAGCACCCCCCCAAGGGACCCCCCCAGGCAGGGACCCCTCCGGGGCAGGGAGCACCCCCCCCAAGGGACCCCCCCGAGCAGGGAGCACCCCCCCGCCAAGGGACCCCCCCGGGCAGGGACCCCTCCGGGGCAGCACCCCGTTTTCCGCGCCGCACGGCAGGCGGGAGGGAGGGCGGGAGGGAGGGATCCTGCCGCCGCGGCGGGCCCCACCTCGCCCCGCACGCGGGGGGCCCCGGGGTGACTCACCCGCCACCCGGCTCGCCTCGCCCGGCGCCCCGTCCGCGGCCCTTTGCGGGCGTCGCGGAAAAGAACGCGGCAGTTCGGAGACGCGGGAAAACGGATAACTCCGAACTTGGGGGAGAAATGGGGGCGATCGACAGCTCAGGCGCTCCCGGCCCGGACGGCAGGAAAGCGCTGATTCCGTCTGGGCGAACAGCCGGACTATCGAGCACAACCCAGCCTGAGGCCGACTGCTGTACTGAAAACTTTCCGCCTTTGCCTAGGTCTTTGTCAAATCTGCTTTTTTCTTCACCTAACGGTGATGGACTGTTTGCACTTGTATTCACCCCAGGCCAATTTTTGGGTTTCATTCACTTCAAACATTTAGTCTCGCCTCTAAGGCCAGAGGTCCTAATCGCTGTTACTTGGCCCTTCTCTCCTCCCTTTCTACTTGTGTTTTCTGCTTCCTCTACACCTCTCCCATTTGCCACTATCTCCACGGCTCTCTCCCGGCACCGCCTGGATCGGTGCCAGCGTGCTGATCCCACCTTCCCTCCAAACAAGGGTGACGGAGCGCGTTTGGGAGGCTGCTACGTGACTCTCGCCAGCTGGCAGCGGGCTGCTAACCCGGCGCTCGCCGATAGCGCCCAGCGCCGCAGCCGGAGATAGCTCGAGCGAGGCGACGACCGAGAAAGGCTCCGTATCGCTCCGGCGAGCTCAGCTCTACGTGGCAGGCGTTGCCGAAAAGCTTTCTAGCAACCGGTCGCCGTCCTACGTGGCAGCCTGAGCCATCAAGACGAGCTGAGCGGTTCTGCCCTGCCACGGCATCCCCTCCCCCTGAGCGCTGCCGTGCTGGGCCCACGCGCAATGAAAACGGGGAAAAGCAGCGGCAGGTGTAAACGGGTTCAGACATCTCAGCAGGTCGCGCGGCTCCCTGCGGAGGACGGTGGCCGGTCACGGCGCCGTGACGCAGCCGCGGCGCGGAGGAATCGAGGTTCCTCCTCGGCGCATCCGCTCGGGGCCGAAGGGGCGGCCGGGCGGCGTTCGCCTGCCAGGCCGAGGTCGCGCTGCGAGGTCCCTCCCCGCCCGCGTGCCGGGCTGGAGCAAGCTCACGCTCGCTTGCATGACGAGCGGTTTCTAATTAGCGAGAACACGAAACTAAAATAGTGACTACTACATCCTGCTGATTTGGAAATCCCTGGCCACCAGCGGGGCCTTATCTGAGGACGGCAGGCAGGAGCCCGTGACAAGTCGCGCCACGTGGCCCGGCCTGATTAAGCGCTGCAGCAGGATGAGCCGCTGCAGCAGGATGAGCCGCGCCGCCCTCTCCAGGCTGCCTCAACCCGCCCTGGCTGAAGGCCTGCAGGGAAAAGAAGCCGCACTTGAGATCAGGAACTCGGGGTCAACCTCAGCCTCGCGCCCAGCTCGGGGAGAAATACAGCACGCTTAGTCCTCAGGTAAACCGCCGCAGCTGCACGTGGACGGAGGAGAGCAGAGCATAAAAGTCAGCCCAGGCTGAGGCCCTGAAAAGTCAGATTTGCTGCACAGCTGGATTTTAGGAACGTCTCAACTGCCACGGCATGAAATACCGAGCTGGACCTTGCAAAAACAACAAATCATAACGTTGTCTATACTAAAGACTGTCCAATCTTAAACCCCCTAGGTCAAATATGCACACAAACTCTTTATACTATTCGGATAGCCAGAGAATTGAAACACTTGGGATCGAAAGATCTCCCGTTGGGATCTTCGGGGCTCAGAGCCACTTGTCGGGCTCTGCAAGGAGCAGCAGGTCCCAGAAACAAGCGGGAAAGAGAGGCCCTAAGGCAACAGCACCATTTGGGCTTATTTCTTTCTTTGAAAAAGCACAGACACTTCACGTTGCAATAAGAGGCAGCAAAAAATACAGGCCATGCTCTTGCAATGTTACTTTGCCCTATGAGCAGTAGCTTTACTGGCCAAAACCATTAAAAAGGAGGGGAGGCAGCCCCGAATTGCAAGCGGCAGCAGAGGCCCTTTGTCTGACAGGCCGCGGCCTCAACCACCCCGCTGCACAGGGCTTTCGCTCTCCCAGGTTCGTGCTGCCACCTCCTGGGCTGCGCGGGACCCGTTCGGGAGAAATCCAGCACCGGGAAAGGCTAAGGAACCGCCTGCAGCTGCAGTTCGGCCACTCAGTAAGTGCCGATCACGGAAGGCACCGTGCAGCTCTGGTCTAGTCGCCAGTATAACGCACCCTGCTTTGCCCAGGAAAGACTCAACCTCAAAAACGCAGAAGTGCTGCTAAGCATTCAAGCCCAGTCTAACATTCTTCTGCCATCCCACGCTGCGCTTAGGAAGGATCTGATGACTAAAGCAGCAAGAAGAGGATTAAACATGCAGTAAGATCTGCAGGTGAGAAATCCTGCACAAGCCACTCCTTCAGCAGTTAGATTAGAAGCAGTGAAGCACGTGGGTTAGCCAGTAGACACACGAGGAAAAACATAACCAATGCTTTTCTGCTTGAAACCCTAAACCACAGGTTTTCCCAAACTCCAGCTGCTCAAAGAGCAGGATTAAAGCCATTGCTGGCTGCTCCCGGCTCCACGCACGCAGCTCCGACCGCCTGCGTGCGAGGAGGCGTTCGGCTGCTCGGGCTGCGTTCCCGTGCTCCATGGAAGCAGCTTTCTTCCAGCACTACCCACGTACCACAGGTTCTTAACGCCTACTCTGAACAGCCACTACATTCATGCAAATAACTGCCCAGCCGTCTTCAGCAGCCTCTTCTCTAGTATTTTATTCCTGAGTGATGCTATCACAGTTTAAAAAACAAAAAAATATATACAGATTTTTATTGTAATGGGCAATACTGAGTTATTTTGGAAAAAACAAACAAACAAACAACAAGAAGGAAAGTACAACCATCAGATAATCCTGACAAGGAACAAACCAAGCTGGACATTATAAAAACCAAAGACTCTAGGAAATAACGATTTTTACCGTCTCTTCCTATGGGGCAGAGCGAGTACATCTGGATTTGTTATAAATAACCCAATTTCATTTTACAGAGAGAAGCCACCAAGTTGCTGTCTCTGAGCTACCGGCACATGTGAAAACAAGTGCTATTCACTGGTGGTGCAGAAGTCCTTCCTCGCAGGCAACCGACCAGTCCTAGCATCAAGCAATGAAATCCAACGGTCTGTTGAATCCTCCTTTTCTGTTCATGTACTGCCTGGGAGGAGAGGAAGGAAATCATCATCAATAACTGTGGCTAAACAAAGCGTAAGAGACTCCAAACTCTAGGAGACTGGCAAGCTTCCAGCTAGGCTGGCTGCAAAGGAGCATCTGGCAGAGGTGAGGCTTATAACCACAATCAGTAGCCACAGGGATTCATTTTCCCCAAGACCGAAGGAACAAGCGCACAGTAACAAAGCTGCTTATATTGAGCAACATTCTTGTTTAAGCTCGACACCTCGCTGAGGTCCAAACCTCTGGAGCTCGCCAGCATGACGCTGTCAGGTCTGCACCTGCCTGGTTAGGACAGAAGCACCAAACCTGAAGTCCATCAATACTGACTTTCTGCATGCTTTAAAGTAAAAGCAGCCAAATCACCTCCTAAACAAGCTTAGAGACCACAGCTTCCACATAAGGCTGCAGAATTTCCTCTGAACAAGACTACCGTGTAAAAGGAATTATTTATCTATCATAAAAACGCAGGTAAATTCTATGCAGTCACCACAGCAGGGCGAGCTTCCCAATGGGCAGAAAGACAAACCTGTATTTTCTCTTCTGTGACACATTGATGGCATAAGCATTTGCAGCACCATCCACCTTCTTCCCCTGAAAGACACAACGAGGAGAACGGTCCAAAACTCAGCGCACCGTTGAGAGCCTGCCGGAGAAAGGGCACGGCAACACCACGGCGGTACAGGTGGGGCTGAGGCACTTTGCACGGGATGCCTCTACGAGGGGCTGAACAAATATCTGCGCCTGAGCTCCAGAGCTGTAAAGAGGGAACGCCACCGCGTTCTGCGCGTCTTGACAGCAAGACGCTTAAGCGCATCCACCGCAAAGCCTGACGTTAGGAGGGACCATTTGGGCAAAAGCAACGGCTCCTCTCTCCACAAACCGTTCACACACCACAGCCAGAAAGCAGAGAGCAGAAAGCTGTGTCCAGGCTCCACCTCTAGCCGGACAGCAAAGCCACCCTGTCCGCGCTCACCTTTGTCGTGTCGAAAGAGGCAAACCCCATCGTTTTCATCATCTCAATTTCCTCTTCTGTCTTGCCCTGCAAGTCTTCTTCTGAAATGGCAACAAAGTACCTGAGTTCAGTAAGTGTAGCCCCTAAAGAGTTCACCAGAAGAAACCAATACTTTAATATACAAAGTGCTCTGTGCCCGCTGTGCACCTCCCAGGACCACAGAGATATTAACAAATAGGAAAAACACCTCCCCTCCTCTTCTTCCCCACGTCGCTAGCCGGGACTGTGCTCCGTTACCAGTGATCTGCCGCTCTTTGCCTTTGGAGTCCTTTATTTCTTTCTTCTCTTCATCTCGCCTTTCCTTCAGCCGCGGCGGGGAGGAAGAACTGGACCTGTGTCGTCGGGGGGACCTGAGATTTCAAACACGCGCAGGTTTCAGCTTCGCAACCAAAGAGGGGCGCGTAGCGCTGCGCGAAGCGCTCGGCCGCGTCCCCAGAGCCGTGCTGCGACTCCGCCTGTGCAGCACCGCGTTGGGAGCGCAGAGAGGACGGCCCGTTACGTGGGGTTACGAGAACGCGGGCGAGCTGCCTTCGCCCCCCGCGCCGCCACTCCCCTCACCTGGAGCGCCTGCGGTGCGGCGAGCGGGAACGGCTCCTCCGCCTGTCCCTCTCGCGGGACCGGGACCGCTCTCGTCGCCTTCTCTCCCTCTCCCGCGACGTGGACCGCGACCGTCTGCGCTCTGCGCGGGGTCGCCGCGGGAGAAAGGCGGCGCTCAGCTCGGCACGCCGCGGGGCGGAGGCGCACGGGCGCTTGCGGAAGCCCCGCTGCCCCCCAACCCCGCGCTTCTGCCTCCCGACACGTCTCCCTCCTACGCTCCCCCTCCTCGGGAGAAAGCCCCGCCAGCACCGCGAGCCCTGCTGCTAACCGGCGGCCCCTCCGCAGCGCCCAGCGGCGCGCCGCCGCCTCCCCCGGCGCGGGGGCCCCGGCCCTCGCCGCCTCCCCGGGGCCCCTCTCTGCCCGGGCCGGAGGAACCGCGTTCACCCCTTCCCCGGGACTTCGGGGGGGTCCGGCCGGCCCTGCCCCCCCCACCCCGGGCCCGGTGCCCCCACACCCCCCCCCCCGGTGCCTGGGGCCGCTCCGGGCCTCCCGCCCCCCGGCGCGGCTCCTTCCCCGACGCGGCCCCCGCTGCCCCGCGCCGCCCCCGGGCCCCAGGCCCGTCCTGTCCGGTCCCGTCCCCCGGCCTCACCGCGCCGCGGCGGCGACCGGGAGCGGCTGCGGCCCATCCCCGCCGCCGCTCCCCGCGCTTCCGCTCTCGCCACCCCCTCTCCTTCCCCCCCCCGCCGCACTTCCGGTCCCGCCGCCCCGTCCTTCCCCCCACCCACGCCCGCCGCGGCGCCTTGGTTCCGCAGCAGAAAGGGACCGCGGGGGCGAGGGGGGCGCCCCGCGGTCCTGGGGGGCGAGTGGCGGCCTCGGCCTCAGCCCCAGCGCCCCGGGCCTGCGGGCGGGGGGCGCAGGCAGAGGCTGTGGCAGCAGGAGAAGGAGGGGTGTGCGTGCGCGCACACACACACAGGTGTGGGTCACCAGTGACACGAGCGCGGCCGGCCTCAGCCAGGCCATCGAGGCTCCCTCGAGCCGGCCGCTCGCCCAGAGACCACGCCGGCGGGCGCTGCCTTTCCGTGACCGCTTTATTGGGGCCGCTCGGCGCTGAGCCGGTGCAGGGGGCAGTGGTGGTGGTGGTGGTGGCGGCAGTGGTGGCCCCGCAGCCGCCCGCCTGCGCCCTCCCCATCACCGGGGCAGGGCAGAGGCGGGGGCGCACAGGGGGCTCGGTGCAGGCCGGGGGGGGCTGTGGGGAGAAGGGGGGACAGGGCGAGCGGCAGCCGCCGCCCCGAGGGGCCTCAGGCCTCCACTTTCTCCTTCTTCTTGCCCTTCTTGAGGAAGGACGGGGTGCGGAACTTCTTCTTCTTCTTCGAGGGCGACTTGGAGGGCGAGCCCTCGGGCGAGGCCGGGCTGCTGGGCGCCGTCTCCCCGCCGCGCTCGCGGGGGGCGGCCGGCTCCGCCGCCGTCCGGCCCTCGCCTCGGCCCGGCGCCTCCTGCCCTTCTTCCTCCGGCGGCTCGGCGGCGGGCGGCTCGGCCTCCCCGTCCGCGGCGGCGCGCGGCTCGGCCTCGGCGGGCGCCGGCGGGGGGCTCGGCGGCGTGGCGGCGGGCGGCTCGGCGGGCTCGGCCGGGCGCTCCTCGGCGGCCTCCTCGCCTGCGAGGGGACACGCGGGGGGTAGCCGGGCGGCGGCAGCGGGGGGTGGCTGCGGGCGCGCGGCCCCGCCGGCGCAGCCCTACCCTGCAGCAGCTCCTTGCGCTCCACCTCGCGCTTGTACTCCTCCAGCTCGCGGTCCGTGAGCTGGCTGAAGGGGTTGGGGGGCTCCGGCTCGGCGGGCGCCTCCCGCCCGGGCTCCTCCGCCGCCGCCTCTGACAAGCGGCTCTCTGCGGACTGGACCCCCCCCAGCACGGGATCAGCCCCACGGCGCCTCGGGGGGGGGGGGCTCTGGGCGGGGAGGGGGACGGGGGGCAGCGCGGCGGGGCGACGTACGGGGCTGCGGCTCGCCTCGGCGATGACGCTGGCCAGCAGCTGCGACTGGGGCCCGGCCGACTTGACGTCCTGGCGGTTCTGCTCGCGGATCTGGTGGGAAGGGAAGGGGGGGGACAGCAGCGGCGAGGTCGGGGCGGCCGAGCCCCCCGCCCCGGGGCGGCCGAGCCCGAGCCCCCTACCTTGTTCCTCATCTCCAGCACCTCCTGCGGGTCCGTGTAGAGGGGCACGAACTGGTTGGGGTTCTCGATGCGGATGGCCGTGCCGCCGCCCTTCTCCGCCTCGTCCGCTTTCAGCCACTGCGCGCGGCGGCGGCGGCGGCGGGGGGCAGAGCCCGGCTCAGCACCGCCACCACCACCGTGGGGTCCCCCACCCCCCAGCCCCGGCGGCCGCCCCGCTCTCCCCGCCGTACCGTGGTCTTGGTGCGGGGGCCGCCCGGCTGCTCGTCGGCCACGGCCACCCGCAGGTAGGTGTTGGGCGTGTTGAGCCAGCGCGTCTTCTCCTGCTGCTGCCTGTGCGCGTGCTGCCGCGGCGCCGGCACGGCGGCGGCCTCCTCGTCGAAGACGAAGGCCGTCACCGTGGCGGGAATGAGCACGTCGCTCTTGGGCTTGCTCTTCTCCTGCACGAAGGGGTAGCGGTAGGTGTAGCCCGTCCGGTAGCCCTGGGAGGCAGCACAGAGCGTTCGCACGGTTGCACGGGGAAATGAGCTTTTTGGGGGGGTTCTTTGCCCCCCCCCCCCGTTTTTTGCCTGCTCACCAGGTTGTCGAGCATGCGCATGAGGGCCTCGAACTCATGCTCGCCCAGGCGGCTCTTCTGCATCGGCCCGAAGGTGCTGCCGGCCCAGCGCACCGAGCCCGCCTCGTGCGGCCGGTGCTTGTCGCGCTCCAGCACGACGAGGTTCTCGGCGCCACCGGCGCTCGACAGCGCGGACACCTGCGGCGGAGGCGGGGGGCACGGTGCTGCCGCGCGGGCCGGCGCGGTCCCGGGAGCGGCGCACCGCGGGGGCACGGTGCTGCTCGCTGCCTGCCGCCGCGGTACCGCGGTGGCGTAGAGGCCTGGCGCAGCTCAGCGCACGGTCCCGGGGCACCGTGCGAGTGGCCGAGACCTGGCACCGCTCAGCGCACGGTCCAGGGAGCAGAGACCCTGCACAGCTCAGTGCATGCTCCTGGGGCACCACGCTCGTGGCCGAGACCTGGCACAGCTCAGCGCATGGTCCAGGGAGCAGAGACCCTGCACAGCTCCATGCGTGCTCCTGGGGCACCATGCTGGTGGCTGAGACCTGGCACAGCTCAGTGCACGGTCCAGGGAGCAGAGACCCTGCACAGCTCAGCACGTGCTCCTGGGGCACCACGCTGGTGGCTGAGACCTGGCACAGCTCAGTGCACGGTCCAGGGAGTAGAGACCTTGCGCAGCTCAGTGCGTGCTCCTGGGGCACCACACTGGTGGCTGAGACCTGGCACAGCTCCGTGCGTGCTCCTGGGGCACCACACTGGTGGCCGAGACCTGGCACCGCTCAGTACACACCCCCAGGGCACTGCACTGGTGGCAGAGGCCTGGCGCAGCTCGGTGCACGGTGCCAGCGGCCGCGGGCCCACCTGGATCTCACAGGCCGCCTGCAGGTGGAAGATCTTGTAGAAGGCCTCCTCCACGGTGTCGCCCAGCGCCAGCACGCCGTGGTTGCGCAGCACCAGGATCTGCGGGGGTGGTGGGGGGGGGAGGCAGCGCCCGTGGGCCCCGGGTGCCGGGAGTTGGGGGGGGACGGGGGACACCCTCACCCCCCCCCCCCCGCTCACCTTGCAGGTGGGGCCCAGGCACTTCTGCAGCTGCACGCGGTCGGCCTCATCCTGCAGCGCGCCGCCGAAGTCGAAGTAGGCGGCGTCGCCGGCCAGCAGCGCCTCGTGCGACACCGGCAGCACCCCGCAGCGCATGGCCGACACCTGCGGGGCGAGGGCGGGAGGGGGGGCCGGGAGGTGGGGGGCCGCGTGTGGAGCCCCCCCCCCCCCACCGCCACCGCCGCCCGCCCCCTTACTGCGGCCGTGGCCGGCGTGTGCAGGTGCACCACGCAGCGCGTGGCCGGCCGGGCGGCGTAGACGGCCGCGTGCAGGCTGAAGGCGCCGGCGTCCACGGCGAAGCCCGTGCTGCCCTGCTCCACCACCTCGCCCAGGATGTTCACCTTGACCTGCGGCGGGCACGGCGGGCGCTCAGCACCCACCGCTGGCACCGCCGCCGGCCCGCGCCGCCGCGGCACTCACCAGGCTCGACGCCGTCACCTCGCTGCACGAGAGGCCCTTGGGGCTGATGAGGAAATGGTCCTGCTCCTTGCTCACCCGCAGCTGGGGACGGCCGAGAGGTCGGCAAGCCGGCCCGGCCCCGCGGGAACCGCGCCGGGAGCCGCGGGAACCATCCAGGGAACCGTGCAGGGAACCGTGTCAGGAACCGTGCCGGGAACTGCGCTGGGAGCCGTGCAGGGAACCGTGGGAACCATGGCAGGAACCGTGCCGGGAACTGCGGGAACCGTGCAGGGAACCGTGCAGGGAACTGCGGGAACCATGGCAGGAACCGTGCCGGGAGCCGCGGGAACCGTGCAGGGGACTGTGCCGGGAACGGCGGGAACCATGGCAGGAACCATGCCGGGGACTGCGGGAACCATGGCAGGAACCGCGCTGGGAACCGTGCCGGGAACGGCGGGAACCATGGCAGGAACCGCGCCGGGAACCGTGCCGGGAACGGCGGGAACCATGGCAGGAACCGCGCCGGGAACCGTGGCGGCTGGGGCCGCGGGAGCCGCGGCAGGCGGCCGGCACAGCACAGCACAGCCCGGCGCGGGGGAAAGGGGCCGGGGCGACGCTCACCGTGACGTAGGTGTCGCTGAGCTGGGCCCAGCCGTAGAGGTCGAGCAGGCGGTAGAGGCTGCCCACCTTGCAGCGCATCAGCCGCTCGCCCTTGGCCAGCGGCAGCGCCTCGCCGGCGCCGTGCAGGTCGTTGATGGGCGTCACCGTGGAGGGGCCTGGCGGCGGCGGCCGTCAACGCCGCCCCGGCCCCGTGCCCAGCCCCGGCCCCAGCCCTCGCCGCCCGCGTACCCATGGGCGACGTGGGGAAGACGGCCGGGGAGGTGCTGGCCATGAAGTCGGCGATCTGCCGCAGGGCCCAGATGTTGGACGAGTTGTTCCCCTTCTTCATCTGCTCCTGGATGAGGCTCTCCAGCTCCTCCCTGAAAGACTGCGGAGCCCCGGGGCCGTCAGGGCGCCGTGGGGCAGCACCCGCGGGTGCCCCCGCCGCCGGCGCCGCCCCCTCACCGGGCTCTGGAGGATCATGGTGACCCGCTTCTTCTGCTCCATCATGTTGAAGTCCTGCCGCAGGTCGGCTGCCATGTTGCGGGCGCGCAGGTACTCGGGGTCGTCCTCCGAGAAGCGCTCGAAGTAGCGAGGCCCCGCGGCGGGCGGCGAGGGCACCGGCTCGGGGCTGGCGGCGGCGCTCATCCTCGCAGCGCCCCGGCCCGGCACGGCTCCGGCCGCCCTGCGGCGAGCGGGCGCTTGGCGAGGCCCTCCCGCGCTACGATTCCCGCGCAAAATCCCTCCCGCGTGCCCGCCGGCGAGCCCCGGCCGAGGGCAGCTCCGCGCCGAGCGGCCCCGCGGTGGGACCCCCCCACCCCACCTCGGCTCCCCGGGAAGGGCCGGGGGGCAGCCGGCAGCGCGCGAGGGAGACAGGCCGGGCTCAGCCCGCGGTCCCCGGGCTGCGTGCCGCGCCGGTGCCTCCAGAGCCCCCCCCCCCCCCCCCCGAGGAGTTATCGCCTCCCCAGGCACCGGCTGCCCGGCCGCACCGGGGCTGCTTGACGGCTCCCCGAAGGGCGTTTTCCGCTGCCCGGGTTTTCTCGGGCCGTGCAGATTGCAGCCGGTTTTTAAAGCTCTGCAAAGCAGCCGCGGAGCCTGGGGGGGGCCACACAGATGCGAGCCGAAACCGGCCTTCCCCGCGTTTAGCAGGCCATCGGGGAGGGGGGGGGAAAAGGACGAGCCCCGGGGTGGGGATGGGGGGACGCGGGGTTCGGAAAGGCCCGCCGGGCCGGGCGCCGCCGCGGAGGTTCGGGGCCGAACCGCGGGCGCAGCGAGGAAGCGGGGAGCCGGGGGCCCCCGGGCGGAGGGGCGCGGGCGGGCGGGCGCTGCCAGGCCGCGGCGGGAGCCCGCGGGCCCCTCGACGCCCGGCGGGACCGCGCAGGGGAAGCGCTGGGAAATGGGGAGCTGGGAGGAAAAAAAAAAAACCCAAAGAAATAAATGAAATAATAATAATAATAACAACAACAACAACAGCAACCCCCTTCCCCCCCCCGGGGCGGCGGCGAGGCCGAGACAAAAGGCGGCCGCGGCCGAGCGCAGGTGCCGCCGCCGCCGCCCCGGGGCGGGGGGGGAGGCGCCGCCGCTGAGTCACGGTGCGGCGGCGCCGGGGGGGCCCCGCTGCCCCCTCACCGGGCGGCACCGGGCGGCACCGGGCGGGCGGGGGGGGGGGGGGAAACGCGGCCGCAGGGCGCTCGCGGAGAGGCGGCGGCGGCGGCTCCACCTAGACGCGGATGCGGCAGCGCAGCGGGATGCGCCCGGTCCGCGGCTTTCGGCGGGGGGGGGGGGGGTGGGGAGGAGAGCGAGGGGGGGCAAAGCCACCCCCAACGCCCCCCCCCCAAATCACCCTCCCCGCGGGGGGGAACGGCGCCGCGGCAGGGCTGCGGGAGCCGCGCATCTCCTACCTCCTCAGAGCATCCTCCTCCTCCTCCTCCTCTTCCTCCGCCGCGCACCGCACCGCACCGCAGCGCGCCGCCGCCGCCGGGCAGAGCCGCCCCCGCCCCCGCGCAGCCCCGCGGGCGGAGGCAGCGGCCGCCCCACGCGCGTCCCCGCCCCACGCGCGCCCCCGGCCCCGCAGGGACGAGAGGGGCTCCGCTTTCCCCCTCCCTCCGAGCCTCCCCCCTGCACCGCCGCGCTGCCCCCCGCAGCCTCCGTCTCGCGTGGCCGGCGCCCCCTCGGCGCAGCCCCCCCGAGCCCGTGGGCGCTTCGCCCCGGCGCCTCCGAGGCCGTCCCGTTAGGAGCGCGGCGGCTCGAGCGGTTTTTAATAAGCCACGCGGCGAAGGACGAGGCAGAGCCCCGCGGCGCTAATTACACGCGGACGGAGCGATTACAGAGCCGGCCTGCCCCCCACCCCCCCCCCCCCCACCCCGTTCGGGCCCGGGTGGGACGGAGCCCTCGGCAGCCCGGGCTCGAGACGCGGCGTGGACACGCGGCCGGGGTTCGCCCGCTCGGCCGGCCCGGCGCTCGCGGACGCGGCTCCGGGCACGGGAGAGCGGCGGTGCCGCGCACGGGCACCGTCCGCCGCGCAGCCCCGCTCCCGGCCGCGCAGGGCATCCCGCTGCTCTAGCGATTGGCTTGAAACACCTTAAAAAAAAAAAGAGAGAGGAAAAAAAAAAATCAAGTTTTTCAGAGCAGCTGGGACACCCTGGGAATTAAGCGCCGTGAGAGCCGCCGTTCACACCGGAGGGCAGCGCCCCGGCACGTGCAGGGCTCCGGCGGCCCGGCGCGGGGCCCGGTTCCCGCGGGCGCCGCTCGCTGGCGCTTACCGGCCTCCCGCCGTCCGGCGGCCGCCCCGGCGCGTCGGCGCCCCACGGCCAGGCCCGCTCGCCGGGGGCCTGGGCGCTGCCCGAGGGCCGGGCCGCGGCGGGCTGCTGCTCCGCGGCGTCTTCCCGGCGCTGGGGAGAAAAGAGAGAAATTGGTGAAAAAAAGAGAAAAAAAAAAGAAGGGAGGGGGCAAAAAAGGGCAGAGCAGACGCGGAGTCGGGCTTTGCCCAAGCCGGGGCGCCCGCGGGGCCGCCCTACCTCGCCGCCCGCTTCCTCCAGCACCGAGCGCAGCAGGCGGATGTACTCGGCCGCGGCTTTGAGCGTGTCCACCTTGCTGGGCTTCCGGTCTCGGGGGATCAAGGGCACGATGGTCTTCAGCTTCGAGAAGCCGCTGTTGAGGTTTTTGATCTGCCGGAGGGGGGGGGGGAAAAAAATAAATAAATCAATTTAAATGGAGAAGAGAACGCCGGAGAAAGCGGCCGCCGGCGGCGGCTCACCCGCTGGCGCTCCTTGGCGTTGGCGGCCCGCCGGCGCTCCAGCACCTCCGCCAGGTCGCCCGCCGCCTCGTACCCCCCCGAGGGGCGCTTCTTCACGCGGGCGATGGCGGCGGCGCGCGGCAGCGGCCCGAAGCGGGCGCTCAGCACCTCGCCCAGCACCTCGGGCGCCGGCGTGGGCTGCAGGGCCGCCGCCGGGCGCCCCTCGGCCATGGCCACGGCGGGGGGAGACACACAGACCCCAATGCACAGCACAACCCCTAAGAAAGGGCCCCCAGATGCCCCTTTTATAGCCTAAACAGGCGCAGCTGGGCCCGGCCACAGGCTAACGGGCTAACGGGCTAACGAGCAGGGCGCTGGGGATGGCTGCCGGGCTGGGGAGTGGGCCTGGGGGAGGCAATGGGGGTGCACACAGCCTCCCTCCCCCACTCTGAGTCTCTGCCCCAGTGCTGCTGAGACTGCACCAGCTTGTGACAGTGGCGCGGGGCCCGCAGGTCGCCCCAGGGGAGCGGCGCAACCCGGCTCGGGGCTGCACGGCGCTAGATGTCGCTGCCTTGCTCCCCACGGCCGCCCTGCCGCCGGGTCCCCCGTCCCCCTCGCCGGCTGCCGCAGGCAACGCGTGCCCAGCAAACCTGGGAGACCTCGGAGACCTGGCAGATCTTGGAGACCTCGGAGACTTGGAGACCTCGGAGACTTGGAGACCTGGCAGATCTAGGAGACCTCGGAGACTTGGAGACCTCGGAGACTTGGAGACCTGGCAGATCTAGGAGACCTCGGAGACTTGGAGACCTGGCAGACCTGGGAGACCTAGGAGACTTGGAGACCTAGGAGGCTCGGAGACCTGGCAGACCTGGGAGACCTTGGAGATCTTGCAGATCTAGGAGACCTAGAAGACTTGGAGACCTTGCAGCCTGAGGAGACCTAGGAGACTTTGCAGTCCTAGGAGTCCTTAGGAGACCCAGCAGCCGCAGGAGACGCGCCGGGGCTCGGCTCGGCCGCAGCGCGCTCTCCTGGGAGAAGCCGCGTGGCCTCGCGTTAGCTAACGACTCATGCCGGGGCCGGCCCCATGGTGGGGGGCGGAGGGGGGATGCCCACGGATGTTAGGCTTTGCCCGAGCTTGCACGCGGCTTCCCGGGCTCTCAGGGCCGAAAAAGCCGTGGCCACCCCGTACCCGCCCCCCACCCAAGCCGGGCGAGCAAACCTCCTGCAAAACAGGGTCGCCGGTGCCGGGGGGGCCTCGAGAGGCAGCGGGGGGGGGGGGGGGGGGGGGGGGGGCCGAGCCGGGGCAGCGCTCCGCAGATGGGCTCCGGCCGCAGCGGCCCGGCCTCTCCCATCGCGGGCGTGCAAAATTACCCGCAGGTTTTTAATTACCCTAGCAGGGCTTCTGCCGGGGCGGGAGCGCGAGCGGCTCCCGGGGCCGGCAGCTCTCGGCGCTGGGTCCTCGCCAGCTTCCTCGGCCCGGCCCCGACGGCGCGAGGCTCCTGGAGGAGGCGCGAGCGGGAGCGCCGCGCCGGGCTGCTCCCGTGCGGCTGGCCGGCCGCTCCGCGCCGCCCCACCCGGAGCCGAGCCGGTTCTCCCATTTCTTGAGCCAGCAGGGAAACCGGGGCGCTGAGCGGGGGGGGCTGATGCTCCCCAGGGAAAAAGTCCGGGGAGGCGTCGGGCGGCCGCGGGCCGGCCCCGCTCCTCCGGCCTCGGTGCCGGCAGGAGCCGGCCGGAGGGATCGGGCGCCGGAATCCTTCCCCGCCGCCGCCGCTCGGCCTCGCGCTCATCCCCCGGCTCCGGGCTTAAATCCGGGTCGGCTCCAATCCCCGGTTTATCTCGGCGGCGCCCAGCCAATGGCCTCCGGCCGGGCGCCGCGGATCAGGGCGGATAAAGGCGGCGGCGGCGGCTCCCGTGGGGCAGCCGGTGCCGGGCGCGCGACGGCGATGGCAGCGGGCGGCCAGGTAAGGGCGCGCGGGGGGTCTCGGCGCGGGGGGCTGCCGGCTCCCACGGCCCGCGCTCGGCCGACGCGGCGCCCGGCGGGGGGGGGGGACACGGGGGGGGGGGCACAGCGCCACGCGCAGCTGTGCCGGGTTATTTTTAGGCTGAATTTCGCTTGAATTTCGCTGTGACCGCTGTGACTTTGGGTATTTAGCAAGAGCTGGCTGAGAGGGTGAGCGGAAACGGAGTCACGCTGCAAAGATTAAGTGGAAGCATCTGCCGACGCCGGGCGGCAGAGACCTGCCCTGGACAAACCCTCGCGCCGTGCGAGAGGTCGGGAAGGGCTGGATTTCCCAGGAAAATGAAAGCAGTCTGGCGGAAGGTGCTGGGATCGTTTGGATTCATTTTGCTTTAGTGGCTTCTGTCCGTCTGTTTCCTTTGAAATTCAGTTTCAATTCCTTGGAAAAAGGATGTAAACGACCACTTAGGAATAACCGCTGCCGAGCAAAGCGGAGAAGAACGCGAGCTCCTCGGAAGTCCTCCGGGAAGCGCGGCTCCGCGGCGGGAGGGAGCGGGCGTACGGGTTCGGTAACTGCCGCCCCAGGGCTGCCGAGAGCGGCTCTGCCGGGAGCGCGGGCCCGGGCAGCGCGGGCCGCCGCCGGCCGGGCGGGCGACGTGCGCCGGCCCTCGTGGGGCGTCTTGCGACACGGCGCCGCGGGCACGCGCGCAGAGGGTGCACGCTGCCCGGCACGCGCGCCCGCGACGGCACGCGCGTGCGGAAGCCCGCGGGCGCGCGCGCTGGGGCACGCCGTGCCACACCCCGCGGCGAGGCGCCGACGAGCGTGCACGCGCAGGGGGTGCACGCGTGCGCGCTTGCGGATGCCCACGAACCGGGGCGCGCCGCGCACCCGCCACGCACGCGCGCGCGGCACCGCGCGCGGAGCAGGGCAGCTCCCCGCGGCACGCGCGCAGACCAGGCAGTGGGGCGCACGAGCGCGTGCGCGCGCACCCACGTACCCTGCAGGCTCGCGTGGGCCCGCGCGCACGCACCCGCACCGTGCCCACCGCCCCCCCACCCGCACGCGCACACGCAGAGCCGCACGCGGCCGCGGCCCCGCGCGCTGGCGCCCCCGCGCGGCGCGGCCCAATGGGCGGGCGGCGCGGGCCACACACCCTCGCGGCGCGGCCAATGGGAGGAGGGCGCGGCGGCGCGTCATCGGGGGCCGGGGAACCTCCTCAATGAGCCACATTGTCGCGGGCGAGGACCGCGGCGCGCGCTGTTCCGGGGCCGCCTCCGCGCCGCGCCGCGCCGCTCCGCACCCCGCCGCGCACCATGATCGCCTCCCACCTGCTCGCCTACTTCTTCACCGAGCTCAACCATGACCAGGCGCAGAAGGTGTGCGGGATAAAGGGATCGGCGCGGGGAGGGGGGAAAGGGAGAGTGAAAGAAAAATTAAAAAAAAAAAGAAAAAAGAAAGAAAGAAAGAAAGAAAGAAGGGGGGAGGAAAACGGAGGGAAGGGGGAGAAGAAAGAGGAAAGGGGGAAAAGGAGGAAGCGGGGGGGAAGGGGAAGAGGAGAGAGGGGGAAAAGAGAAAAAGGGAGAAAAAAGGGGGAAAAGAAGAGGGGAAGGGAGAAAAGGGGGAGAAGCAGGAAAAGGGAAAAGAAAAAGGGGATGGGGAAAGGGGGAAAGGAGAAAAAAGGGGGAAGGAGGAAAGGAGGAAAACGGGAGACGGAAAAAGAGGAAAGGGGAGAAAAGAAAAGAAAGAAGGGAAAGGGAGGCAAGGGGGGAGGGAGGGAGGAGGAAAGAGAAGGAGGGGAAGGGAAAAGGGGAGAAGGAGAGGAGGGGGGAAGAGGGGAGCGGAGGAAAGAGAGGGAAGAGGGGGAAAAAGTGGGAAAAGGAGGGGGAGAAGCAGGCGGGAGGGCAGCGGGCGGGCGCTGCGCGGCCCCGTGCGGTACGTGCCGGCAGCGCGGCCGGGCGGGGGCTGCGCGGGGGCTGCGCGGCGGGTCCGCGCGGCCCGCACGTGGCGCCGCCGCGCCCGCGGGAGCGCAGCCGGGAGGCCCCGGCGAGGGGCCGAGCCCCGGGGGCGCCGGCCGACCCCCACCCCTACAGAAAGCATCTCGATGCCTTTTTTTTTTATTTTTTTTTTTTTTTTTAATCTCTGTGTTCCGGGTTGAAAACGCGAGTAAAACGTCCCGCTGCGGCGCGCTGGCTCTGTGTCACCGGTAACTCAGCGCTTAGATTTCAGGCACTGGAAAAATGCGAGCGGTTGTGTCCTTACGCGCCCAGCTGAAAGCATCCGTCCTTTGTTCGGCCGGGGCAGGCTATTAATCTCCCAACAATAGCTAAATAAGCGATTTCTGGGAAAGCGCCGGCTGGGAGACTCTGCGGAGGGTAAAACTCCTCTCCCCGGGGCCTCCGGTGAGCGCCGGCGGGCCGGACCCCCGCTCGGGGACGCGCCTGCAGCAGGTGCCGAGGCCGCGCCGCTGCTGGCGTCGCCCCGTCGCCCGCTGCCGGAGGGTCGCGACTGCCGCGAAACGTCTCCGTAAAGAAAGCAAAAGCGAAGCGCGCCGCTGCGCGCGGACCCGGCGCTCCCCGTGCCGTCGCGCGCGGCCGCGCCGGCGGGGGCCCGCTGGCTGCGGTAAATAGGAAGGAAAACACAAGACAAAGGACAGAAAAGGAAAGAAAAAAAAAAAGGGGGGGGGGGAAGAAAAAGGAACGAGTAGAAATAACTCCCCGACTCGAGCTGGTCTGCGGGGAAGTACGGGCTCGGCTTCTCCCCGTGCCCGCTGGTGGCGAGCGTGCCGGGGTTGTGCAAGGGCGAAAGCCGCGGGAAGGGCTTGGGCAACCCGCCGTCGGAAACGGGCCAAGCGCCCCGGCCCCGCTTCTGCTTTTCAGGCGACGGGCAGCTCGCCGGCTCCTTATCAGGGACGGGGAGCTTTTGTTCGAGGCGTTCGGCCTGCTCGCAGCCCGGGAACGCGGCGTGCCAGGCTCCGCAGCTGCTCGCCTCTCCTCCCGGCGCCCAAGACCAAACAAAGTTTATCGTGGAGACGGGGCGGAGGGAGAAGAAACCACCTGGCCGGGGCCTGGGCCGCCTCCGCCCCACCGTCGCCCGCCGGTGTTTTTAACCGTGCTCCCGCGAAGCTGGAGCTGCGACGGGAAAGGCTCCCGCCTCGCTGCGGCCGGGGGCCTTCACCCCTCGCCACGGCTTTGCCTCGGCAAGGAGGGAGAACGGGAGGCTCGGCTGAGCTTCCTGCGTCTGCGGCGCTCCCGGGGCCCCAGGGGCGAATTTTGCGACGCCGGGGGGTTAGTTTCCAGGAGCGGCGTTGGGTCGCCGGCCGGCCGGCACCAGCAGCTCCGCTTGCGGCTGTGGGAGGGGCGGCGGGATCGTGGGTTCCTGGAAACCAGCTGGCGGCTCCCGCAGCCTCCGAGGAGGAGGAGGAGGAGGAGGAGGAGGAGGAGGAGGAGGAGGAAGGGGCAGCGCGGCCGCCGCCGGGGGCTCGCCCGCGCCGTGACCGCTGAGTAATGGGGGCTCGGCCCCCGCGGTGCCGGGAACCGGCCGGGCAGGATCGCGCTTGAGTCACGCCGGCTTGGCCCTGCCCGGCTCGGCTCGGCGTGACTCGGGGCGTGTGTCAGCAGAGGCTCGGCTCCGCCGCCGAGATCACGCGGGGCTGAATTTCGGGAGCAGCCGGCGCCCGCGCTGAGTCGCGCCCCTGGCGCCGCGCTGCTCGGAGGAGCTTCCCGCCCGGCACGCGCTCCCTTCCCGGGAAGCGCGGCCGCCCCCGCTCCCCGTGGGATTCCCTACGCGACCTCAAGTATTAGTGATTAAAAAAAAAAAAGAAGAAAAAGAAAAAGGAACCTTTAAGGAAAAACTGGGAAGTAACTTCAGCAAAAAATATGATTTCAGAAAGAGGTCACCCCAGGGAGAGGCTCGAACGTGCACCCCTGCAGCCAGGAGCGCTCCGGGACGCTGCGGGTCTGTGTCAGAGCTCCACGCTTCACAGCTTGAGCCTGCCTGTTTTTCTCATGCATAACCACTTTGGGCACTTGGCAAAAAGGAAAAAAAAAAAAAGAAAAAAATCCACCCCAGAAACCGGCTGGCCTCTTGCAGTGTTACGCTGCCAAAATGTCCAGCTCCAAAGCTATCCGGGAGAGCCGCTACGGAGCTTGCAAAGTTTGCTCCGCGCTCAGTCCTTGCCCCAAACCCGGCTTTGGGAAGCAAAATGCGAAGGGAACGGCCGAAGGCGACCGGCTTCCCCGCCCCGCGCGCGGGGCAGCCGAGGCGCGAGCGCGCGGCCGAGGCCTTCTGCGTGGGAACGAGCGGCCCCTCGCCGCGGCGCCCGCGCAGGAAGCGCCCGGACCTCGCCGGAAGCCCTTCGCGCGCTGTAATTCGGCGCGTACCGAGCGATTGGGGAGGGGGCGGGGAGGGGGGGCCGTCCCCCATCCCCGTGCGACCGGGGTCCCCGGCGGAAGGCGCTCCCCTGCCCTCCGGCTCGGCCGCGTCCCCGCGCCCGGGCCGGGCGCCGAGGCTGATTCAGCGGGACCGTCAGCGTTAGGGACTTTTTTTTTTCTTTTTTTTTTTTTTTTTTTTTTTTTGGTCACCCGCATGAGTAGCCGCACGGATGGGACCGGTTTTGCAGATGCATAAGCAGAGGGATTAACTCTTCTTCTCACCTGAGTGGTTGCACTGGGTTTGAACGAGGTGGTTTGCATGCCTGGGCGCTTGCGCCGTCAAACCCTGGGGGGCTGCGGGGCCCGCGCTGCTGCGAGCAGCAGGAGAACGGAGAGGCGCTGCCAGGCCAGAGGGCTTCACGTGGCTGCGTCACGGGGCTGTGAGCTGTCGCCATCCGTTCCTCGCCCTGCTCCTCCAGGCAGGTCGAGTGTTATCTAGACCTCAATCTGAAACCCAGGCTTTTCCTCCTTCCTTGGAGACACGTCGCAGGCGCGAGCGGCGCGGCAGAGCCGCGGGAGCTGCGGCAGGGCAGCGCCCGGCGGGGCGAGGGCGGCCGCCGCTCCGCGGCGGGGACCAGCCGAGCCCCCGGAGCTGCCGCCAAGCCTCGAGAAAAGAGCATTTTCCCCCTCCCTCCCATCACCGCTCACATCGGATATTGCCTCAAGCCGGTTGCAGCTGCTTCAGCTGCAGTCCCGGTTCTCCTGCAGGGCTCACGCCGCTCCGGGAAGGGACGCGGGTCTGCCCCGGGGTGCCCGAGCTCGGACGCTCCCCGCTCCCTCCAGGGGTTCTGGTCCTGCCCGGCGCCGCCGCGGTGCTTCGCGGGGGCCGGACGCGCTGACCCGCCTGGGCCGGCGCCTGCGCGCGCGGGAGAAGATGATCCAGGTCTTAAAGGGCTTTGCGGAATTAGGAGAAGGTCACCCTGCTTCTTGCCCGGCTGCTTATTCCCGGCGCGGGGGAAACTGGAGGGCGCCAGCTGCACAGCGCGGAGGCTGCCCCGGAGAAAGGGGGCGAAACCTCCGCCGGCGTCCCGCTCCGAGCCCGGGAGGGCTCCGGGCCGGCCGCGGAGGGCGAGGGCGGAGGCGAGCCGGCCGGTCCTCCCTCCCTCCCTCCCTCCCTCCCTCCCTGCCCGGCGTCGCACGCGTGGGTGGCGAGCGCGAGCAGGGTGCTGCTCGGCTTCCCGCTCCGGCGGCCTCGGCTCGCTCTGCCCTCCGCTTGCGCCGCGGGGAAGGCTCTTTCGGGGAGGTCGGACGCGTCTCGGCCGGAGGAGGCCGGGCGGAGGCTCTCCCCGCCGCGGATGCCTGTCCTCGAGTGGCTTCCCCCAGCGCTTTGGCTCCGGAGCTGCGAGCAAGGAGGTGCCAAAGCACCCCGAGCCCGAAAACCGGCCGGGCGAAACCTCGGCCGGCCCGGAGCCGGGATCCGCTCCCCTGGAGCCGGGCCGCATCCGGGAGCGGGGTGGCGCCTCCGCCGGAGGGCTGGTGCCCGCCCGCAAAGCGCCCATTTCCGACTCCAGGGAAGCGCTATTAAATAATAAAAATAATAATAATAATGATAAAAAAAAAAAGAAGAAGCAGCTCACGCTTCCGATGACCTTATGTTATGTGTTACGTGCCTCCGGAGAGCCGGCCTGGGTGGAGCCTTCCTCTGACTTTACAGGGCTCGCAGCTGCCCTTTAATTAATTTTAAGTGAAGTTAATTGAAACGAGGCCCAGGCTGGGAGCTGGCCGGCTGTCCGCGCCAGGGCGGCTGCAGAGCGCGGCGGCGGTGACCCGCGGGCCGCCCCGGGGGGCTGCCCCTTCCCGACGGCCGGCCGGCCCCGAGCCCTCGCCCCGACGCTCCAGCTGAGCGCCGTCGCGCTCGGAGCCCCGGCCCGACCCTCCAGCTTTCCCAACCTCCTGCCTTTCCCGCGCCTTCCAGGTTGACAAATACCTCTACCACATGCGGCTGTCCGAGGAGACCCTCCAGGAGGTGTCCCAGCGCTTCCGCAAGGAGATGGAGAAGGGGCTCGGGGCGGACACCAACCCCACGGCCTCGGTGAAAATGCTGCCCACCTTCGTGAGGTCCACGCCGGACGGGACAGGTAGGGCCAGCGGCTCCCTCCCGCCTCGGAAGCGAAGCGCGGCGTCGCCCGGAGGCGCGCTTGGAAAACCAACGGGGAAGCGGAGGGTTTCGGGCAATTCGGGCAAGGTTTTGGCACGCTTGGCACTGGTTTGCACTTTTTTTTTTTTTTTTTTTTGGTGCAATTCTGGCCAAAATCTGACACTTCTGGCCAGCGTGCGGAGCACTGGGAGCTCCGCCGGCGCCCTCCCTCGCTCCCTCCCCGCCTCGGCTTTGGGATTACGGCGGCTGACGGCCGTCCTCGTGCGCGGTCCGCAGCTCCCCGGGATCCGCTTACATAAGCGCAAGGTCACGTCCGCGGGGCCGCGGCCTCCCCCGGCTCGCCCCGCCGGCGGGAGATCCCGCGGGAGCGAGGCGGCCGGAGCCCTCCGAGTCCGAGAGGCGCCTTTCCGCCCGGCGGCCCCTTCGCGGCGCAGCGGCGCTGACCGGCGGCCCCGGCGCGAGGGAGGAAGCCTCGAGCGACGGCCGCGGAGGGCTCCCGCGGGAAGCCAGGGTTAGGGCCGCGTGCTAGCGAAGCGGGCGGTTTTGCTCCGGCCGGAGCCGCCGGCGCAGCACGTCCGCCGCGTCCGGCAGCCGCGCCGTGCTCGCAGAGCGCTTTGCCCCGGCCCTCGGCCCCGGCAGCTCGGTGCTCGAAACAGCCAGCTTGGCGCTTTCCCCCCATCCCGGCTCTGAGCCCGTCCTAAACTCGTCAGCAGGCCATGCTGGTGCCGGGTAAAATTAAAAAAACGGGGTGCCGAAGCTGGTGGGCACGCAGCGCAGGCTGGTCCCGCGGGCGCGCGCGTCCCGGCGAGGGGGCCGCTCGGCCAAAACGCCGTGCCGGTCCCGGCTCCCGCAGAGGACGGAGACTTCCTGGCCCTGGATCTGGGCGGCACCAACTTCCGCGTGCTGCGAGTGAGGGTGTCCGACAACGGGCTGCAGAAGGTGGAGATGGAGAACCAGATTTACGCCATCCCCGAGGAGCTCATGCGAGGCAGCGGCGTGCAGGTGGGTTTGATGCTGCCCCCCCCCTTCCTTCCTCCTCCTCCTCCTCCTCGGGCAGCTCTGGAGCGACGGGCTGTTTTCCAGCTCTTCGACCACATTGCCGAGTGCCTGGCCAACTTCATGGACAAGCTGAACATCAAAGACAAGAAGCTGCCCCTGGGCTTCACCTTCTCCTTCCCGTGTTGCCAGACCAAGCTGGACGAGGTGAGCGGAGGCGCCGCGAGCCGGTGGGGTGGCGGGGCGGGGGGGAGAGCGCGGAGGAGGGCGGCTCGCCGGGGGCACGGCGCCGCCGAGCTCGATGAGCTGTCAGCTCCGCTCAGCGTCCGCGCCGCGAGACGAGCCGGCTCGGGAAGCAGAGCCCGGCGGAGGCACGTGGCCCTCTGCCGCTCGCCGCCCCGGGGCTCTGCCGCCTCCCGCTCTCGGAGGCGGCCGCCTTCCTCGCCCTCGCGTCACCCCGGCTTCCTGGGCTCCATGCTGCTCCGGCACGTCGGCACGTCCTCGCCGCGGACGCGCCGGGTCGCGGGGCAGGCGGGCGGCCGCGTTGCTCGCGGTCCTGCCGAGGGCCGTATAAAAGCCGGGCCAGGAGGCGTTTGCCCCCGGGGGGGGGGGGGTCTCGTCCCGGTGCCTCGTCTCCGTTTCCCCGTGAGCCGGCCCCGAGCGCCCGCTTCGCCGTGTCTCCGTAGAGCATCCTGGTGACGTGGACCAAGGGGTTCAAATGCAGCGGTGTGGAGGGGAAGGACGTGGTCTCGATGCTGCGCAAGTCCATCAAGAAACGAGGGGTGAGAGCTTCTGCAGGCGACGGGACGGGCACGCCGGGGCCGCGCCGTGGGCGCCTCCGCGCCTGGGCTGCGGCGCTGGGTCGGGCCGGGCCGTTCCGACCGCGCTGCCTCACCGCCTCGCTTCTCCACCGTTGCAGGACTTTGACATAGACATCGTCGCCGTGGTGAACGACACGGTCGGGACCATGATGACCTGCGGTTACGACGACCACAACTGCGAAGTCGGCCTCATCGTCGGTGAGCTGCAGCAGGGCTGGGCGAGGGCAAACGTGCCGCAAAGTACCTCGGGCTGCGGTGCAAGGCAGACCCTCAAACCGGCTGCCAGTTTGCTTTATATATTGCATTTGGCTATTGCTAATTATGGAGAAAAAGGGAAACGCGGCATCGTTTCTCAGCTGCCTGAAGTGACGGAGCCTCTGTGCTCGGTGCAGGTACCGGTACCAACGCCTGTTACATGGAGGAGATGAGACACATTGACCTGGTGGAAGGGGACGAAGGCCGGATGTGCATCAACATGGAGTGGGGGGCCTTTGGCGACGACGGGGTGCTGAACGACATCAGGACTGAGTTCGACCACGAGATAGACATGGGCTCGCTCAACCCTGGCAAACAGTTGTAAGCGCATTCCTGGCTCCAGCTCAGACTCGGGGTTTGCTCTGCCTTTTCTGTCCTCCCTTTGTGCTAGTGGGACTGAGGAGGTCATCCCAGTTAAGTAGGTCACAGTGTCCTCCAGGGTACTGGCTACACCAGCGCAAATAGGGACGACATCACCAGTTTGGGTTGGTGCATCCGATGAACCTCCCAATGTCCGCTCCCTCCGGAGCCCTTTGCTTGGATAACGTGTCCATCTCCGTTTCCTTCCCCTTCCCATGTAATAAGCTGCAAGCAAAGGCAAATACCACCACCTAATGTTCACATTAGAGTCCTACAGAATTCCCATTTCCGATAGGGTGTAGGTATCTTCATAGCTGGCTTCTGGCAGCACGGGTAGGTTTTGGGGCAGATCTCTGGGAACTGAAAGACACCCTTCAAGTAGCTGTAAATTCTCCTTGCAGAATAACACTTTGGTTAACACGGCTTTGCTTTCTTGGTGATGGGAGAGAATAAACTACCCTGGAAAATGAGCCCCTAGGTTATATCTATGCCTGAAAGGTTGCTCTGTCGTTACAGCAAAGGGCTTTTAACGTAGACCTGCCTTGGGGAGCTCTGTTCTTGCAGGAGTGTGGGCATGTCAGTGATCTGAATAACTCCTGCAGATGGTGCAAGCATCTGCCCTCTTTTGGGGGCACAGTCTGATTTTTTCACGCTTACGTACTGGAAACCCGCCCATGCCATTTGGTGGTCAGCTCCTGGTGCACCCACAGTCAAGCGAATGCATCTTGTGCTTACCTTGGCAGGTTTGAGAAGATGATCAGTGGTATGTACATGGGAGAGCTGGTCAGACTCATCCTGGTGAAGATGACTAAGGAAGGGCTCTTGTTTGGTGGGAGGCTCACACCAGATCTGCTCACTACTGGCCACTTCGAGACCAGATACGTCTCTGCTATTGAGAAGTGAGTGGGACCGAGATGTTTTTCAGGGGATCCTAGCCTAGTTCCTGATGTTTGTGCTGCTAGAACAGGACTCATCACAGAGCTATCCGCTGGGCAAAAAGAAACACTTTAGACCACAAAAGTGGTATTGTCAGGCACAAGTCTCTTCTGTTCTTTTATCTGTAGGGAGAAAGAAGGGTTGCAAAAAGCCTATGAGATCCTCACCAAGCTGGGCATGGAGCCATCTCATGAAGACTGCGTGGCCACCCACCGCATCTGCCAGATTGTCTCCACCCGCTCGGCCAACCTGTGTGGGGCCACCCTGGCGGCCGTGTTGCGACGTATTAAGGAGAACAAGGGGCTGGACCGGCTGCGGTCCACTGTCGGAGTGGATGGCTCTGTCTACAAGAAGCACCCTCAGTAAGTCCATGAGCGTGGACAAGGCCGGTGGGGAGCAAGAGGGGGCTGGCTGCAGGGTGAGAGCGCACGTGCAAATCTGGCCCTACCAGCAGTGAATACAAGCTTGGCACGAGCGGCGTGTCTCTGAGTATCCCCCAGGGCCCCACCATTTGGATCCCAAAGGGACTTTTATTCCCAGAGACTCACATGCCCCATGATGACGTACTCAACTCCTCTTCTTCCTCCTCCCCTCCCCTCCCCTCCGCCCCATAGCTTTGCCCGGCGCCTCCATAAGACAGTGCGGAAGCTGCTGCCAGACTGCGACATCCGGTTCGTGAGGTCGGAAGACGGAAGCGGCAAAGGGGCAGCCATGGTGACAGCTGTGGCCTACAGACTGGCTGCCCAGCACAAGGCGCGGCAGAAGACGTTGGAAGCCCTCAAACTAAGCCGTGAGCAGCTCCTGGAGGTGAAGCAAAGGATGAGGCTGGAGATAGAGAAGGGGCTTGGCAAGCAGACACATGCAGAGGCCACGGTGAAAATGTTGCCCACCTACGTGTGCTCAACTCCAGATGGGACAGGTGAGGTGCCACATACCTGCTGTGTAGGGCACAAAGTGAGCATCTCAGCTCCCAACATCTCTGCCTTTTAGGGAAAGGCTGGGACTTTTGCATGGTCGGTTCCCTCCTTATGGTGTGAGTGACACAAGGTTTTTAACCTCCTGGTACGATACTGGAAAAAGCAGCTGAGCCTCCAGGACGCTATGCATTGGACTTCACACCAAGCTTTGCTTTTTCTGCTGCAGGTTTCTCACCACTGTTGCCTTGGGTTGTACTCCCAGTTTCATTTCATGGCTTGAGTGTCCACTTCTCCATGGCTTAACACCCTGCTGTGTCCATGAGGCTGGAGCTAACCTCTACGTTGCCTTCTTGCCTTTTCACCTGTGCCCACTGTTCTCATTTCTTGCCATGTCTCTTGGGTTTCTGGTCCTCCTAGGAGGAAGGCAGATTTGGATGACCCTTTGGGCCACACTCAAAAGGCCCCTGTTGGGATCTCTCTCTTAATGAGCCTCTTTTGGGTTTCAGAAAAAGGAGATTTCCTGGCCCTGGACCTGGGAGGGACAAATTTCCGTGTGCTGCTAGTACGTGTGCGGAACGGGATGAGACGTGGCGTTGAGATGCACAACAAGATCTACTCCATCCCGTTGGAGATCATGCAAGGGACAGGAGAGGAGGTGAGGATGAGCAGCTGGAGACTGGGGGGGAAGACATCTTTCCTGGGGATGCTGTGGAAGTGGTAATCAGTGCAGCCACCCCAGAAGGCCAGTGCAGGCCCAACCATGGGCCCTGCGAGTTGATTTTGCCTTGCTTTGGTTTCCATGGCACAAAATAAGGAGCGCGGATGACACTTGCTTTCTTGCCTTTGCAAAGGACTCAGATAGATGTCCTGCAGCACTGGAGCTTGAAATGTGCTTTAGAAAGTGCAAAATTGGCTTTAGGTTAGCAATGGTTATTCCCAGACATCAGTGACCCTCCCTGAAATGCACAGTGAAACCCACAGTGACCCACTCCTACCCCATCAAAGGGCAGATAAACATCAGCCACATTGCCTGGATAGGGAAACCACAACACAGGCACTCAGAGACCCTCCAGAGCCGTGTTCACAGACTGAAGCAGTTTTGCAAACTACTTCAAGCAGTGCTTGGGGGACAGGAGGTTTTCTAGCAGGTGTCGAGGCAGATGGGTTCTGGGGCTACCTTGTGAAGGACCACCCATGTGAAGTTGTCACTTCTTTGCCAGCTCCTTCTTTGCTTTGGGGTGCAGTATGGGGTCTGCAAGATGGAGATATGAGAGTGATATCACCACACTGGTGCTGGGGGAGAGACAAAAGGGAGCAATTTTGGGGTTTGCTCACCTCGTACAGTGCAGCTGAGGGGTCTGTTCAGAGCCCTGGTGGCTTGGGAATGGATCGCTGCCCTCAGAACATCAGGTAGGCTAAAAGTGAATTGAGCTTTCCACTGTGACTTAACTGCCTCCTCTGGCTCTGTCTGCCCAGCTCTTCGACCACATTGTCCACTGCATCTCTGACTTCCTGGAGTACATGGGGATGAAGGGTGTATCACTCCCGCTCGGATTCACATTCTCCTTCCCTTGCCAGCAGACCAACCTGGATGAGGTAAGCCCAACTTGTGTCACACGTGGCCGGTATCCAGGGCTGGCTGAAAAGCCAAATCGCACTGGTAAGTCCAGGTACTCGAATCAACGGCTGTGGGGCAGATCAGCCAGAGATCCAAAAGAGGGGTGAGGTGAGAGCTTGGGGCTACCAGCGCTCCTGCAAAGCCTCCTTTGCTGCTTCAAAAAACCCCGCAGATCTCCCGAGCTCTGGAGAGGGCTCAGTCGACACGCGTGAGGATCTGACCTCCGCTTGGCTGATAGCGCCCACCAAAAACTGGTGGAGGTGTGGGGGCTGTCCCTCCTGTCCGGCTGCCTGGATGGCTCACTGCAGTTTTTTCCCTGCAATAGGGGATTCTTCTGAAGTGGACAAAGGGTTTCAAGGCCACCGGCTGTGAAGGAGAAGATGTAGTGAACCTGCTAAAGGAAGCAATTCACAGGAGAGAGGTGAATGTCCGTGGAGCTGTGAGAAAAGCTGCTTGCTGCCATATCCCAGCTCTTTGGGGGATCTTTAATTGGGCTTTAAAAGCAAGTTAATGGGCTGAACACAGGGTTAATGAGTATCTGATTTTAAACAACCACCTTTAGTCATTGCTAGAGGTTGGATTTTCAGACCTTGCAGCCAAGATCCTGCTTCTGTCCAGGACTGGAGCAGACTTCTCTCCTATGACTTGGGGAGACACCGTTGCCCTCTTCCTCAGTGCAGATCACACACAGCTCTTGCTGTGAGGCTGCTTCTGGCAGGACTCCTCCAGCATGCCAGTACTTACCTTGGTGGAGGTATCTGAGGTGTGACCGACTCTTGTATTGTCCACCTAAAGATACATGGGGCATGTGTGCACACCCAGCAGTCAGGTCCTTTCCCATCGCTGGAGAAGACAGTGATGTGTCAGGCTGTCTTCCAGGAGTAACATGCATAATCCCTTCCCTCTGCAGGAATTTGACCTGGATGTGGTTGCCCTGGTAAACGACACAGTTGGCACCATGATGACCTGTGGGTATGAAGATCCATATTGTGAAGTTGGGCTGATAGTCGGTGAGAACTGAAACTTTCTTGCAGAGTTCCCTTGCCCATCCTGTTGGTGGGCACCAATCCACCTGTGCAGGGCAGTCTTAGCCATTTCCAGTGCCTCTTCCTTTGGGACAGGGCTTCTGGCTGTTCAGGATGTAAGATAAAAGCTCACAGACAGCTTCTCTGAGCCCGCTGTTGAAAGATGCTTTTCTCTTGGCAGGCACAGGCAGCAACGCCTGTTACATGGAAGAGATGAGGAATGTGGAGCTGGTGGAAGGGGAGGAGGGCAGGATGTGCGTGAACATGGAGTGGGGGGCGTTTGGTGACAACGGGTGCTTGGACGACGTGCGGACGGAATTTGACTTGGCGGTGGATGAGCTGTCTCTCAACCCTGGGAAGCAAAGGTGCGTGGTGGCTTTGTGAGGCTAGGAAGGGACTCCACTGCGAGAGCTGCCCCTAACCCTCTGGTGTGCCTGGGGCAAGGTGTGCACAGAGATGAGACTGGGTGTCTAGGAGCAACTCAGTGCTCCCCCTCAACCCCTTGGTGGACCATCAGCGTCAACCAAGCTTCCTGCCTGCAAGGTGGAGACCGCACTGCTGTGTTTTCTCCAGGGTATCTGGCCTGGCACCTTGCTGAATTTCATGAGGAAGGTGTCTGGCCAAGCTGGGATCTGGATCCCACATGCTGCTGTGTCCCTTCCTGCCCTGATGTTCAGCCCTGTCCTCTCCCCTCTAGGTTTGAGAAGATGATCAGCGGGATGTACCTGGGTGAGATTGTCCGAAACATCCTGATGGATTTTACTAAGCGAGGGCTGCTCTTCCGGGGACGCATCTCAGAGAGGCTGAAGACCAGAGGGATTTTTGAGACTAAGTTCCTATCCCAGATAGAAAGGTGAGCTCGGACAGGCAGGGTGGGCAATGATTCTGGCCTTGTTGCTGCAGACCAGAGCAGAGATATAGCTTGGGAAACGCGTCCCCAAGGCTTACAGGAGAAATCTCAAGTGCTGAGCTCCTTCTGGAGCCAGGATGGTGCAGAAAACGACAGCAAAATCGCAGACTTCTGCGTTATCTAAACCATGAGTTCCTGTGCTCTGCAGGGTGCAGATAAGAAAGGAGAAGCCAAAAGCCCAAGCTGCCCCATCTGATAATGCTGCCTCTATCTTGTGTCCTCCGCAGCGACTGCCTGGCCCTGCTCCAAGTGCGCTCCATCCTCCAGCACCTCGGCCTGGAGAGCACATGCGACGACAGCATCATCGTGAAGGAGGTGTGCACGGTGGTGGCTCGGCGGGCAGCCCAGCTCTGCGGGGCTGGCATGGCAGCTGTGGTGGACAAGATCCGGGAGAATCGTGGGCTGGACTTCCTAAAGGTCACGGTCGGTGTGGACGGCACGCTCTACAAGCTGCATCCTCAGTGAGTCGCTCATCTGCATGCAGGCGGCCCAGGGCTGTCCTCAAAGGAAACCGGGGCGATGTGCTCATCCCAGGCAGGATGGGTGCTGAGCAGGGGTCTGGTTTGGGCAGTCAGAGAGGACAGGAGGAGACCTAAGGTCTTAAGGGTTGCGAGGACCAGAAGCCCACCGAGCTAGACTTTGTCAGGATGCAACAAGGGGTGGCTGCTCCCTAAGGGGCAGGTAGCTGGGAGCCGAGGGGCATGACACAGCCAGCAGGGCAGGGGCCTCGCCAGGCAGGGCCTGTCCCACCACCCCAGAGTGAGGTGAGCAGGACAGAGGTGATGATCAAGTTCAACCAAGAGTCTAGATCATCAGACAAGCTTGTAGTGATGAGGCTGGTCTGAGATCAAGTTAGGAAGTCAATCCACAGGCCAGATGCTTGCCAGGCAGGTCTGTGGTGGTAATGCAGGTCTGAAGCTAAGCCAGGAAGTCAGCCTGTAGGTCAAGGTCTGCATCAACAAGGTCCATCTTTGGGCATAAGCATGCTAGAGACCGCAACTTGTAGAACAATATAGCTCAGACAGAGAGTGAAGGCCCAGGGCTGAGCTTAAACCGGCCCATGGGCAGAGGGGATTGGTGGAGACCCCAGGTGAGGCTGCTCAGGACCATTAAATCCTATTAGTGCTCTCAGGACCCTGACAAACTCTACCTGGGGAGTTTGGAGCAGGTGCCACATTCGGTCCTGGCTGGAAGGAGAACGGGTGTACACCAGGGCAACCATGAGCCTGGCTGAAGTACGGAGACTCGGCGTCTCTGATGCCTAACACGTGGCTGAGCTTACCTCGCAGCTCTCTCTGAAAGCGGTCCTGCTCCTCTGTTGACCTTGTTTCTCTGAGTCTGTAGCGCTGGTGGAGAGTTTGCTGAAGGCAACCGTAAAATAGGGGCCAACGGGTTCCTGCCCTTTGGGGCTGGCACCTGCAACCACAGGCGACTTAAACCGGCTCCTCTTCTTTCTCTGCCGCTTTCCTGCAGCTTCTCCAGTGTCATGCACGAAACAGTGAAGCAGTTGTCCCCCAAGTGCGACGTGACCTTCCTGCAGTCGGAAGACGGCAGCGGCAAGGGCGCAGCGCTCATCACGGCGGTGGCCTGCCGGATCCGGGAGGCCGGCCAGCGGTAGAAGGAAGGAGGTTTGCTGAAGAGCTTGGTCTCAGCAAAGCAGAGGATGTTCCCCTTCCCGTCCCCGCCTCCCTCCCTCCGTACGCACACACACAACCCCCTGCAAGCAGACTCTCAGCTTTCCTAGGTCTCTCGAGATACCGCCAGTAGGGCTGGAGATGCTGTGCGCTTTCCATAGAGTTTGTCTTAGGAGTTTGCCTGCCATAAAAACCCCGTGCTGAGTAAAGCTCCCGGTGTCTTCTGGCTGTGTACCCGCATCTCCAGTCCGAGCTGGACCTGTTTCGCTTGCAGCCTGCTTTAAACCCCAGCTCTCCTCCCCGCATCTCCTCCCCGCCCTGCCGTGTCCCCCGGCGGCAGCAAGGGTCACGCTAGCGTAACTGAGATTCTGCATCGTCACTTTACGGTAACCGATACCTATTTATGTGCGTTCGAGTCGTCGTATCCGTGCTCTAGAAAGCAAACCCCGTTAGGACCGGCCTCGAGACCCCCACCGGCCTTTCACCCTGACCGAGGCTGTACTATTTCCGCGAAAGTCGTGGCGGTCCTTAAAGCAGGGCGCGCGGGACTCGAGCCAGCGCGGTCGGCGCCTGCGCCGGGAGATACCGGCTGTCTCCGCGCGGAGCCGGCGGCGGCGGTCGAGAAGGCGCCGGAGCCCGGCCGGGGGCTCCCGTTCAGCTGCTCCAGCCGAGCACGTGCCTGGAAATAACTGGGGGCGGGGGGGGGGGGGGGGGGTGGTCTGACGGCGCTCCCCGAGCTCGCGCCCCGGCCGCTGCCGCCCTGCCGCAGGGCGCCCGCCCGACGCCGGCGGCCCGCGAGTTTGGTTCGCTTCTGGTCCGTGGAGCAGCCCCGTCTTCGGCCCCTTAGGTGACGTCCGCGTTTACGCGCTGTGTATTCACGTCTCGAGATCGCGTGTCTCTCCGTGTACGTAGTCTCGGGGTGGGGGGGTGGCAGCGCTTCGGTTCTGACGTCGTTTAATGTCGTTTAAGAGCGGTGTGGAGTGCTCGTGCTCTTTTTTTTTTTTTTTTTTCCCTTTCTTTTTCTTGTTTTTAATTTATGTTTTTCTTGGGGGTAGACTGGAGATAAAAAAGACCCAGATTCCCGAGGTGATGGGAGACGTCGAGGCTTTCCCAGTATCTGCCGCGCGAACCGAAGGGGACCCGAGGGGGCCGGGCCGGGGGGCGGGTGGGGGGGGTGGATGTTTCTGTACATATTTAGTGGAAAGTAATGACATTAGAGTGATTGCAACGACAAAAATGTCCCGTGAACAGACCTTCAGTTTGGAGGATCGAGTTTTCGTGTAATTCTTATGGATATTTTTATACTGTTTGGGGGAAACTTCGTTACCAGCCATCTCTCTTCTACGACGGGTTCAAGTTCCGTAGCACAACTTTAAAGCAAAATTTCTCCTTGGGCATTTTAAATGCTTTTTTTTTTTATATATATAAGCCTCAAAACAATTATAATAAATGAAACCTGACTATGTATAGCAAGGATGTAAGAAACCAAGTTTAGTGGAAGTTTTAGAAGATTAAAAAAATATATATTTTTTTTAAAGATGATATAGAAATCCTCTAACGTGCTACCAAGCGGATGTGTGTGATGCTTTCCTGGGACGCCCAGCATTTTGCCTGCTTGGAAAAAAAAAAAAAATGAAACAGAAGTAGTTTTTAACCAGCTTCGCCAGTGTGTTAGCAGCGGTGTTTTTACCCCCCACGCCGGGACCGGCGCGGCTCTGCCCCCTTCGAGACGCCCAGCGCCGGCGTCAGCGGGGCGGGGGGTGATTTTATGCAGCTATCGCTCGGGGCACGTGGGGACAGCCCTCGTTCAGGCTCCGGTTGAGCAAATCCTTTTGAGTCCAGCTCTCTCCGGGGGCGAAAGGGAAACGCTGGGAGCTAAGGAAAGCTTTTAATCGAACACTTGTAGAGGTTTGCACTCCTTTATTTTTTTTTTCCCCCCCACCTTTGGTCTGGCAGCGCTGACGAGTGCCAGAGCTGGTTGCTGTGCGGTCTGCTTGTAACCTCAACCCCAAACGTTGCCACAGGATGTTACGTGAATGTGTTTAAAATGGAGAAGGGAAGGTCAAATCAGGAATATTGATATGAAGGGAAGGTCAAATCTCTATATATTCGTACATAGAGGGAGGAAGGCAGACGGGCTGAGCTACTTGACTTGCCCATCAGTCCGTCTCCTTCCTCCGGTAAGAAGTGCTGCTTTGTGGACGTAGGATGGCTTTTGTCGTGCTTAGCCGCACCATTAAGATGCATTTTCTCGGTGGTGGTGGTGGTGGGCCAGTGCGTCCTCCAGCCGTGCCGGCAGCAGGTTGGGGGGAGCAGCGTTTCCCCACAGCGCCAGCCGCTAGGCAGGAGGGAGCGACCTCTCCTTCCGGGCAGGAGGAACCTGCCTCTGCCCTTTTGGAGTCCAAGGCCGTGTACAGACTGACACATCTTCAGTCTCTCAAGACCTTTGAGGAGCCTCAGAGCACCTGAGGGCTGGAAGCAGCTCACAGCTTCCAAACCTAGAGGTGATTTGATGCTTCTGTGCTGCACTCCCACGCGATCGAGACGTGCTCAGGCTATTCAACAGAGACGAGGGCATGAAAAGATCCAGTGGGTGGGAGATGAGCGCCAAAAGCCACCCGTCCCCGTGCAACGGGTGGTGAGGTACCAGCCGACCGAATAAACCGGGCTGGGGGAGCCTCGGTGCCTCACCTCGCCACCCTTCCAGCTCTCCAGCGGACAGAGAGGAGCGGTCTGCTTCCTCCGGCAGGAGAGCAGTCGCTGAGGCAAAAGAGGCGATTCCTGGTTATAAGGTAGAGTGAGAAAGAGTCATTTCCCAGCGTGACGGGGATTTTGCAAGGGTAAAGGAAGGAGCCCGGAGCCTCGCCGGCCTCAAACGCAGAAATTGCATCTTAATGGAGACGCTGGCTCCAGGTGGGGCAGGTGGAGTTAAATAAAGCCAAAGACTGTCCGGCTGCTAGCAGAAATGAGTGATTGTAGTTTCATCTGATGTTCTGTAATTGTGTTTACAATATTTATTTTTAGTGAATGACTGCAATTATATATATATAGGCTTCCTTATTTTTGTATTTTACACACTATTTTCCTCAGTGTGGTATTGTATTTCTCAGCTCCCCTTTGCCACAATTGCTGCTCCTAGTCAGTGAAATAAAAGAACAAAAAACATGTTCTCTGAGTGAGTTGTGATGTGTTTGGGTTTTTGTGCTCCTCTCTCTCCTCTCCTCCATCCCTAGCCCCTCAGGAATCCCTTAGGAATGGCACCTGCACCTCTGGCCCCATCCCAAATCCTCAATTCCATCCACAGGGAAAAAGGGCCAAAATTGTGAAGGGATTGATCTCCTTGCACGAGCAGTCCCTCTATAGGCAAGGTGGGGGGGGGGTCGAGAAGTGGGGGGCAGGGACCCATAGCTCAGGGGAGGCAGTTATGCCTCTTGACAAAAAGATCAGTCTGATGATGTGCTAGATGAAGGCCTTAATGTTCTTCTGCTCTTGTCCACAGAAATACAAGACTTAATGCATTACTGCACAGAAGTGCATTCATTAGCTGCATCCAATACAAAACACCATTTAAAGGTAGAAAAGGATAGACGCTAATGACTATTACGTTTGAAATCATTTATTCACAAGTTGCCACTTTCTTCCATCTTGTCCGGCACATTTTTTTATCCTTGTTATAAAGTACAAAGGGTTTTATACTTTTCTGACAACATTAAAAAAATAGGCTACTAAAGAGGCAAAATTCCCACTTGGAATCCAAAAATTCTGATGTAAGAATTCAGAATAGCAATAGACAAACATAAAAACCAATCAATACATACAAAAAAACTAAATACAGTGTACCTCTTACTCTTGAAAGGTTCATTAAACCAACAAAAAATGAATCCCTTGTTCCCAGCTCTTATTTTGGATCCTGTGACCTTGCTTAACTGATGTGAAGTTTGTGTTAACACATACAACTCAAAAGGCACTCAAAGGTCACAGATTCCTGAGCTAAAGTAGGATATATTCCCAATGTAACAGTTAAAACAAGTAATAAAAAAAACACAATATTTAAAAACTGGTTTTTGGTTTACATGAGTATATTAAGGACTCAGTAGAATCCCAGGTGAAAGCTGCTGCTGTATAGCAGACTCAAATGATGGTTAGTACATTAGAGAATTCTCAGTATTTGGAAAAAAACATTCACATACGAGCATCCTCCTTTGAAAATTCATATGCTAAAAAAAAAAAAAGACAAGTTTTTTTCCACAGTATTTAAAAAAATGGCCTAAGAGTAATAAAGAAACACACATATATGAAATGTAATAAAGGCTTAAAAACAAGCAGGCTTGAAAATCTGTACAAACACTTAAATGACTAACAGAAGTTGACAAGCAACATTTACACAGATGTATTTGGCCCTGATGAAAAAGGACCACAGGAGAAAGCAGAAGATGGGTCTGGTATTTACAGATCAGTTATTAAAACCAAAACCACCAAACTCAAACCACTAAACACACACAGTACAATGTGTGCTCAGCATTTTACAAGGTAAGTTAGTAATACCACTCACACAAATTCATTATTTCCAATTTGGCTCAGTTTTTGCCCAGAAAAATAAAAGTGGAACATGGAATGGCTGCAGTCTGAAGATGCAGAACAGACAAAAAGATAAAATATATAAAAAGAGAACAAATATGAGATAACTAGTTTTGGCCTGTATCATTTCTGACCTTCTCTTCAGATATGCATAGGAGTATACTCAGGCTGAAGAACAGCCATATATATCTGCTACAGTGTAAGGCCTTTTTGTAATTGTCATAGCTCTGTGCCTCAGCAGGGCATTTAACTTAAAGCAGGCATAGAGAGTTAGAGAAGTGCTACTATATTCCACCGAAGAGGTCTCAGGTTTCTGCATTATCTAGCAGTGCCTCACTCTCAGTTTTCTTCTCCGGTGACGTGTACAAGAAGTTACAGCAGATATAGAGTGGGAAGATGAGGAGTCTGCTGTCCAAATTCATTACTACTTGCTCCTGCAAAGCAAATACAGGGGAACATTCTTAGAATAAGTGATACATTCAAATTTACAAGGATGCACGACAGGGACACACAGTCTGAGTGGTATATTGGCCACAAAAGAACGCACATGATCAATACTAATGGTCATTGTCTAAATTCCAATTACTGTGTACGTATAAAAAAAATAATCAAAAGCAAGCTCAAAATAATCATTCTCATTTATCCTAAGCAGATACTGATAAGAAGTTCTCAAACTGGTAATAACCTTTTGTCCTACTGCTGCCATCCCTCTGTGTCAAGGATGACAAACTGTTACAAAAAGGACTGTGCAACCTTTACCTTCAAACAAGTTGGAGAGAAAAGATGACTCTTCTATCACTATCAGTTTCACAAGATTTAACAAATTGTACAACCCATAATGGGACTTTAAGGCAAATCATAGTTTCTTGGTAGAATCTTTTTGGTTGTTACTCTAGGAACTAGTTTTGGGATAGCAAAATGGACAATCTGTCCTGTAACACAGACGGTATTTACAAGGAGAAAGTTTCCATGTATTTGTCATCTACCTATCACTGCTGGATTTAAAGGGCTTGATGATCAATTCCTATGGATTCCTTACTAAAATCTAAACTAAGAACAGGTGGAAATTGGTACATCCCCCTAAGAAAATCCTACTCCTCTCTCAGACTTTTTTCTTTATTAAAAACAACATAGTAATAAATACCAGCCTTGAACAATATGCTGACATTAAGTCTTCAACTGGCATGTAAAACAAAACATTCTTCAAATAAATTCCAACTACAAATAAGCAGGAGTCTGCTGTATTACTCAGTATTCAATACAGACTACTACGTTGTAACAAAGTGATTAAAAAGGAAACCTGAGGAATTTGTATTTATTAACAACTACTTTCTCAAAAATGGCACAAATTTTAACTATACGCTTTAATTATAACCTGCTCATACTCTTGGCTATCCATGAATGAAAAAGGAAATATTTTTCATACCCAAAATATTGCCAGATAGATAGTAACTTAGTGTTGAAAGTCTGGGAAAATAAGTAGTTATTTAGAAGAACGGTAAATTATCAGCAGACAGTTGCAAACAGCACCATGGGAACTAATTTCACTAACATTAAGTGAAATCAACACGAAGAAAGTCTGAAGTGTCCTGCTCTAATTGTACTTCATAAATTCACTTGACCTTCCACTACCTATAAAAGAAACTCCTGAAATTCCACACAGGTAACAACAACAAGAAAGAACAACTCTTCAAAAATAATGTTGACTTCTCAGCTCTTTTTTTCTTAAAAAGTTTTGGACTCAACACATCAAAAATGCAGATGTACCTGGTCCTTCTCAAGGGTTAGGATCTGATATCCTGTTGTCCTACTGCAAATAATTTTCCCACTGCTATCAAAAGAGGCCAGGCGTAACCTAAGGGTGTAACAATAGTTAAATTACTTAATCTCTCATAACTCAGTTTTTCAGAACATAAGAGCTTCTCCCAAGGAGACAGAATACATTTTCAAACATAACGAACTTTGTGGCAACAAAATTAACTGCAAACACAGATGGGTAAACTTTGTCGAGGCAACAGATTTGAGCACATGCTATAGAAGCTGAATTCTCGGTCATTTCTTACCTGAAGGCTATGTTTCTCCGAGGCTGCAGACTGACTGATCCGTTGCACGGCTGATTCAGCGTATTTCGTTTGAAAATGATATAGCGATTTGTGTAAGTGACAAGAAGGTCAAAGCCAAAGTTGAATCCAGTCCATCGCCAGCAGTACTGAAGAACACAGGTGAAAAACAAATAAATCATGACTGTTTGCTTGCTATAGAGGAATAATAAATGCCACTTCAACAAATGAAGCAGAGTCACTTGAGGATGGGATTCTCAGCTACAGAGACTTTGCGTTCTGGGATTCTCGTCAACACCTAATTGAAACACAAGACATCTGTGCAGGCAACCACTCACTTCAGCTGTCATTCCTTCCAGACAGCTGACTAAAGGGTCAAGCTTAATATCCATCGCCTACAAAGCACATTTAATGTAAGTGCATAAAAAATGCCTCTGCGTTCTAGTAATCGGTGCAGTACTTCTAAGTAGCATTTAACCACAGGTCCCATTCGGGCCTAACACGCTCCTTTGAGTACGACATTCTTATGTTAAGTGACTTCAGTGGGAATAAGCTGATTCTCAGTTTTTCCATAAGGCTCATTACCTAAGAAGCACATACATGGAGCACACGGAGGTTCAGACTGGGGCTATATGAAAAGCTTCCTTCGCTACTTAGCAAAGATGGACATCAGTGAGCACAGCTACATTTTAACTGCGTGTATTTCACAAATCTCAAATGACAAGCTATGTCTACATTTCCTCCTTCTACATTCTAGAAGTTCCTCTCCAAATACAGGCTTACTTGTAGTGCAAGAGCAAAATTAAAAGAGTAATTTCTTACTCATCTCTAAAAGAATAAAACACTTGTTCTTTTTGTGAGAACAAAGCAATTTCTCTAATGTATCACCTCCATTAGATCTTTTTGATGCAGTTGGACAATTAAGACCTGTGTGTTTTGAAAATACCTAACATGCCCAAGACATGTCAGCTATGCACAAACTAAGCCACATGCTATACTTACATCACCATCCTTTGCAAGTTTTCTACCACACCTCATGCTGTTTCCTTCCAGTTCTTCTTTATTTATTTCTTGAGGCCTACCAAAAAAAAAAAAAAAAAAAAAAAAGTACAACTTGAAGGACACTTAAACTGCTTTCTATGTTACTTTCAAGTGGGAAAGTCCAACAGTCCCGAGTAACCTGGTCTGACCTCACCACTGACCCTATCCCTGAGCAGATGTTGGACTAGATGACCTCCCAGGGTCCCTTCCAACCTGAATCACCCTAGGAACATGAAGTAGCTCCAAAAACTGCAATATAAATCAGACTGTTACATTTCAATTAAGCATGACTTTTACACAAGAATCTTTCCAGGACAGAAGGACTTCTTTTTTTGTGTCTAGCTGTTGCAACAAGCTACATTCTGCAATCCTCCTAAAAAGTACAACTTTTTTAAAATACTGACTTTAAAAAAACAGTATTCTGACTTCCTTGGCAACAGTTCTGCTGTTAGAGAGCAGCTGCAGCACTCTGCAGAAGAGCAGCACTATGAAGACGCACCCACAGAAGCTGTGTGGAAGATTTCTCAAGTGGCTGGTTACGCAACTTGTCTAAAAACATTGGCCCACAGTGATCACGAAGTGGCACAAGCCCCTTGAGTCTGTCATCTATACCAACACAAACTTATTCCACACAACAGCTTCCGCTGGAGCTTGAACTGGTAGAGAAATCTTGCAGCTCCAGCATAGCTAAAGTCAGTCTCAATTTTACAAAGGTATGTTACTCACTCAATTTTAAACATGATTACATCATTAACCACATAAGCAATGATTGCCAGAAAGTTTTCAAGTTAAACTGAGTACAAATGTTTAAATAGGTATTAAAAAACAAAAAAAACACAATAAAGGGTACCCCCCCTACACAAATTACATTAAAATCCCACAAGACCAAAAAAAAAAAAAAAAAAAAAAAAAAAAAAAAAGCCCCACACTTTTAACTACATAAACAGGAAGAAATGGAGCATCTCTTCTCTTCCTACTGTAAATACACCACCGGAACTCATGGCTACAGATTTTATAAACAAACTCAGTTGTGGCTTCTGCCTCCCGCCCCCCCCCAACACGCTTCTGTAAAAACTAAACCTAGAAGATTACATACTTTATGAGCAGGTTAAGCAAATAAGCTAATCATGCTAACCAAATTGCCCCAGGAACCTCCCGCATGCTTCTTCCACATCTTCTAAGCAAACTGGTTATATAACTGACCTATATCCAGCAATGGTGATAAAAGATTTTTTTCTGTTTGATCAGTGACAAATTACAAAAACGAGCACATAATTTTCAGACTGATATTAGTATTCCCCCCCCCCAGTTCCTCAAGGAGCTTCAGAAGATGCAAAACTGTGCCTTAATCACTTAAACAAGCCTACTGCACATGTCATGAACAGTCAAGTTACTGTTTCTTTCTTAAACACTGCCAAGGAGGCAGTTAGAGTAGGAACAATTCTAGTCACGAAACTTAAAAGATTTGTCGCTTACTTGCCACGTGAACAAATGTTTAATTACCAAAAAGAACTGATCCACTTTAGTGCAAACATGTAAACCTTTAGCAGCTACATTTCAAAGTCATAGACTCCAGCATTACATTAAAAATAGTCTAAAATTTTGAAGAGTTAAAGTGTTTAGTCCTTTTAAATGCAAACTACTTGAAGTAGAAGAGAGTCATTTTCCTCTCCTCACTAAAGCTGTCAAAAGGGTAAACTGGACCACACGCTTTAAGGCAAAATAACTTTCACTTCAGCAATCTCAGAATATGCAGGTACAATCATGTTATGCACTAGGTGAGACATGAAAACAGAGCCTTACTTCAGCTCAGTGCGAGTCAGATTTCACGCTTTGTTCCACTTATAAGTTTGCATCCCTAAGTCTTTGGGGAAAAAATAGTATTTTTCAGATATCCATTCAGATAATGTATTGATACAAGCATTAAATGTGAGAGAAAAGACAGCAGACCTGGACTAGAAAATAGTCTTATAGAACCTTCATTTTTTTCCTTCTAACTACCGGTTGATTAAATAGCCAAAATACTTGTTTAAATACAAAGGAACAGTTGCATCTCTCCCTCTCTAAGATACTAGTTATGAGCCACTGGTATCTCACTACTGGCTATCACTACTGTTAGCGAGCAGAAGACGGAGAAGAAATCTCAGGAGTACAAGTAACAGTTTATCTTCTCAGATATTGCATAATATAAACTAACAACATTACAACTGAGCTGCATATAAAGAAACAGGGAAATAACCTGAATACAAAACACAGCATCTTGCTCCCACACAACTCCAGAGATCATGTTCACGAGAGGAATTTTCCATACACTTTTGAACAAAGAACAACTTGGATGCAATCTCCAACCAGTAAGCTTCTAAGCTGCCACATGTCAGAAGCTAAACTGTATCGAGAAGAAACGTCACACTTCTGTTTCTTACAATTACTTAGAAATTAGAAAGCCATTACTGAAAGACACTGGCAATGAAGGCCAGAACAAAAGATTCGTGCAAACAAATGTTCAGTTTAAACAAAACTCTCTCCCCCGAGATTTTCAGATTTAGTAGTCTTAAAAAACAAAACAAAACAAAAAACACTAGAAAAGAAAAAGGCCCTGGAAAATACCCTGCTCATTTCAAGAGTCAGTGAAATCATCAGTGCTGTGTCACATGTGAGTGATTTTGAAGCTAATATGTTCCCCTAACATCTCCACTTCAGTTTTGTGCAGTATCTTACTTTTTCAGTAGCACATAAATCAGATGGCTGACAATTAAAATACTCTCACTGCATTACAGTGAACTACTAAAAGACAGTAAAACCAGGCAAATATACAGTCTGATCTTGTGTCAGGATTTTGACAGCTTTGTAATGCTCACTTTCATATTACCTGTGGTTCTCACATTCTAAGTCAGAATCTAAGAGCCAGAAGGTAACAACATGATCATCTACTGTTAGATACATCAAAAATAACATTACAAGAAAAGTTTTCCCCCAAAAAACAAAACTATCAAAAACAAGCTACAACCATCCTATATTAAACTTTAGGATCAGAGATTAAAAGAGATTCAAGATTATGTTTTTTTGCCCCTACCATTTTCTAAAGCATTGCTATTGCCAAAGCGAACCACCAATTAAAAATCTTCATTATTCTTGAAGCAAGAATCAGAATTTTGGAGTTTTCTTAGACTCATATACGGAAACCACCAAAAGGAAGTTCCTGCTCCACCTACTGGACATAACTGACCAAACCATACACATGAATTGTACCTTTGCTCAGGCAATCTATCATGTCCGGGGATTATATTAAGGAATATAATCCACAATTAAACTATAGAGGACGCTGCCAAAGAATGCTTGTGGTTATGTTTCGAAATAGAACTGGACACATATAAAACAGGTCTCTTGGTGGCTGGTTGGTCAATAATGATCCAGCTAAAACCTCCCACTGGAAGATTCTTGAACTACTCAATGCCAGAAAAATATGCTAAGAGAACATTCACTCTTCCCTTACACATAAAGGGGACAGGAGATATGTAATTATCTACCACTGAGCACTGTCACAGACTGCATGGCCTTTGGTCCAGTTCAGGACAGCAATCCTTTTGCTTTTCAGGTTGCATTTAATAAGCTAAGCATACCACTGCAACTGAACATGCTCATCTCTGGAATGCCAAACGCTGGGCTAATAAAACTGATCAAAGAAAATCAAGGAACTAGTTTACTGATTTTTGAAAGGCAATAAACAATGATAGCTTCCTGACCTGCCATTTACCTTCCACAAAGCATACTAAAAAACTAAGGCAAATGACGGCAGGAACAACTTCCTCAGTCACATTTTGCCTTGGTTTCCGTACTTAGAAAGAGAGGAGTGTTCAATGTGATGTAGCAAGAACCAAGCAGAAGGAAGAGAAACAGTTTCTAATCATGTGCCCAGAACATGCGGTAAGTAACCCCCCCCCACTGCCCAAGCCACCATCACTGACAGCCCTTGTTAGGTAGGTGCTCAGGGAACCCAGACATGCATTACACACAGACACCAGCCAGGATGCTATGCAGGTACATGCATACAGCTACAGGTAAATCTTCAAGCGGGCGCAAAACCAAAGCTGCTTTGCGCTCAACCTTTTGCCCACCCAGTTCAGAGAGGAAGAAAGGAGGACAGAAAAAGGACTACAGATACAGAAGAAGCCTCTTCTAATACAGTCTTTAAAATGAAAGGCTAATAAGTTACTATTTCACAGCCTCAACACATCAATGTACCAGTGAGAAGTATTTACCAATATAAAAGATTATACAGAAAAGAAAAACCCCAAATTTACCTCTAGTCATATTATAAAAGTGACAAGTTTTCTAGAGCTCTATTGTTTAAGGGACAGGAGATAGCCAGCCCAAGGAAGGATGGCTCCAAGAGAACAACCACTGAGGTATGCTTCCCCCCCTCCAATCTTAATGTAAACTCCAGATGTTAAACAGAGAGTTTATATCAGAGGAAGGTTTCTACTAGAAGAAAGAAATAAGGAAAGCCTGTAATATACCTACCCAATATCATTGTCTTGTTCTGCTCTGAGCATGGCAAACCACTGCTGTTTGTAAACAGAGGACAGCCATTCTAAAATTAAAAAAAATAAATAAATAAGCTTGGTGTTTTCTTTGGAGCTGGGAATGGGGATGTTTATGAACATTTGAAATGCATAAATAAAACTACTTTTAAATAATAAATTCATACTCCTTAACTGAATAGCCTATGCAAACCCACCAGCAGTTAATTCACTTATATAATTCATTCTCAAGCCTCAACTACACAGGCGATACAGATAAAAATGAACAACTAACACTGTGTGATTCAGCACTATATTCATCTCACCAAGTATTCACAATTCCCCAAAATAACATAACTCAACAGACTATTTTGTCTGCACATGAATCAAGGAGCCTGCTAACAAGCTCTTAGGAGAAATTACTGTTTTCTGAATTCCTAGTACAACTCTACACAAGTTAAACAAGAAGAAAATCAAATCAAAGGGTAATGAAAACGACTTATCACAGGTATTGTAGGAACAGAAGAAAGGTGTCTTCTACTAAAGGTAAACGTAAATCAGGTTTTCCTTGAAGTACAACATGAAGCTTTTATCAGCTACAACAATTTAACAGTTGCAACCAACACGTAAAATTCAAAACCAGAACTAATAGTCCGTAACTCGGTTGCACAAAAGGGATCACAAGCAGCCAAAAGCACGCTATGTACGTTCTTCTTAATCTAAATAGTGAAAAGGTACACAGCTAAGGCACAGAGACTGGATGTGTTGGAAGGGGGAAAACAGGAGGTAAAGCACCTTTTCATTTTTTATTTGTGTGTGTGTATATATAGACACTGCATGCATGCATACATATGTGTGTGTGTGTGTGTGTGTGTATGTATGCACGCATACATGTTTTTTTCCTTCATTTCATGTTTTGGCTGTAGTTTCTCTCTTAATTTGGAAGCACTGGAAAGGAAAATATTGTTCAGAAATGTTCAGAGATGACCAGGTGAAACACAATAATGAACATTTCACTTGTAGACACGTTATGGATGCCTTATATCTTTTACATAAAAAAATGGATTATCCAGCGTGAACCCTAGTACAGCATTTTCTTTTCCTCCTGCAGGTGCTATGCACACACAAAGCATGAGGTATTAAGTGACCGCTTCTTTCAACTATTCAACATGTTTTCTTTTTTTTAACCTTCAGGAGGAGAACTTCATTTAAATTAATTGAAAAGGTTTACACTACAACACAAACTACCCAGCAATTTCCATGCTGATAAGACTCTTTTAGGTACTATGCAATTATCTCAGATTTTGGTTGCTGGCACACAAGTAATCCATTCAAAAGCACACCATTAACATTTATCTAAGCCTTCTTTTAAATGACAAGCAAAGTTCCCGATCTTAATACAACTGTTGGCTATAATCACATAACAGCAGATTACAAAAGCTATCAAGTATCAAAGCCTAACACCACAATTTCATTAAACATTCACAGGTCTCCATGTTGCGTTTCTCTTCCCTCCCTGCTCTCATAGTTCTCTTTTAATTTAAGAAGTTTTTTTTTTTTAAAAAAAAGGAAGAATCAATGGTAGAGCTGAAACATCAGATACTGCGCTCATATTAATCACATACGCAAGAGTTCTTGTAAGTCTCCTTTTCCCCCGTATTACTGCGAAGTATCCAAGCCTCCATTTCAGCCTTTGTCACAGTTTATGAATTGCTTAAGCACGAAAGTTTTGCTCTCTGACCTTTTTAACTATGTGAAAATTACATGCCCTCAGCCTCAAAGCTGCAGTTATTCTTTAGTGATTTAAAAAATGTCCTTCATTTCTTGTACACAGACACGTGCGTTTTTGATTTTGTATCTACACGTTATTTACTCACAGTAAAATGTTAAGGAAAGCCTGCCCAGTGCAGTTCTGATAAATGGTAGCAGCAACATGAAGGGGAAGAATTCAAGTCTAATACTGGCAAATTGCCATTTTGCAACATCTTACTCACTTGCTGACCCAGCCATTTCACATAGAAATGAGTGAGAATTCTCCTGTACTGTCATTAAACTAGGAAAGGATTTAAACTGTCATTTGCCCAAAGTTATCTTATTTTCTATTATAAAATGAAAACACCTTTGCATTATAATTTGTACCAAAATCTAACTTAGAAAGCATTTAGTAAGGTTGGTTACACTGACATTTTACATCACTCAAGCATATCAGATCTCACATATCACAAAACAGATCTGTTCTTCAAATACCATTATGCATAATAAAAAAAAAATCGTCATTTACTTGCTGTCAAAACCTGTTCCACCTACTGGACGTAATTGACCAAACCATACACATGAACTGTACCTTTGCTCAGGCAATCTATCATGTCCTGTCTCCATCTGCTCTTCAAAGAATACTTTAAGAGACATTTAGAGTACAGGAGAACCAAATTCTTTTGTATTGTCTCCATCTATTTAGATATTAATTTAACCCACAACTACAAATAAGGATAGCCAGGGCACTTAAGCAGCCGTAACTGTCTGTATTAACTCACAGATTGAAGGCTTTACAAAAAGGGAGGGAAAGAAAGACCCTACCGCTTCTGCAGATACTCACGATCCTTATCATAAATGGTCATAACTCAGCTCTCATCAGCTGCATTCCTCGAACATTTCAAAGGGAGAGGAAAAGTTGCTCAAGGCTATTCAGGGCGCCAGTTATGCAGAACAACTAAACCATTATCTCTGGCACAAGAAAGGACACAGCAGCACAAGAAAGTCAAGCCAAATAAAACAACACTCCTTACATGGTCATAATGGCAAGGAAATGGTTTTAAAAGGATCAAACAATTTTATCAGACTAACAACTTGAAAGGAAAAATCCTGACAAGTCTGCTTTGTCATTATGGTATCACTACGTTGACAGCTACGGAGGCACGGGGGGGAAAAAAGCTAATGTGAAATGAAAAAAGAAATTTAGCTTTACAGAAAGAAAGCAGTGGAACTCAAAGACAGTTTTAAATATTTACATACAGCAAGAGTCCAAAACAAAGCCCAAGGCTAGAAGACAAGGGGAAGAGCACAGATATCAGGAAGATACAAATAATGGAGAGCGATGAACAACTCGATAAAGGCTACCTTAATTGACATTTGGCAACTACGCCTATGAATAAATGGCATGGAGATACCGAGGATTAGATAGTTAAACTGTGGGTAGCTTTAAGAAGCAAAAGTTATGTAAACTGAAGCTTGACAGTGCAAACGAAAGCTACACAAACCACTATGAGAAAGCCTGAATGAAAAGTTCAACGCTAAGATTCAACCACGATAAGGGCATCCTAAGCAAAGCGAAGTATGGAGCAAAGATAACAGGAGCCAAATTCAAAATGAACCAAGGCAGGGCACAAGAAGTCACCACACTGTTTCAAGGAGCGCACTCAACTGGGAAGGCGGGAGGGGAAGGGGGCTGATTAAATAAAAGATACGAATAGCAGTGAAAGAACTTTTTCAGCTGAGACATCAACCACTTATTTCTCCTCTATTCATCTGTCAATAGCCAGAGTTTGCTCAGCTTCCAAGCAAAGAACACCACTTATCTGCACACTCAGATTTCAGCAGCAAGATGAGAACATTTTTTTTCATTTTTTAATGATAACAACAGTAATCTACAATAAAATTAAGCTGCATTTCACTCTGTGGTGAAAAAACACCAGGACCTAGAATGAGGAAGATATATTTTATACAACGTTAAATGCAAATAAAAGTACAAGAGCAGAGTATTTAACTATTCAATCACCTCCAAAAATATCCTAAGTATTTTTATTTAATTTGCTAAATGTGTTAGCAAAGTAGACACTTGTTTTTCAAGATGGAGAAAAGTTCAGTGTCTCACGCTTTTGTCTACATTTGAAGTATTATTCCAAATTTTTTTTTTTTTAATTATAATGGTTGGGAAACAAGTTTAGTCACAGGAAGTTCAGTTCTCTTAAAAGGATATGGTTTTTTTGCATAAAGTGTGTGTGGAGTTATTTAAACACTAGTAATGTACTATGCATTTATTATAGAGTATTTTGAGAAACTGACAGTTCAAAAAAATACTTAATATGTTCACACAGCTGTTTGAAGATTCTTACATGTGTAAATTTAATATCCAGCTCCTGTTGCAACTTCAGCCACAATCCAGACTTTGGAGAGGAGTATGTGAGTGATTAGCCAGCGGTATGGCAACTATATACACCGAGGCATTCTCTTCCAACTACTGCAAGATAAATTAGACTAGGAAAACACATAAAACTTGATCAGTTGAGTATTTGCTCACCTGATGGGATTAGACAATCCCTTTCAATAATTCTGGCTGATGCCAAGTCACTGATGATATACTGCAATCTCAAGTGTTTGAACACGGACAGGAATGCGCTCCCTTGTTCTGATTCCAGGAATGCAATGCCACCCTCAAAATCTGCAAGACATCGTACTTGTGTCACAATCTGTTTTCCTAAATATTTCCCAGATCCTGTCCGAGATCCTCAGTTTTAACTTCTTCATCAGCAAAAGTTATTATGGACAGGCAAATCACACTTTGTAGCTAAAAGTAAATGACAGATTTTTTTTCTATTTCAAAGTTACTCACATTCAAATCCTTTCAGTAAAAATGCTAGACCAAACTTTCTTTCTTTTGGAATACCTCCGTGCCTTCTCGTGAGAAGGCAAAACCAAAGCTTAACTATGCAACACCAAAAGCTGTTGAGTGAAGATGTCTGCTCACTTCAGAACTCACAGACAAAACAGTTCAAAAGGCATCAGTGTTAGAAGAATGTGAAGCCAGTGGCTGAGGCAAGCTTTTCCAGAGAAAATAGGACAGAGTGTGGAGATGGGGGAAAAGACTACTACATTGTATTGCCAGCCCACATCTTCCGCCATCCAAGGCCATGTAGGTAATCCTACCTTTCCTACGCTTGGCAAACCAGGCATCGGCTTCAGTTAAAAGTTGTTTCAGAGACCCATTCCAAGAAGGCACGAGCTGAAGGAACATCCACTAGGTAAAAGCAAATGAACTCCAGTAAGCCCATTGTTTCAAAGCAGTAACATATGCATTATTAAAAGAATATTTGCATAATACAGTTACTCCTACAAAATTTCTGACATTCTATATTTGCAAGCAATACCGAAATGACTACAATTCTCATGGCTTTACAAAGCGAATACTACTTAGGAGTACAACCGCATAAAGCATCAGCCAGACCCTCTGCAAGTACCTTCTTGAGAGCAGTATACACATCCATTTCCACTTGCATTACAAATAGGTTAGAAGAGCTGATCAGCTGTTTCATGAGGCTTATGCTGAAAAAAAATAGAGTTCTATGAGACAGCACAGACAAGCCAGAAGTAACAAGCAGACATTGATAGCCCAGAAGCTTTTTCGTAATAAGCTATATACTTCAGGAGAAGTTGTACTTCATCTCTCCGTCACTAAAGCCAACTGAAGCCTGAATACCTGAGTTCTTTGAAGAGTTCAACACTCTGATGGGTCATCAGGTTATTCAAAAGCCACTCAAGGCACCTAGATTAAAAGCAAGGAATTAGTACCCCAGTTTTCTACGAATTTCAACATGTCTGCAACAGTTACTCGAGCTCCTCTATATCAAAACCTCAGATTTAACACGGTATCATTTTGAAATACTGCTTTAAACTGACATGAATCTTTTCATATTTTATGCACTATTTCAAAAACATGAAGTTTACCTTAAAGTTTTGCAAAATTCTAGGCAACAAAGTTGCATTTAGATCCTATCAAGGTACAGGGAAAGCTATATTCAAGAATCAACTAATGCCACAAAAAGCTCTGAGAATGCACTGATTTGCAGCAGAAGGAAGCAGTTAGCACTAACCTTAACACTCTGCTCTCAAAAGTGTATTTATCCCTTCTAATTATGATAAAGTTAGGCTTAGATTGTGAATTTTAAAGCAGCTTCGCTATTAAACAACAGTTAATAATCACAAGTATTATTTCACTGTCATGCTGAAAGTGAAATATATTGTCTTTACTAATATACTTTGTTAAAGAATTTTTTAGAGTATAAGAACTATCTACTATAATTTACATCTATGTTAAGACAGATGATTATAGTAGAAACAGGAAAACTAAACAAAAAAAAAACAGGAATCAATCTGGTGTTGTTTTACTGCTTGTAAATTCACATTTTTCATTAAAATACACAGAACAGCTTGGAGAAAGTGATTCTTACTTTTTCTTCACAGAATCTAACCCATATGTCCCTGCTGAATTGTAATAACCACACACAGTTTTTGCATTAATGGTTTCCTTCATTGTTTCACCACATTGCTGAATTAAGCCATCCTGCACAGGGAAAGATATCACAAATATTTAAGATTTAATTTTTAAATTGTACATGTAAAAAAATCATGCAGTTCATACAAACAAATTTTAATATCTGAACAATTACTCAAGTCACACATGCTAATGATTTTGTCAATATCTCCTTTGCAGAGTATTTTAACAAGCACAGAGTCAAAAGCATAGAGATATTCCGAGTGTAAAGAACAAGATGATATGATACTGCATGATGGAGTCTACTACCAACACCACAAACGCACGATTATCTCTTTGGAATGTACTGGATATTTTCAAGTATGTTTAGAAATGAATTTAAAAGTACATTAAATGTAATCTACTTTGATTCAAGAGATGGTATAAACTATTGCAGGGGAAACAGCAGCAAAGTTTGGCAAGCTCACATTCTTTAGAAAATTTTCTAGGTCATCCTGTCATCTGTCATGCACAAGAAAAGCATAACCAATACCTTCAAGGTAGAAGAAATAGTACAGCTTGAGGATTTAACAGCAAAGTACACGGCGTTGTTACAACATATTTTAATGTACTTCTAGATATGAATCTCAATACATCACTTCATATTATGACTGAATCTTAGTAACAGCATTTTGAAATAAAACTACTGCATTACATTTGGTTCTTTTCACTCATTGTTATAAAGAGAAGGCTCATTTATGTAGCTGAAATAGTGCATGCATGAATTGTTATCTTTACACAAATATATACAAAAGTATGAACAAATATATAGATATATACACACACCTATATCTACAAAAATATTATACAAATTATTATTAAAAACTATACAACTATATACATACCTATACAAATATACAGATAAATATCATATATAGATATTTAATACTTACAAGCTGCAGCATGCAGGCTGCTGCTAGAAGTGCAACTACTCGACTGGGTTTTATTAACACATCATCTCTATAGAGTGAGCCAAAAGCCACCTGTAGAGCTGAAAATAAGTACACTGTCACACAAAGACGATTGACATTGAGCTTTGATAACTAAAAAAATTCTTAAATACAATCAAGTCATTTCAGTGCATGCATTCTCTATAATCTTACCTGTTTGATCTTGGGATAAAAAGCTAACAGCTAACATTAACCAGCCCAAGCATGAGCGCGTACACACACACACACACACACAATAAACACAGAACATTAACTAATAAAATATAGTCCATTTCATTATTTGAACAACATATTCACCCTAAAATAGCTGCAAAGTTACTCCACAGAACAATAAAATCAGATGAAAAGAAACTAAATTTTATGCCGAACTCAATCTCTTAAGTTTCTTTCTTACTAGTTTGAAAATAGAACTACTTTTTTAATAAACCATTTTATTTTCAATTAGTTAGGTCAGATTAGATTTAGCCATTGCCTTCAGAGTCTGTGTTCAAATAAAAGGTTCCCACTAACCTTCTATATCAATATTCTGGTCAGGAATCTCCAACTCTATGATGTTCATGCTGGATTCTCTCCAAGAACCACTGAACATACTGGAAAAGTAGCCTGACTATATGAGAGAAGATGAGTGGAAAGAATTCAGGTAAGTGATTTCATTCAAATAAAGACTGCCAAAAGAAGCACATGGAACCAAAGATTGTTAATATTTACCTTTATTGCAGAACAAAAGGTATTAGGGGGGTGGTAACTTTTCATAAACTTAAACATACTTAATCATTAGAAGGGGCTAACTATATTTGCTCTATTTTTGAGAGTGAAAATACATACAAGAATTTAGACTACATATGTATAATCAGATTAAGTAAAGAGCTTTAAATGGCCAAAATAGTTGTATAAGCTCTTTTCCTACAAATCACACCACCTATGAGATATAATTAGTCCAAGAATTAAGTTCTTAATGCACTGGCAGACAACAAATCCTGCAGGCACTGGAGAAAGCCAGTTTGGATAATAAAATGCATGCAAGACATACAAATTAATGTACAAGGTTGTGGTCTCATACCAAAGACACATACACATACACCATTTATGTAAATATACCTTTTATAATAAAGTGTAAGGCATATAAAACTAGAATTTGATAGGTTTCCATCCAAATGAAGTGAAATACACTGCTCTACTAGGATTCATGATTTTCCATCTCAGCAGAAGATGTGCGCATTATGAGATGCTATCACTCACTGAAGTTTACCTGAGAGATCAAAAAAATAAAGTCTATTTGTACAGTACCATACTCCCTGACCTGTTAACTCAGCATTTCAACTCAGGGCAGCAAAAGGTATGAAATCCAATTTCGATTTGATTTCATTTGATAATTTAAAGACATCTTTTCCTTCAACATCTCTCTTAACTATGACCATATATACCACACTACTCTCAAAACCAAGATCTTATTGATTTTACCATTCCTCATGAGGCTACTTTAGTTTTGTTATAACCCATGTACCCATAGATCAGCTCCTCAAGTTGATGAGGAGTTTAATATTTTAGTACCAGAAAACTTAATCCTCCATTTCTCAGATCTGCCATTCACATGTACAGTATTACTTTTCTCCATTTGGCAAAACAGTTGCAAGAACTTTAGAGACTTAAGAGAATTACTAATTTACAAATATAGTTTTTCCTAACTTCCAACAATATTTTAGTTATAACAACATAATTCCAGAGGAAGAGCATCAACTGAAACAGAAATCTGACTTACAACAATGGGCATCTTAACTATGAAATTTCATTTAACATGAACATCATTTATACAAGGAGGCCACTACATAACAAAACCAAAAATTTCAAAGCATGCTAAAAAGCACCCATGGAAGCACTTGAATTTTAGCTTTTAGTCATCACTCACACTAAATTTTGAAGAGTAGCTTCATGAACTTGGGATGTAGCAACAGTCAAGTCCCAAAGAAAATTAAAAACGCCGTCAACAGCAACAATCTAGGTATTAACTAGCAACCTCCTCTGCTTTATTCAAGCTCCACAATACAAGTCTGACTGTCCAGCCCACTTGCATCCTCCCATTGTTAGATATAGAGTCAAAGACAAAAGAAAAATTACAAGTGCATCTGCCAGCTCTCCCTCCTGATAAACACCACCCACTTTTCTACCCAGTCTTTACTATATGAGCATGCATTTTCTGCCTTTAAAATTCTTTACAATGCTTTAAGGCCTGTCAAATAAAGGGCCTCTTCTTCCTACAGGAAGCTAACGAGTGTTTCCCCATCATGGCTAGCACAAGGGGTTTTGTACCTACACTAAACACGACAGTAACATAACAAAAAAGGCAAGGATTCACTTCTGCTGTCATCTGTGACATCAAAGAACACTGCCTTCAACCAGCTGGCTGAGCGTCTCACAGACATTTGCATCTTGTGACTTATAAAACCAGGTTTAGTGTTTGACTACCGCTAACAAAGAGGTGCACAGATTTTCAGGTATAGTATTTGAAGTTATTTTCTTTTCCCTCTTCAAGTAAGTTTTTTCGAGGACTAAAGTCACACTTTAAAGTTAACACCACAGCCAAATTAGAAGTTTCAGCAGAGTTTCTCAGGACAAAGCCACGGCTTCTCCCCCCTTCTGTCACTGGAAATGTAATGAAATTGGTAGAAACTGAGCTAACATAAATATTGTCCTCTCATTACAATTGATGCTGAACTTATTCCCTCCAAACTCTCTATTTTACTTTATGAACATCGATTTCCAATTACAGACAATTCCGTAACTGTAAAAACAGAAAGGGCAATGTAAACACTTCAAATTACCTTTGAATTAGTTTTATTTTTTGAACCATTAGCAAAGAAAATATAAGAGAACTTAATCAAAGTCCACAGAATTAGCTTTCAGATGGCACGGCAGATACTGTGATCTACAGAAATCCCATCCAACAGTTCTGATAATGTTGCAAATCCATGTTTGATGGATCTAAATTATATCACGCCAGACAAGTCACTCAGTCATGAACCATTTGATGCATGGCCATGGTCTGACTTTACTGGATATGTCCTGCAATAACAGGAATTCCTCCTTAAGTACTGATCACATAACATTAGTTAATGTGCATACAGTAGGTAAAAACTTGAGGATCCAAATGCCCTACTCCATAACCTTGTTTTAAAGACACTTCCATAATGTGTACGGTTTAAGAAGCATTTCTGTTTCAGTTATATGCGTAAAACAAATATAAGGAGTTAACAATAAGCAATCTAGAATAGCTCACATATACAGTGACCTCTTAAAGCATTGGCTGGCTTAAAGCATTATATTTGATAAGGAATGGTAAAGATAACAGTACCTATTTGGTTCAAAAATAGGAAAAGCAATACTGAGAACTTCAGTATAATACAAGCCCAAAATAAAAAGCCTGCACAAATGTTATTGCTTTTATAGGTACATAGTAAGTCTTACTGCTTTTTAGAACTTCTGTGTATAGCTTCCTCACACAGCAGCAAGGAAGTGTATGGACTTCTGGCAGAGTCAGATGATCATACGATAATTCAGGTTGGAAGCCTCAAGAAGTCTCCAGTTCAACCTCCTGCTCAAACCAGGGTCAACTAAGAAATCAGACCAGGCTTGCTCAAGGCTCCACTCAGGCTAGTCTTGAAAGTCTCCACAGACTGAGGCTGCCTAACTTCTCTGGGCAACCTGGCCCATGTCACCTGACCTCAAGAGCTCTCTCCAAACCTGAACTTAAAGATCTTAAATAACAAGCAGTTCCACACTATTACTAATACTACCACCACACAGAGAAGACCACGGCTATTTGTACTGCTGACAAATCAGCAGGCAAGGTATAGCAGTTAGTCAACAGTACATACATCATGCAAACCTTTATGGCTCATTCAAAAGTGCACATACAAAGTACCAGCTATGGCAACATGCTTTTGCTTTGGCTTCCTATACTTGAGTCCTAATGGACAGTAAATTTGGGCTAGGTTGCCATGTGCTTTACAAGTCCATTCTGAAAGCACTTGCTTTACTCTGCAAAAACATTAACATCACAGGAGACTCTCAAGCCTTTTGCTTAGCACACAAGGATGTGTCCTAGGGCCATCAAAAGACACTCTGCAGGACTGCTTTCACAAAAGGCAGGCTAAAGTTGAACAAGTAGGTTGTAAAGTTAAACTGTAAGATGGAACAAAAGAAACTAAAATATGAAGCAACAGCTATGCTTCCTCCTGCTGCTATCAAAGGCAATTAAAGTACAACATAGATTGTTTAACTGTTTGCACCCACAAGAAGAGTTACAACTCAGAAAAGCAAGGTAAGAGAAAAATACGAACTCATGCTTGACATTTACAAACTATTCTCTTGATTATCAAAAACATAACGCTGGCTGCAGCAAGAAAAAAAGAAGGGGCTTACCTGACACAAATAAATCTTATGCAAGTTCCACTCCTCTCCCAGAGCACAAATTTTAATATCGCTGTTCTCACCGTTCAGGAAGAGCGTCTGATAAATATACTTGGAAGTGCTTTTCAGCTTTTTCCTACGTGAAAAGACAAGCGGAGGCACACGCCTGTCACCGAAGCAGCCCTCAGTGCAGGGCTGGGGGGTTTCTCTCCCTTCCAGGCTTGCCTCTTGGGCTCCCCGCGGCAGCTTGGGGCCGCCGACGCCCCCCCCCCCCCCCGGGTGCTTCCTCCCTGCCTCAGCTCCGGGCTCGCCGCCGCGAGGAGCTTTCCAGAGTCAGGCAGGGACAGGCCGCAGCCTCCGGCCCCGCGCTGCCCCCCTCAGCGCCCGCTCCCGCGCTTCCCCGCGCGGCGGCCTCGCCCGCCCCCGGCCGCCCCGCCGGGCCCGGCGCTCCCGCCGCACCTGCGCGGGGTGTTGAGGAGCCGCTCCTCGCGCTCGGCCTCGCCGTCGCTGTCGCTGTCACCGGGCCCCTCGCCGCCGCCGCGCTTCCTCTTGCCGCCCCGGCCCCCGCCGCCACCACCACCACCGGCCGCGCCGTCGCCGCCCGAGGGGCCGCTCCCCCGCCGCCTCAGCACCCGGCTGCTCAGCGAGCCCATCGCCGCCGCCCCGCCGCCGCCGCCTCCTCATGGGGCCGCGCGGAGCGGAGCGGGGCGGGAGCGGGGACGGCGCCGCGGGCGGCGGCGGCGCCTCAGCAACGGCCGCGGGCGGCCATGGTCAGCGCGCCTCTGCGCCTGCGCGCCCAGCGGGCGGCGCCTGCAGCGGGCGGGTCGCGCCTGCGCACGCAGCCCCCCCTCCGCGGCGCGCATGCGCGGCGCGCCATCTCTGTGGCGGGGCGGGAGCGGCGCGCCTGCCTCAGCAGCCACGACAGCAGCGGGCGGCGGAGAAACATCTTGTTTATTTTTATTAAAAAAAAAAAACCACTCAGCAACGTAACACAACGCATTTATACACAAAGTCTGAGCGCGTCGGGTGCCCTGGGCAAAATACTTTGTTTTAAAGGCTTGAGAAAGCCCCTTCTCCCCCAAAGCTACAGAATGTGTCTCCAGCAATTAAAGCAGGGAGGAAGAGAAACAAAGTGATTTTATTTAGCTGAAGGTACAGAAGCATCTCCTCTTCAACTCGAAAGGAGCTTAATCCAGAGCAGACTGAGCACAGGAAGGGGTTTAGGCCACGTGAACATCTAACCTCAGTCCAGGGTGCCTTTGCAAGAGGATTATACAGGAACAGCTACAGGAGCCTGCAAATCCAAACACAGGCCCCAGCACAGTGAAAGCGATGCTCAGCCCAAAAGGCAGCGGAGGCAGTTGGGGAGGAAGCGTTCTTCCAGCAGTTGGTGTGCGAGTCCATGTCCAGCACAGGCACAAAAACTGGACCCTCTACCGTAGTGTTATAAAGGACTACAACCAGCTAGCGCTGGTGAGACACAGCAAGCCACCCCCGTGCGAGGCATCCTCCTACACCAGTGCAAGGCCTCCGCGTGTAAAGGCACCAGGCAGTGCTGATGAGACGGCTGTGGGACAGGTCATTCCCTGAAAAGGCACCATTCCAATGATACAGACTGTTTTATCTAGAGTAAGAGCTTACAAGACGCTGATGACTTCAGGAAAAGTCATGCTCCCACTGGTCAAATGGATAAGACCAAGAGAATAGGGCTGACCTGTTCCTTCTGATGTCACCAGTGACATCTTCCACACCTGATCTATAGGCAACACATCTATATTTATATACACACACACACATATATATATGCAAGTGTAGCAAGTCTGCTAACACTCCACATTAACAGAGGGCAAGCTTACATTTAAACACTTCTATTTTAGATGGGTGGTTTTCTTTGTGTTTGAATTATCTTGCAAAAGTGAAGCAAGTCTGCATTCTGTGCTCTGCCAATATAGTTAATTTTTTTCTTCTGCTGATTCTGACATTCCACATCTAAGTTTGCTTCAGCTGATAAATAAGTTTTGCTAGCAAATGCAATGGCAGAGGGACAGCTTGTCTGGAAGCATGTTTAGCGCTTAGAGTTGGTTACAGTATTCAGTTAAAGTCAAGTTTTACTAGCCAGATTAGTAGGAAAAAATGGGTGTGCCAAGCATAAAAGCATATCAAAAGGGTCAACTTGAATTGTCATGATCTAGTCAGAGCATTAACCAACCTAAGTCAATACTCATAGCAATAATTAAGCTATCTGGAAAAAGAGAGAAATCCTCATGATCTACTGCTTCCCATCACCCAGGCAGTACACCAGGCATCTTTTAATCCTCCCCACCACAGAGCTTGAGCAGAACTTTCCTATAATCTCCTGAGGTGTCTCCCTGGAGAGAGGAACAAAAGAACAGGTGATTAGTTTTACAGCTAAAAAAAAAAAATACACACACACACACACACATATATATAGGCCAGATCATTTCTGGTACAAGCAATTTCTTGTAGGCTTTGCATCCTTTTTGGCAGTTTGAATTAAGAACATGCAGGAATGTTTTCAGTACATAAATGTCTACTTAATTTCAGCTCCTCTGACTAAAACACACAATAAATGCCAAGTGGGAATCTCTTTCCTTTAAGCTACTTTGCAAATCCAGCTCTGCTTCTACCACTGAAAAGCTTACCTTAATGAAGGAGTAAAGAGATTTCCCATACATGGTCAGAAATTCCCTTCTGATATCCAACATATCTATTTCAGCACGAGACACCATCACTCGGATCAGTGTATTGTCATCTGTTCCCAAGCCCTAAAGAAGCAAACCAACCATGTACATTTACAAGGCATTTTTCGATAAATCATTGCTGCAGACAAAGGTTTTATTAGCTGGGCCTTCCAAGGGATCTGCTCCCATTTAGAGCATTCTCACATTAACAGTGATCCCTTAGCATCTTGCTGCTGAAAAGAATATTGCTCTGAGCCTCCTGAAGGAAAAGCTCAGGCTATTTTTCCCTCAGTTGTCAGTGGAGTTCCTCTCTATGTAATGACTGGTATGTTACAGAATGAAAGGCAAGGAAAGAAAAAGCAATCTCATACTGAAAGCTCTTTACCTTCATAGATTTATACAGTCTTTCAGCAAAATACGCAGGTTTATTCCGTGTGCACTTTACTATAAAGAGACAAGAACAAGAGAATTAAGGCCAACAGAAACTGAAGGAAAAGGTTTTCCAAGCTTCCTCCTGGTGGAGGTGTCTTCTGTGATGGAGCAGTCCAGGGCTGACCAACAGCAAGTACACTGCAGGCAACCACAGTGACCCACCATGAACTTGTGTCCTCTCACCCAGTGCACAGCAGTGCTTTCTTTAATGTTTTAAAGCTCCCTGACAGCAATTGTGAAGCACCAAAGCATCTCTTGGCAAAGTAAACAGTGCAATAAAGCATAGAGCTTTCTTACTTGACTACCTTTACAAAGAGTAAAATGGTATGGCTTTGCAGTAGGATACATATCACATCTGTCTCCTGAAGCTATGTAAACAGCAGGCCAGGGCAAGGTACAGCATCTCAGTTTCATTACTTTGTAGACAAAGTTTAAAAGCAGGACACTCACCCACAGCTAGTAAAGCATCTTCAAGGTCTCCTGACATCTCAGATTTAATGCTGTCTACTATGTCCTTGTTAGCAATCCTCCTGTATTCATCAAAAACTAGGGAGAAGAATCAGTGACAGAAACAGTGAGGAGGACAAAACACTGGCTTGCAAAAATCAGACCGCTCATACTCTGCATGAACACTGTACCACTATCACCACATTGTTGCAAGCTAAGTCAGGGCTGTCCCACAGAAAGAACTCATTTTTGCTATTAACTGCCTTGTTAGGAAATTTAAGCACATAGCTTCTTCCCGCTCTGCCCTAATAGGAGTCACATTTTATCTCTGATTTAAAGACTGAAGCAGTAGTGAGTTGTACTGATGTTTTTCTCAAGTCTCTTTTTGTCTCAGAAGGGAATGAAGTCATCTCAAAGAAAGGTGGGTTCTACATATTGGCCTGTCTCCAGAAGAGCTCGCAATCAGTCACTGATCAAGCACAAAGCACCTACAAAAATAGTCCTCAAATAAGTAAGCAAAGAAGAGAATGCAGGACACTGGAGAGTCCTACCTCTTAGTAGGTGACTTCTGTTCCGTGTACAGAGGACGGACATAAATTGTACCTCATCTGTTCCCCATTTCTTCTCCCCAGCTTCATACAGGCTCTTGAAAACATTAATAGGCAAAGCAAGGCTAATTGAAAAGCTCAGCTGCACATAAGATTTTTACTTCCTTGATACTTCAGCATTGCTGGACTGTGGCTGGTCTAGATCACAGCTATTTCCAAACAGACTGTTCTTGCAGGATGAAAATTTCTACACACCTGAGCATCTTGCTGAGCAAGGGCACTATCCACATACGTTCCCTCATCTCTGTTTCCCTGCAGAGATAAAAGGATGAAATACTCAGCCCACTTGAGCAACTAACAGAAGCAAGTCCTGCAAATTCCCCATTTAAAACAAACTACTGGAGACTTGTAATGAGGCCCATTTAGAAGAGTCTTTAAAATTGAATAGTAGCTCACAAATACATAAAAGAAATACAACAAAAATGACTCAGAAATGATCTGTGCCTCCTCCTGAAGTCAGCAGCAAATCACTTGAACTGGACCATTTTAAAAAAAGCACGACAGGAATGCACACAAGAGTTAAATTCCTCTCCTTGAATGAAAAGCAGGCAAGCTAGCATGGAAGATGGGAGGTGAACTGAAACCCTGCCTCAGAGATCATCACTGACATGAGAGGCATGTCCAACAGCAATAGAAGGATTTCCCCCCACTTCCCTTAGACTGGGCTTACCGTTGCGAGGGACACAAGGACTCTTCGAAGCATGGAAGATGTATCAGAGACAATGTCCTCTTCAAGGGTACAGCCATATTCTAGCAGGAATACACATGACATCTGTTAGTAACAGCTCCAACGCTTGGATAGTTCGTCCACAACATGTGCTAGCCATAACCAGATGAATATATGAATATGTTCAGCATTCTAGACATTGTTATTTTAACCAGCCATCATAACCAGTGCTATTAGTCCAAGTTAAGAAGTACAGCCAGTAAAAAGCTAGTATTAGATCCACACATGGGCGCACATGCAACTGATATACCTAACTCCCAACCCTCACTTTATTTACACCAGTGTAACTTCTTGGAGACATTCTAGTTCTTGAGGCTGACAGCAGTTTCACTGCTGACATCCATTTAACTCAGAGGTTCTCTCTAAGCAGACAGTAGTAGCTCTATTGGCTGATTTGTCCAAGTTAAACCAAAGACTAATGAAAGCTCTCATTCCTCTACACACAGCCACACAAGTTACTTTTCAGGCAGTAAGAGTACAACAGCTTGCAGTTCGCACTACATACGAAGTTTGTAGTTCTCATTAATGTGTCGGATCTCTTCATTTGTGCGAGAAGCCAGAATTTCAATCAGGCAACCTTCATCTGTTCCAGCACCCTATGAAATTGCCAAGAAAAGAACTATGATGATGTTTCCAATGTGCTATTGGCTTTTCTTTTCTTTTTTTTTTTTTTTTAATAATTAGGCCACATCTTATTAACTTGAACAGATCTTTAGCAATGTAAAAAGGAAAAATTCCAAACCTTCACAGCCCTCCTCAGTTCATGTACATCATACATGGTGGTGGGAGTCATCATCCCAACGATCACCCTCTCAAAGTTCCCACTCAGCTCAGACTTCAAGTCATCAATCAAATCCTAGGAGGCCAGTGGAGAATGAATGAGTTGGGAGAAAAAGCAGCCCTTGAGAACATAAAGAATTGACTCATTCACCACATTTGCCTGTACTCCAACTCTCCCTAATGAAGAGTAGCTCTGAAGCAAACAAGATCAAGATAAGCCTTTCTGTACAGCTGGAAAAAAAAATGTGCTAACCTCACTGTGGTGGAGGCTGCAGTGCTGTTCACTTTTCACCCAAGTACTATACTCTAAATAGTATCTGTATTTGCCAGTTAAGGCCACAGTAACTTATCTCAGATGATCACCTACCCACCCTGCCAATAGCAGTTTTATAGGTGATCAGAACTTGCTGGCGTTGGGAAACATTCAGTTTGGTCAGAATCTCGATGATGGCATCTTCATCTGTGCCTGTGAAAAAAAAATGAAAGCCAGTCAGACTGCTTGCAGGAGAAGCAGAAGTGTGCTCTGGTCTTGTGTGTAGTGTGCCATTAGCCATCTTCTGTTCCTTCCACAACCTGGTTCTTGACAGGGCTGGGGAAAAAAGATCAACACACAAAAGCACCTCAGCCTGGTAGGATGGGAGAACCATGCTGCAGGAGAGAAGGTGAGAGCCAAGATTTGGATTTCAGGTTGGGCTCAAATCTCAGCATGACCAAATCACTTGATTCTTTCCAATGCCCTCATACTGCATCATAAAAATTGGTGCTGCACTTCAGAAAAAATACCAAATACATCCGAAACTTCTAGGGTTAATAATATCTATAAGCAGCCTGGAGACAACACTTACAAAGACTATGTATAAATACACAGATAAACTGGCAGACTTTGAGTAATTGAATGGAATCGTAGTAGTCAGTCTGTCTCTTCTCCACATACTTCTTGCTTTGCTTCTGTTTGGATGCAGCCTCTAATTTCTGATCAGGCTGCCTCTCTGCGTTTTACAACAGAAAGGATGGCAGCATCCACAGGCTGCATTTTGGGAGGTCCAAGGCATGATCCCTGTTTTTTCTTTGCAAAGAGTTTTGTGGGAGATGCAGTAGGGCAAATGCAGGTGGCTAGACTTCCTTCCCAACAAACCACCAGGGTGGAAAGTCTCCCAACAGTCTGAAAAATTAGAGTTTAATAGTAGAGGTAGAACAACTTACCAAATCCCTTCATTGCTTTCCTTAGTGCCTGTGCTTCTTGCTCAGCACTGAAACTTGAGATCCCCTTGATTGTTGCCTGTGTTCACAGGAGAGGAGTTAACAAATGCAGACTCAGAGTGATGCACACACAAAGCACATTTAATAATACATTATTAATATATTATAATATATATGATTAATAATAAAAAACACAGTAAGAGCAAAAAAAAGTCCACTCAAACTTGAGTGACTTTAGATGACACTTCCAGCCTACTCTGAAGAGACAGTCTGTTCAAAAGGGACTTCCCTGTTATGTAAGTAATAAGCCACAGTAGCACAACTAAAAGGAGAAAATGCCTCCTCCTTGCTACCTGTGCAGCATCTGTTCTTTTCAATTAAATAAAGGTCGAATACCTGGCATCTCTGTTCAGTCCAGCTGTTGCTTCTTCACAGCTCCATGTAAATCATAAAAGCCGATCACAAAACCCTATTCCTGACTTTTCTAATGGCAGGCAAGGACCATTATTCCGTAAAAAGAGTAATGTGACATCAAATGCAGTGTTTGCTCACAAACAGGTTTCCACTGCCCAGAGCCATTTCTATTACAGAATGGGTAAGGTTGGAAGGGACCTCTGGAGATCACCTAGTCCAACCTCCCTGCTCAAGCAGGGCCACCATTTCTATTGGACTGCACTGTCTTACACATCGACCTGCACTCCCACGGACACCAACAGCAAAAGTGTGATTAACATTAGTGCAGGTTAAGCTTACAGTAACAAGCACAGAGACAACTGCTGTATAGATGAGGTTGCAGGTTGAACCTGTGAAGAATAACACACCCAGAGAGTTTATCAGGAGAAATCTATGCCTCACAAACCAATATCTGACTGGATTTTACATTAACTCCCAAAGGAGGACAGCCCAGAAGTGTGGGTCCGTTCTCCCCTGGTACAAGGAAATGGAGGAAAGAGATAAACTTGCCCCCAACAAAGAGACAGACAATGACAGTCTGTATCTTTATCTGAGCTACACTCCCCACATTTATCTGATCAGAGCAAATGCTTGGCACAACATGGTACAGGAAGCAAGCACACTCACCATTGCTGCAGTATTTGGTCAATCTGTTATTGTCCAAGCCCCCAGGCAGTTAGACAACTGTAATAAAAGACAGAGGGACTGTTAGTTTTCTAGCAAATAATTAACAGAATATACCTACCCTTGCCAGTTAATGGGGCTGGTTAAGTAACTGATACTGTAAAGCAGGATTGTAACTGCCTCATTTCTGTGGCCTAAAGGCAACGCTTCACCAACAGCGCTACTGAACGCCTACAGTGACTGCAGCTCAGAATTGCCAGTCCTGCTTTGCACTGTACTAGCAAAGGCTGGTTTATAATGGGAGAGGTCCAGGATGTTTGCTCTACAAAGGCTCTGTTTGAAAGAGGGATGTTGTGCACAAGCAGATGATTAACACCAGCACTTAAACTTTTTTTTTTTTCTGTAATCAGGTAGTTATCTGTCCCCAACAGTGTCTTCTAAAAACTGAGCTCATCCTGGATCAGCTATTTATATTGAAAACAACACAAACTGTATCCCACATTCTGCCGTTTCAAATCTAGGCTTGCTTTGAATAAAGTTTCCCTGACTATATTCAGGGCATAGATGGTTCCCAGCAAGCAGTATTCCTGGACAAGATTTAAACAGGTATTTTAAGTTTCCTGAGTGTATAGACATGGTGACAATCCTACATGCAGTATCTGAAACAAAAACAATTTCTTGAAGACCCATTCTCCGGCAGTGCAGACACTGGACTTGTTTGACTAGTTCTTTCTTCAGCACACGTTTACTAGAACACAAACCCACACCCTGCACCAAGTCAGTTTTTCCATGGCTCTGACACTGCCAGCTGTTTCCAGTGTGCTGGATACAGCCCGCTCCCTCCTTAGCCAGCTGCATTTCAGGGAGGTGGAAGCACCCTGCTGTAGGTCTCCGGCTCCCAGCAGGCTGAGGGACACTGATCCCAGCCCTGAGTTTGTAGCTCAGGAAAGGCTCTCCCTTCTGCATGGGAGACCCAAGACAGCTGAAATAGCCTAGCATCTCCCACATGATGAGCTTGCTCGTGCTGTTGCCCTCAAAAGGAATAAAACCTAATCCAGAGTTAGAGCTGGAGCCTTGTACTCCTCACTTCTCTGTGCACGCACCCAGAGCCACTTTAAAAAACATTGCCGTGCCTTTCCCATTGCCAGCAGGGAGGACACCAGCTTTGCCACGGGCACAACAGAAGCAGAAAAGAAAGCAAATTCTGCATCTCCTGAGCCTGAGAAGAGTCAGTCATGCTCCTTCTCACTGCCCGGCTCCTTGTTCCCCCATCACCCAGGCCCGCCCCAGCACGCCAAGGCCTTGGCACTGCCACCGAGCAGGGCGTCCACCCGGCCAGAGGCTGTCCCGCTCCGCACAGCCGCACTGCGAGCTGCCCTCGTCCACCCCGTCCACCGGGGAGCAGGACTAGGACTCGGCACCGCACCCCGGCGCTTCTAGCGACGTACCCCCCTCCCCACACTGAGGGGGGCCCTGCGGTTATTTTGGCGCTCACCTGCTCTCCCGAGTGGGTGCCTTGGCAGTGATGGGGAGAGCTCTGCTCAGCCCTCCTAGGAAGAGAGAGTCCCCGCCCTGGAGCGGGGTGGGACTCCCTGGCGCAAAGCAGCTTCTCGCCCAGCTGACAGGAAGGCAATCCAGGCCCGATCCCCTCCCTCTGCCCTTCCGCAAGCGTTTGGCTGTAATCCAGAGCACAGAGCGATTCCCCAGGCAGCCTGTCCCAACACACACGCAGTTAGGGAACGTGCATTTGGAGTCCCACAGAGGCCCGTGAGAGTAAAGGTGGCCTGGCAGGCTGGGATGGCTTCTACTCTCCCCAGTGTTGCCTGCAAAATCAACAGGCACAGAGGGTCTCTCAGGTTTCTGACTGCACGCACACACTGTCTGCATAATGTCTCGCTTCACACTGCCACATAGAAAGCACGTATCCAAGGAGGGAAGCAACGGGGCAGCTACAGGAAGCACAAAAACAGGCTGCGACAACCCGGAGCAAAAGGTCTACCCCCCCACCATGTGGCCTGCGAGCACTTCTTACCTGTATTGCATGTCTCCTTTGCTCCAGCAGCACCTCTCCAGGTCTTCAGCATGGATTCTCTCTTGCCTGAGGACTTAACCACTGCTAAACAGTGATTTTTCTAAGAATGATTATTTTTCTCCCCTAAGAAACAGCCCTGCCCTGAAGTGAGAACCCTCCAGATAAGGGGCTTCAGTTTTGCTCTCTGGTGAAGCTGCCAAGGTCAGCCACGGACAAGATCACAAAACTGACAGAGGCAGCCTAACCTCGCAATAAAATAGCGCGTCTTGTCTTCACTTTGTTTATCCGCAGGGCTTTGGTTTCCCTGATGTCAAAAGTGACAGTTGTTACAGCAGGTCAGTCACCCCAGGTCCTCGTTTCCAGCTCAGGTAACAGTTGCACACCATCCCCTTGCACGCACACACACACTTTTCTGGAAGAGACCTAAAATTAGCAGCTTGGATGAAGGCAGGCTGTGCTCCACTGAGCACAGCTGTGCAGCTGGCTTTTTATAGCTCCCACCACAGCTCTGGCTCCCAAGAACAGCGCTGCAGAGCCCTGCTAGCATCTACTCCCTGCTGATGTGAGAAGTGTCGAGCAGAGGGCGAATGGAAAGCAGAGTTCAAGTCACAGCCCCTTTCCACTGTCCAGAGTCCTTTCCTTGCAGAGTCTAGCACTATGACTTGGACTACGATTCACAGTGTGGATGGGACATTGTAACTGGGGCTGTTCTGCCTTCCTTCCATACACACATGCTCAGCACCCAATCTAGAATTTGCTTCCTTAAACCCAGCCTAAGGCTAACACCAGTCTATTTTCACACAGCATGAATGCAAGCAAATCTGAGCCCTATACCACTGACTCGAACAAATAAAGTCTTATTTAAAATCGTTCACACAGATTCTAAACTGGAGCTGCTAAAGATCCACCAAAATCATGCAGCTAAGAGTCTGGCCCAATATAGAAGTATGTGCTCATCCTTATGGGGACACTATCAGTTGCTAATTTACACCACTGAGCTGTCAGAAGAGGAACAGTCATGGACAACCCCACAAGTCCTGTCACACTGTAATACGTGACAAAGTGCATTCTTTTTTCTTCATTTCTTCACTTCCTGATTTTCCCATCGCTGTTTTAACCCCTTGTGTTATCATGCTATCCGAATATCCACAGCTTATTTGGTTTCATATCTGCTACACATTCCCACAGTCTTGCAACACTCCTTCCTCTGCAAAAGCCATAATGAAAACTAAAGGTCACAGAAGGACAAGGCAGTAGACATTAAAGCAAGTAAATAAACTGATCTCAAGCAGCCAGCCTGCTAAGCAGACTCTTGGTCCCACAATGAGAACAGAGCCGAACCTCTCAGAAAATGGCAACATCTGTTTTTTGGTCTAAAGATTTGGCCTTTCAAATTTGTACTGCAAATTGTTGAGAAGCCACACATGGAAGGAGAAGTTTTCAGAGTGTCATCTGATTGGTATATATCTGCCCCTGCCTTTGGGGGGGTACTGCTCTGCCTCATTCACTGGGGTCCAAATCCTGATACTAATGAAGTCTAATGACTTCCAGACTCCCACAGATTTAAATGGTTCCATGATCCAGGTCTTTAGGGATTATGTAGGTGTTTTCAGAGAAGTTAATAAGGAAAGTTTCATTTTCATATGTAAGTATTAGCTGTCTGGCATCAACAGCCTCTGAAAAAATGGGGTTATTCAACTGTTGCAGAAGTGCTCTCAGAGCTGTATCACAGTGCTGTAGTTCAGTTAAAGCATTGCCTCTACAGCAGCAAATAGCTAAGGTTAGGGTAGAAGCCAAAACTCAGTGTTTGCTTTTCTGGAACACTGATTTTCATGTGCTTGTAAACAAGGTAAAAACACCTCATATCCTACATATTAATACAGGATAAATCACAATGCTAAATGCAGATGTTAAACTCCTGCAGAGGCACAGGGGCACTTTTGATGCTCGGGGAAGGGATGTCTCCTTACCTCCATGTCAGCACTGTATAAAATGAAACATGTTTCCACAAAGCAGGGGTAACCCTAGTGTAGAAACAATACAGATTTGGAAAAGACCCTAGGAACAGCCAGATACAGGGATAAGGGTGAAAATCAGCCTGAAGCTTTTGTTTTGCTTTCTGCAGAAAGGCCTGTAAACACAGTGAGGAAGGAAAGCAACAAACTCACTCCCAGAATTCAGTAAGCAATGTTTATCGGCAGGCGGGAAAGACAAATTCAGTGATTTACCCAAGAAACGAATGTGTTCTAGGTCTTTATCTGTTACTGCAGCCATTAGAAACATTCCTTTATACAGCATTATGAAGGGAACATGCAACATTCCACCTCCTGCAAGTTGAGATAGGGCTTTACAAAATCCAGAGCATAGTGTGCCAGTATTGCTATGAAAATGTTCTCTGGGTAGTTCTAGTTTGATTACATAAATATACATGTCATGTGAGGCCAAGAGGGAACTGGGCAGGGGTGGGGAGGAGGATGACTTTGAGGAAATCCTCCTAACCTAAGCTCCTTTAAAATAGATTATGACATACCACTTAAACAGGGAGGTCTTAATGCCTTAGAATGTAAACTATAAGGGGCAACATCCATGGGCAGCTGGATGGAAGAGACAGGAGTCAAACTCACCATTTTACATGTGCTTCAATTACAAGCTTTCTAAGACACAGCTGAGTGCTCTGTAGACAGGCACACACAGCCCCGGTCCACACACAGGGATTCCAAGTGCCATCACAGTTCAAGCAGTGACAAGGATAAGTGTCTCAGGTACCACAGTGCTCAGTGATTTCCATGCTGCTGACCCACAGCATATGCTGTGTCAACACAGTCTCAGTAACCCCCCCCCCACACACTCTGTCATTCTTACAGAGTAGCTTAAAGCTGTGCTTGGCCACCAGCCCAGTCTACTGTTTTCTTTTATTAAAAAAAACTATAAACAGCATGGAAAGCAAACAGTGCTGAGCCATTGGTTGTCTGAACACTTTATCAGCTGCCTGAATTATTGAATGCCATCCAGCAAAGGACTGGAATCAGCAAACAGCTCAGCTGGGAAAGCATTAGACTGAAGATCTAAAGGTCCCTGGCTCAAGCCTGGGCTTCAGCAAGGGGGGGGGGGGCGGCTGTCCTTGTTTGGGGTTTACACTAGATGATCTCCAGAGGTCCCTTCCAACCTTACTGATTCTATGATTCTAAAGCAGATCCTAGAAAATGGAAAGGCACTCATGAGGCAACATTAACTTCAGAAGAGCCCCTTGCAGTCATACAAGGGATTGGACTACAGCCTACAGGCTCCTGATCCAACTTGCTCAGACTGTTTCACCTTCCATTCAAACCAAACTGCAGAAGATAGGTCTGCTCTAATGTCCCCAGTACAGTTTAAAGCACAGGCTGTGGTAGAAGACCCACAGGAGTCTTTGCATGAGCTAGTGTTGTCTGGCATCAGTAAGCCATCTCCATGACTTTATGGCAAGACATCACCTAGTATGAATACAATCCCACCAGTATTAAGCTGCTTACCTTGATATAATCTATTTACAGTAAGAACAAGAGATGTGCTAGACCACTATAACTGCATCCACACTGCAGTTAACACAAATATAATTATTTCATCATGAAAAAGTTTCCAGTAACAAACAGCATTTAAGCTCCAGACCTTCAGGCTTGCCAGCTTCATGAAGAGCCATTCAGTCAGGGAAATTCCTAATGCCAACTTTAAAGCTACATATTATTTGTGGGACACCCTAATCCTGCCTTCCCCAAAGCCACAGGCTATGAACTGTTGCGCTGTTGCTTCCAGCACCCCTAAATGCATTATCAAGCTTAAATCTCACTTAATGGGTTTAAAGAATATTTCATCATTGCATATACAACTCTGAAAAAGAAATGAGCAGCTTTCATTTTTTTCTCCTTAATTAATACTTGCTTGTCTATAGGCTTATCATGTTTAGTTCTGTAACCTAGTTATATCCCAACTCTGAGAGGAGAATCCAAACTACAACTCCCAGTTAAGGGCAACCTCTAAAACACGCAGAAATTTGTTTCTTCATAGGATGAAATTAGAAGCCCACCAGCTGATGTAGCACTTAGAACAAGGTAGCATATTAGAAAACTCTAACATTATAGGGTACCCTGTACCATAGGACAAGAACAGCAGAGCCACTCTGCAAGGAAAAAACAAGCTAAAGGAGACCCTAGCACCAGGGGAAAAACCATACCTAGGAAGACCTCAGTCTTATAGCTCCCAAATAGTCTGGAGCAATAAAATAATTCATTAACCACTATCACCTAACAAAATAAAGTAACAAAGCAAGCCCACAACCTACCCAGCTACTACAGTCAGCAACAGCTAGAGACAAAAATGACTTATAACACATACCAGAGCTGACCCAAAGAAACAAAACAAAAACAAACAAAAAAACAAGACCAGAAACAGAACTACCTGCAACATACCTCAAACAAAGAGTGAGCTGCTTGGGCCTGAGCTTAAGTAGAGCTCTTGGGCCACTGGCAAAGGTGCCAGGAGTGGGCCCAGGTGAGACCAGTTGGGACAATTAAGGCCTGTGGGTGCACTCAGAACCCTGACACTTAAAACACAGCTGATAAATTCCTTCTTAGTGAGAGCCTCTCTGCAAACCCATCTTGATATAACGATACTGGCTCTAATCAATAGCATCTATTTGTGGTGCAAAGTCATACTCCTGGAGAAATATTGTTCTTTTTTGACCTGGTGGTCAATTCTACTGATGTGCGCAATATCAAGCCAGGCTACGCTCAGTAGCAATTGTGGCAACTGAGGTTGCCAAATGCCTGCCTTTGGGAGCTTGGCTATAGCCAGCGAAATTCCTACTTGGGGGTACTGCACAGGTACACAATGCTGGAGCACTCTGTAACCTAAGTGTTGAGGGAGGGAAAGGAAACTACGAAAGCTTGTTACATGCTGTAATTGTTATATATTACCTCCTCTGCATTATGCAACCCTATAGGACAGAATAGCAAAGAAAGATTTTAGTGAGGTTTGTATCTCTAGTGGGGATGGACTCCGCTTGCTTCCATGACAGAGTTGCCTCCTGGTAGATATAACTAAACACATAATGCTAAGTACGCTCTTTTCTACCTTGTTGCCACTCGCAGAAATACCCAGAAGAGGTCAGTGTTCCCTAGCTTTTAGATTATGCCCGTGATACATTTCCAAACGTATGTTTTTATTTAGAAAATGCTGAGCTGTCTGGAAAGTTTGATCAAGAAGGATTCAGCCATATTAATATTTCCCAGTTTCTTCTCCCGGGGAACTGAATCCATTCTGTTAGTAGTATAGGGGAACCAGGAATCAGACAGGTAATATGGAGGCAAACAGCTCTGCTGACATCATCAACCCTCAAATAGTTTAAAACCAGTCTCACAGGATTTTAGGAACTAAATTGTGGTGTTTAGGGTTGACAGTATTAGTCAGACTGAGTGTCTCTGTGCAGCAGCAGAACTCCAAAGAGCACACGAGATGCATCAGGCTTTGATGGGAGAATGACTTGACCACATCTCTGCTTGCAATTACTGATTAGCTTTTTCATGTAAAGCTTTCAAGTTCAATTCTCTCTGATCCCTATGAAGGTCACTGGGATTGTAGCAATGCAGCTGTACCTCATGTTTTCTGGAACAAAGAGTGGCATCAGCATCTGCAACTGAGGATCTGCTTCTGCCATAATTCTGTTCCCCAAAACAGTCACCAATGGAGTTTGTGAGGGCTTGTATCAAGAAAATCAGGGCCCCATAGCTGCACGTTGACAGTGACCTGTGTTATACCTTAGCACTTTCTCAAGTGTATTAAAGAAAAGTAGTTCTCAGTGACTAGTTAAGATGCTCAGCAGTGCATCTGCAAGCTCTCTGCATGGCAGTAAGTTTTATCTTTCTTAGCTGGAAATGAGTCATTTCCCTGTACTGTACAGAGATGCTTGATTTTCTTGGAAATTGTTCTGTTCTGCAGAGTCCCCAGAAATCACTGACTGTAGGACTCTCTTTGGCACTGGTTATTTTACCTCAATCTTAATAAATGACTGGGGATGTTTCATAGATTAGACCAATTAAAAACAAACAAACAAAAAAAAAAAAAAATGATAGCACCCACACCTTCCCCAGTTCATACTTCAGCTGAAGGGCAAGTGAACCTTCTGTATTCCTCATTGGCAACCCATTGTATAGCCAGAAATAAAAACTGAACAAAGTTTAATGAAGATTAAATGCCTGTTAAATAAAAAGAGCACTGCTTTCATGCTTGTGTTAACTGACTCCTCAAAATGATTGCAGCTCCAACCATGTGGACTGTCTTGTAAGAGACATGAAAATCATGTAGATTGGAGCCACTCTGCAGCACTATACAAACTGTGTGTGAATGAATGATGGTGGTCAACAAGGCCTTTGAAGTCTACAGAGCCAGTTTGTAGGGTCCTACCACTGAGATTAAGGATGATGGAAGAGGTGCAGAGTTAACTGTACTGGAGAGGCACAGTGGCTTAGCAGAAAAGCAACTGTACAGCAATGCTTACATTAGTAAAGCAGTTTCAGATCTGTGTGCAAAACATATGCTAAATATTATCACCAACAATTTTATTTGCTTATACTGGGAGTCACTTTCACAATAATACGTATCTTAAAAGTCTCCAAATACTGGCAAAAGCAATCAGATCCATTTACAACATGCTGATCCTGTTTTCTTGGCGCTGTTGGAAGCCTGGGCCCCAAAGCCAGCCCATTCAGCAAGGCAGCAATACAGGAAAAGGAACAGGGCAAAGCCTGTAATTTCTTTTGCTTGCACATTGCTTCCCAACATACTCTCCAGGGCATTTTAGCTACTCAGTTGTTTTCATTACAGTTCTCTTAAAACAAAATTCAGGGTAAACATTTTTACCAGCCCACAATAGCCAAGGCCTGCCTGGCCTACACACTTGGGACTGGGGTTTGTTAGCACGATGGCTGTAGTTATTACCATAATACAGGAAATAATAGTCATTAGGAAAACGCAAATGCATTCTGGTTTCCTCCTTTGCCCAATTTCTGCCCCAGAGCTGTGGAGTGACAGCATGAGAGCATGGCTTTCACAGAGGCATTCCTCTCTCAGCCACAGACGCCGCACGTTTTTATTTTCCAGGTTGCAGGCTAGGAAAAACAATTCTTGCTGGTTTAATGTTCCCCTTTGCCATTCAAAATCCCAGCCCTGGCCTTTCCAGTTAACATGTGCAGAAAGCAGAGATGGCTGCTGCAGACACAGTGGACTGGAAAATCTAAAGGTCTCCTGAGTTCTGAGAACTAGAAAAAGGCTGAAAAGAACCTAAAGTGTATTTAAATAAAATTTCACAAGAGTCAAGCTAAACTCACCGTTCTTTGAAGTCTGACTCATGAGTTTGGGATTCTTTGGATGAGCTACATCCCTGCTTATGATCATCTCACTACAAGCTTGCAAACTAGGTGGGTACTGGAGCGGGAAGGAGGGAAAAGACAGAATTTAACAGTAAATCTTCGGTTCTGTCCTAAAGTCCATATGCTAAAGCCAGCAAGTGCTTTGGGTGCATGGAGAGTGTTGTTCTACACAGCATGTCCTGAAAAAAACTGGGCACCCAAAATCAGCACCCCGGTGGCCTCTATAAAAACTCCAAATTACTATTGAACAGGAATCTAAATAAATATTTGATTTTGGCAACTCCACTTAGAAACAGTGCCGTGTCAGGCTTTCCAAAAAACCCCGCTAACTGTAAAACACTTGCCGAGTTCTGTGATTTTGGGGTACGGCTGAGTCCCTCGGTTTGAGCACCTCTCTGCTCCCCGACCAGGTACATTTTGGGGGTGAGGAGTTATTTTCTTTAATGTGTAGTTTGTTTTTTTTTTTTTAATGAGATTCTCAGTCAGGTGCAAGCCGGGCCTGCATGAAGACAAGCCTTGAGCTTCCTGACAAGATGTCACGGCAGGGAGTTGTTACTATTATGACAGGAAAACATCAAGGCCTAAGTGTACCCTTGAGAAAATAAACGTGTATAAACGCGTCCAGCGGCCGCTCGTCGGGGCGCAGAGCGCGCGCGCCCGGCGCCGGCCGCGGCCCTCCCTGACAGGATTTCTGCGCGCAGCCCGGCCCCGCGCTCTCCCTCGGAGCTGGCGGGAAGGACGTGGACCCCTCCGGTGCCCCCGGCTCCCCGGGGCAGCCCGGAGAGCACATCCTCGCCGGCAGGGAGAACAGGAGAGGAGGAGACGGCAAGATGTGAGAAGCACCCCCTTATCCCCTTAGGACCCCACATAACGGCGCTGCCGCGCTGCCCGCCGGTAGTTGTAGTCCGCGGTGCGGGGGTGCGGGGGATGGGTGAGGGGGCGGCATGGCGCCCTCTGGAACTACAGCTCCCAGGATGCCGCGCGGCGGGGCCGGCCGCCGCCATTACACCCCCCACCCCCGGCAGCGCCCCTTGGTCCTCCGCGGCGCTGAGGCGACCGGGGGCGGCGGCGGGAGGAGGGGGCGCGCCCGGGCCGGGCCGGGCCGAGCCGAGGCGAGCCCGGGCCGGGCCGGGCCGGGCCGGCGGCGAGGCGGGGGCGGTGCTCCCGCCGGCAGCCGGGACTTCCTGTGACGGCCCATTTCCTGGTCGGATGGGGCCGGCGGGGGGCGGCGGCGGGCTCGGTGCCTGACGGGCTCGGTGGCCGCCGGGCTGCGATGCGGGCCCCGGGCCCTGCCGGCAGGCGGCCCCCGCCGTGACCCGCGGTGGCTCGGGCTGTGGCGGGCAAACCGGCCGGCTCGGGCTGCATGGAGGCACCCGCCGCCGGCGCGGAGGTACCGGGCGGCCTGGCCGCGGCGGGGCTGCGGCGGCGGCGGCGGCGCGCTGAGGGGGCGGCCGGAGCTGGGGCCGGGGCGGCGCCGCGGCACTAACCGCCTCCCCCGCACCCCGCTGTTGCAGGTGTGAATCCCCGAGGAGACCGCGGCTCCCTCCCGCCCAGCGCCGCCGCCACCCTCCTCACGGGAGCCCGGCGGCGGCAGCGGGACCCCGGCGGCGGCGGCATCGCCCCCGCGGCGGCGGCCCTGAGCCATGAAGAAGTTTTTCGACTCGCGGCGGGAGCAGGGCGGCTCGGGCCCGGGCTCGGGCGCCAGCGGCGGTGGCGGCGGCAGCGGCGGCCCCGGCAGCGGCTACATCGGGCGGGTGTTCAGCATCGGCCGCTGCCAGGTGACGGTGGACGAGGTGCTGGCCGAAGGTGAGGTGCCCGGGCCGCCGCCTCCTGCTGCTGCTTCGCGGCCCTTCTCCCTCCTTCCCTTTCCCTGGGAACAGAGGCTCCGGCCTCCTTCCTCCCCCCCGATATTTCGTCGCCCTTGAGGGACTGGGGCATTCCTGGGTTTCCCCTTATGTCAGCCTGATGCGGGGGTGCTGGGTTTGCCTTAATTCTCCTGTTTTAAAATCTTGGGGAATTGCAGGTGTTTAAGTTCATGTTTTCCCTACCTCACAGCTGGCATATGTATATGTATACACACAAACATATATTTTTTAATGAAGACAAAATTGTCATATATCCTGATGGAGGACAACATGCCTATAAACAAATAAACCAGTAGTCTTCTAACTTTCTTTAGCCAGTTCCCCACTCTTCCTAGCTTAGAGAGAGGGGAAGGAAACACTGGAGTAAATTCCTTGCGTGTTTATCATGCACATATATAAGCTGAGTAGAGCTAGCTTTTATCTGAGATGGGGGATTGCTGTTTGTTTAAGACTTCTGCAAGGAAAATGGTAAACTCGGTTGTGTTTTTTTTCCCCTTGAATATAAAACATTGTAGGATGAAAAAGATGAACAGTAGGGGTTATGAAGCTCCCTAGGTGTTCTTGCAGTGCAGAAAGCAGGTGGTATTATTTTTTTTATTGTAACCAATACTGCTGCTTTAACTATCATTTTACATTTCATTTGTTTGGGCCGTAGGGTATCTTATGAGCGTCTCTGGCTAGTAACCTTAGCCTCAACCTTCAGAGAGATGTTAGCCTCTTTAGCTCTGCTCCTGTGCCAAATCCTGCACGGCATCCTTTGTAATTTCAGTGAAAAGTGTTTTGTTTTGATCTTGTAATTGGAAAGGAGAGGGTAGCTAGTGTACTAGAGCTGAGTGGGAGGACCTTTATTGGCTTTTACAGAAAGAACCCTAAAATGTGAGCCCTAAGAGGGACCCGTGCATGTGCGTATGGATTTGTGAAAATCATCTCAGTGTGAAAGAGCATACATTTGTGACGTTTTCCTCAGAAATGATTTTATGATGCATAGGTTCTGCTGCATGCCAGGCTGAGAAGAGTGCCAGAATCAGTCCTTCAGCTCATAAATGTAGCATGTGGGGTTTTTATTTTGTGTTTCTTTCTTCTCTCTTGAACTTGGATTTGCAATATGGATTTGCCTTGGCTGATGCTTCTAAGGCCCTTTGGCCCTAGGTGTTAAGAAACTAGACGAGTTAAACCTGAGTAGCCGTCACAGTCTTCCTTTATGCACAATTGGCCTCATCGTGGTAACATGGGAAAATAAGGACTTTTTTTTGCTGATGAATACTCTATTGGCAGGTCCTGCCCTGGTGCTGACAGCAGCAGGATGTGAACCTGTATGCCCCTGGACGCTCTCAGGCCTGGCTCACCAAAGCTGCAGCTGGCAAAGGTGCTGGGCTGCAGCACAGACTGCGTGGGTGGGGGCTTATTGTGGGAGAGGTGCCTCCCCTCCATACCTTGCTGTCCCAAAGGAACTGGTGCCTCTAAGAGCTTTTGTTTGGGACTCCTGGGTTCTCTGCTGGGCTGTGGAATGGGCCTAGTACTAGCTACAGCTGTTAATTTGCTTTCACGGGCCTGTTGAGTAGGCACAATGTTCTCCTTTTCTGACCATGCCATAAGGCAAAGGAAGTTCTTTGGTGAAGTGTGCTGGGCAGATATTTTCCTCAGGATTAGACCCCTGGTACAGTTGTAAATCCCTCTGAATGGTACCTGGAGTCTCCAAGGAGAATAAGCAAGGTGGCTTGTAGATTAGCAGGTTGTCATCTATTGGGGGGAGTGGGGGAGAATGGAGCTCCCCTTATCAACATCAGAAAGGCCTCATAGGTCATCTGGGGAGACAGCACCAGTCAAGTGCAGCAGCTTTGCATACTTCTGGCGTTTTGGTCAGGGGTTTGGAAGTGCTAGTAAGGAACATTTTTCCTTACTCAGCTAGGGATCTGGGTAGCTGTCTGGCAACCCAGACTCTGCACTACTGAGGTCTGAATCCTTGTCTAGAAAACTTTTTTTTTTTGTATCTGGTGTTAATTTTCCTGGCTCAGCAGTGTTGGAGAGCCGACTTGTGAAGTCTTGGCTGTTTCTGCTAAAAGGAAGATTCCCTTGGGAAGCACTTTGTCAGAGGAGATGGAATATCCTGTCTGGGAAAGAAACCTCTCTCGTCCCCCTTGCTTTAGAAGGAAGAGGAGAGGCCCATGTGTTGGTGCAGCATGTGAAGCATAGAAAATAAATGAAATGTGAAAAATGACTTAAAAGAAGGACTCTGAAATGATGATGGATGGTGTGGAGGAGACAGTTGCAAGCCTGAGGAACTGGTTGAACCAGAGTTGTTGGAACTGAAGTGTTGGGGTTTACCTCTGTCTGTCAAAGCTGTGACCAGTCGCGCGCAATTCTGCTGAGCAACCCTGCTGAAGATGATTGCTCTCTGGCTCAGACGGGAAGTCCTTAAATGCAGACACAGTGAAGTGTGCCAGATGGCAGATTGGCAGATATCTCCATGTGTTGTCAGTTCCTTGGGCAGGTTCCCCCAAAATATCCAATGCAGTTTTGTACTCTGTCTCTTTCACCCCCTCCCCCCAAAGTAGTTGACTGAATACTTGCTTTCCTGGGTAGGGAGGAACATGCCAAGGTCCTTCTGTCTGGAAGGAAGTAGATGGGAATAATATAGAAGGAATCTGAGTGGTTGTTTGTGGCACTATAATACAGGAAAACTGGTATTTTCTACAAACAGTCTAATGCAATAGGTGATTCTTTGAGTCTCTGTGATCATCTTGTAGTCGAAGTAATAGCATGATTAATCTATTGAAAAATTCCCATCAAAGTTTGCATGAGGATTAACTACTGTGAAAAGCCAATACTGGTCTCGCAGAACTCCAAGGGCAGCAGGGTTAAAACTGGTGACGTGGGAGTTATGCTCTCATGGTGAATGAGGGGACTTTAGTGTCTGGTGTTTCACCAGAGTGGTGAGGTGAATGCCCAGAAGGCATCTGAGGTGGGTGAGTCAGGCTACTATTTTGTTTTTTTGTTTATGAGAAGAAACTAAGTGGTGTGATCAAATTGAATGCTACTTCTCTTTAAAAACAAAATAAAACCCTGGAGCTAGAAGGAGGATGTCTCTGTGATGGGTGAGAAGCAGGGCAGCGGAAGTGTTTAAAGGATGTTGCCAGAAATTTGCTAAGGAGTTGGTGGATAGGCATCTATGTCAAAGGTACTAGAGACAAGGTGTGTTTCCCCTGAGCTAAAACAAACTAGATGGGGAATTGCATGAATGTCCTGGTTTCATGGGGCTACATCCTGCATTACTCTGCATACCTGTAAGGTTTTAACAGTGTTGAATTGACCCGAGGTATATAAGTGCTGACAGATGCATGTACTTGCTAGACTTTTTTTTATTGTTGATTTTTTTTTCCCTATCTTGTCTTCTAGCATTGATCAAAGGCTGCATTTCTCTGTGTCTATGAGAAGTTGCTTTTTCAACTAATCTTAGTTTCTGAGTTGTTGCTTGTGGTTTTTCTCCCCCTAAAACTGTGTAAATGAGAGAAAATGGGTTTAATGATTATTGGATATTTCACTGAAGCTTATCAGATACATGTCAGCATGTGTGCTGCTGGCTAATACATGTTTCAAAACATCCAGTGCCAAACGTCATAAACCAATGCCAAATACGTTTTATTTTGCTGGCAGTTTTTTCCCTCTGGTTTGAAGGAGGACATTGCAAGAAGGTTGCTTGTTTTCCAGGTCTGCTAAAGAAAACCAACAACATCTTGCATGAAGAACTTTGGAAGGATGTGAATGGACAAACTGTGTCCAGTGGAGAAGGTGCCTCCTGAGCTGCAGCTAGTGTGTGTGGGCTACATGCAGAGGACTTCTGCCTGCCTTACTCCCACACTCACTTTGGGCCTCTTGTGGCCATGCAGCATGTTAACCTGAAGTCACTACTATCTTTTAAAGTTATATCTGATTTTTTGGATTAGTTTTTTACTTTCAAAAAAACTCCATTCAGGATAAAATTTGCCATTTTGTTTGATGCTCAACCTGATTCGAATATGGCTTGATTCAAGATATTGCTTGTGACATGCGTTTTTGTCAAATTTTTTGCCTTCTAGCTTCTATGAAGTGCCAGTTACTAACCAGCTGATGGCTGATATTTGGATTAGGAATTAAACTCTTCCTCCTCTTGGAATGAGATGTGATTCCCCACCCCCTTCTTGCTCTTTGTGCATAACTTGTGAGGCAAAGCATGTACACTGTGCTCTGTGCTTGTAGGTAAGGGATTGGCTCTACTATTTTAGAGTAGGGTTTCTTTTTCTTTTCTTTTTTTTTTTTTTTTTTTTGAATGTGCAATGTGCAACCCAGGCAACTTGTTAAAGAATGCCAAGTTGTTTGGTAAATGTCAAGGTATCCCATGTGCTTGGTTGTTTTTATCAGCACAGGTTTTGCTGGGGATGTGTTTGTACCATGTTCCTGGATGTAATCAGGAAGGAAGGTGTTAATGGGTTTAACTGTGTAAGTTGTACAGCCCTGGAGACTTGCGTTATCTATGCTCCCTGGTAGGTTTTATGCAACGCTTCAAAGAATGGGTCCGGATTGTATATGGGGGCGGTCGGATTCTTATATAACAGCTGTAGTAGCTAAAAGCATATTTGCTGGCTATGTTAGCCCAGTCATGGGAGGGCAAGTTTCCTGCAGTTTTCTTCCCAGGAAAGAGCCTTCCTTGAAAAAACAAAAGTGTCCAATTCAAGCAGTTTTGAAGTTATCAGTTACTTTAAGAAGGCTTGGATTTGGTATTTTGGCTGGGGGAAAGGGGGAAGGGAAGGAGGGAAAGCGGAGAGACCAGGCTAAAATCATTCCAATTAGTCTTGCAGAACAGTTTTGGTAGCTATATACAAAGAGGTTACTAACCTCTGGCTGTGACTCCAGCAATAACATTTTGGATCCGAGAAGAGCAGATACTCCTATGATGGTTTTTACTGTCCCATGGCCCTTCTCCCCTGTGCGCAGGAGCTGTTGATATTCAAGAGAGCAGGTGGTAAACTATAAATGTGCTGAAGACCAGCTGGAATCGGCTTTGGGTTTAGCATTCACTGCTTTCCAAGCTCACCCACCTGCATTAATCATGGCTAATAAGGAGTCAGAACTGATCAGGTATGCTCACTTGCCGTGGAGACAGAAAACTGCTTCCTTGGTAGGAAGCGCAAGTGGTGAATTGGACAAATTGAGGCTGTGTCTGTTGGGAAAGCAGCTTGCCGGCTGCAAGGCTTGTTGCTGCTCTTCTGGAAGGTCACAACCCATGTGCCTTGGTTTGTGCTAAGAAAGTGTACTTGTGTTTCATATTTGGAAGAAGACAGGAAGTCTCTGAGGAGAAACATGCCAAAAGCAGGCTCAATTTACAGAGTTCTTTTGATAACAAGGGGTAACTGAATAAACAATGTTCCAGGAAAGGATGCCTTCGTTCTTGAATAGGGATGAGAGAGATGCCCTTGTGGCAGTAATGCGTTAGAAACCTATCTCCCTAAACTGGATACTGTCTGCTGCACTACTTTGAGTGCAAGAACAATACTGACAATGAATTATAAGCACAAGGAGAAGATTTGGAAAGGCTGAAGTGCAACACAAGTCCCATTGGGGCTTTTTTTTGTTGTTGTGGGAGTCTTCCCTCCTCTCTTTTGTTGAAGCTACAGAAATTGCCCCTGAATGAACTGAAGGTTAGTGATAGCTGTCTACAGTGTGACGCAGTAGCATGAAATCAGAGGAGAGCTGCTGCGGCTCCCCTGATGGAAGGAACTCTTGCTGCCCTGTTGCCAGAGTATCTGAGCATCCTGGCATGGACTATTTAAAATGTACTTCCGCTCCTTGCAGGGCTGCTGGGAAATATTATACTGAGGTGAGAAGATGAAGCAACGCACAGTGTGTGTGGCCAAAGCAGGGATGGATCTCTGGCCTGCCAGATTGAGTGCTTTAATTGCAGTCTGTGTTTTCTCCCAAATACTGCCTCTACGTGTTTTAAAAGAGAGTGCTCTTGGCACCCATGTGATTTGTGCATGAACTTATGCCTGCTCTGTGTCAGAACCCTTGCTGACATCAGGACCCCAGGCCATGTGTCACAGGATTGGATTAAAGACCTTTTTGGAACAAGATGCTCTTAGCATCTGGTTTGCTTCATGGTTCTGCAGAAACAAATTACGTACTAGTGATGGATGATCTCATAGATTAAAATTTTAAAAAGCCATCGGCAGCAGAGTTGCCCAAGCAGAGACTTTGCATACATACGTGTACATCTCTGTGAGAGTTGAGCTGAAAGCTATTACTGTGGTGAGAGGCACAATAGGTGTGAACCAGATTCCTAACAAGTCTTAGGAATGTGGTGTTTTTGCTTTGTATTTGGTGTTCATAGGGCTATAATAAGGAGGAGATCCCAAAGTGTTTGTGTGAATGCTTAAAAAAGACATTTGGTATTTATTCAGGAGGGCGTGATAGTAAAATAGCCTTGTGAAGCTGTTATTTAAACGCTGAAATCTAACCTGTCTCCTGTATTTCTGTAACCTAAATCATGCTTGCAATGTTGATGTGTGCTTTGGCTGCAAAGCTCTTGTGACAGCAGTAGAATAAACTCAAAGCTTGTCTCTTAAAGAAGTGCAGAATGCTCCATGAACAGCATGGCAAGGTCTGGTTTTTGCAGGCTTTTTGTGCGTATCTGCTTCTGTTCAAAGCACCACAGTGAGCAAGATGAACCTCTGGCTTGATGCAGTATACCTCTTTTTAAGAAAAGCTTTGTGACTATGCTGCTATCCTGCATTGTGTGCAAAAAAAATATTCAGGATTGTGGGAATAAGCAGTGGCAGTGGTATAAAGTGTTTTAAAAGACTTGAAATGAACACAGATAACCAGCGGTGATGGCGGTGGAGTGCAAAAGTACACATCCGTTACTTTGTCTTCTCAGTGAGGCTGATCTGGTAAGTCAGTGATACTTCAGTTACCTTTTAGGAGCCTCTGAAGGATTAATTGCTTCTGACTTGTAAAGTGCTTTGGAAATAAAGACCTCTTCTCTAACATTTAGGTGCTGCTTCAGAGGAGTAAGGTGGATCAATAGGAAATCCCTGTCTTATGACTGCAGTTCGTTCTCATGAAGATACTTGTGACCATTGTTGACTCTTGGGCTGTGGTTAAATAACTGTCTTTATGACCTTTAGCAGAAAGTATGCAATAGCAGAGGGTATGTAAATGGCTGACTGCATGAAAAATGTGATGGAATTCTCAAAAAATAAAATGTCCTTATGAGGAGGATCTGTGAGAGAGAAGCACGTGTGTGCTCTGGCACACCTGTTGTTCTTGATGAGGACTACGTAGGAAAGCAGTGACAAAGCTGTTGGACTAAAAGCAAGCCTAACTCCTCATCTAATGTTTTAACCACAGTGTCATTAGTATTCACGTCACTGTAGTATTAAAGAACTTTTATCACGGACTAGGCCTCTGTGTCACATAACGCAAACACAGATCGAAGACTGCCCGAGCTCTTGGGAGATCCCTGGCTGCCCTTGCTTGTGCCTGCTGAGCCTCAGTGGTTGTGTTTGGAACAAAATATGCTTGCATGTCATCCTCTTAGGAGCTGTCTTAGAAAAGGAGCCTCTCTAGATGCAAATAGCAGTGATTTTGCAGCTGATCATGACATGAGAGTTAACACACTATCTTCTAAAGATGCAGTGTTATTCAGAGACCACAGGAAAGTACACAAACTCAACCTTTCAAACAGAACAGTCAGCAGAACATATGACTGGATTAAACAGATGTTGACTTTTTTCAATACAAATGATGCTATTTTGAGAACATAAGAAACAGATGTTGGGTTTTTTACCTTTTGATTTGTTTTAATCTTGATAAGAAAGAAGCACTTGCGTTGTACTTTTGAAGCTGTTTCTGCCACCAAGCAGGCTGGAGGTACGTACATCTGTAAATTGGGCACACATATGTAAATTGAGATTCTCGAGTAGTTACATAAATTCATGCAGGCTGGTGAATTAAATCTTGAATGTGGGCTTGTGAGTAACAGTCACAAGAGCCGCTCTGTCAGCTGCTGTTCTGGACCTCTGCAACCCTTTCCTGTTCCTGGATGTCTGATAAATGAACGGCCGGGCACATGCCTGTCATGTCTCTCTTCTGTGCCTGTGTATCTCTGAAAAACTTGAAAGTGCTGCTCCATGCAGGGCTGTGCTTTTTGCTGGGCTGAATGACAAATAACGTGTGCTCCTGACTGTAACCAGTAGTTTGAATTCCCTGAGAGCTGCCTAGTGTGATAGTAGAAACCTCTCTCCATGCTTGGCATATACTGAGGAGTTGAAAAGTTCATTGCTGACTTCAGGGTTTGATTAGCATATCCTCTTCTCTTTTAGAGGAATATTATGTAGTCCTTAGCTTGTGTTTTTTGTTACTCGGTGAGATGGTGCATTTGTGGCTCAAGAGTATTTCTGTATTTTAACTGGAGAAGGTTGAAATCTGGATTTCTAAGTTTAAGCAGAAGAAAAATCTGCATTTATTTAAAACAAACCTCCACAAAATAAGGATGTTGTGGATCTCCTGAAGTGAAGTATCATGTTGGCTGTAAACTCTCCCCCCCCCCCCCCCCCCCCCGCCCCGAAGGTCCACGGTAACGTTTCTCTCATTTTCCATGCTACTTTGCTCAATAGGGATGTCTGGGTGCTGCCATAGTAATTGAAATTCCTAAATATTTAACTTGTCTGTTGCCGTGAGCTCTCTTTGGATCCTTGCATAATTGCTTTCAGAATGGAGTTTGCTGTTACCATAGCATTTAAGGGCTCTAGTAAGCCCTCTGACTGGCCTTTACAAGCAGGTCCAGTTAAAAACCACTCTGTACCCTGGGCAGTTTAATCTTACTTTCTCTTTCCTCTCTCGCCCCAACCTCCAGCAGAGACCAGCTCTCACTCAGCTAGTGTTGTTTTTCACTCTTTTCCTGGAGATGTGATTCTTGTCGTCTTTGCATTTCCAGTGAAGCTTTTCAGCTGCATGCAGTTGCTGCAGCTTCTTGCTGGCTTTGCAGTTCCAATCATGATCACTCAGAACAGTCATTCTCCACAGCATGTTTATGCCATAGCTAATTTCACTTGGAGATGAATGAGATCTCGGATGCTATTAGCAGCTGCTTGGAATAATAGCAGCTGAAATGTGCTTTTCGGAGGCCTGGCTGATAACTGAACAAATGGATTTTTTTTTTAAGATGAGTTATTCACGATCAATAATGTTATTCATTTTTTATTTTTATTCCTTTAGTCTTTAGATTGGAGGTTCAAGGACTAAAATTGTCACAACAGAGATGGACTGAATCTGCTTTGCAAAATAATTTGCCAGGAACCAGTGTATGTTGTTGCGTAGTAATAAAACACTGTTTCCTCAGCTTTTGAGTTCCTAAGTGTGCCTGTCAGGGAGGAATCAAGTGGATGCACAGGACTAAAACAGAGCACATGCCCACCAAATATATCTGTGTGAACGTTTAAGCACGCTTCCTGCTTTGAAGGGTAATACAGTCCTATAGCTTTCAGTGATCTGCTGCTTTTGATGGAACTGCTGTCTCAAATGCTTTAAAATTCAGTCCATTGCTCAAGGTGTCCAGGCTGTGTTCCACATCTGTTCTTGGAGAACACGTAGTGCAAGAAGTTACTTCAACCCTCAAATTAAAACTTAAAAGGGAATGAAGGGTTAATGCATAGCGTGCATCTTGCCCATTGATGGTTCAGGCTTTTAATATGCTGTTGCATGCCAGAGATGAATTTCCCCCCCCCCCATTTCTTTTCCCCTTCCTTTCTTCATCTACCTTGTAATTTAGAGCTCCTTTTTTGACTTTCTCCAGGGAACTGGCTGGGAGCTGAGGGAGAGGTCCTGAAGTTCTGTTATTAGATGTGACTATGGCAAATGTGAAGAAATGAAGTTAAACAGCTTAAAATCAGGCCTATCAAAGCAAAAGCCAGAGAAGCGAGGGAGAAGCAATTAACCTTTTCCTGCGTCATCAGTGCAATGAAAATGCCTAAGATTTAAATATTTAGTGGCTGTTTGCACTTGTGAGGGTCATAGCTAATAAACATCCACCAAAACCCTAGCAAACATGCAACAAACTCTAGCCAGCTAGTCTTGCTCTCCTAATTTTAGGAGAGGTAAAGCACATGCTTTTGGTTCTGTGTCAGGTGACATCTGTGGTCCTATCATTTTGCACAGTGGAGAGGTTTAGATGCTCCTGACTGCTGACTCCCATGCTAACGTTAACTATGACGTTGTCTTGCCTATATAAAGTACCCAGAAGAGGGTGGAGCCTGTAAATCCAAATCTGTCTTGTCATGGCCTAGATATTGCAGCAATGACACTAAGCAAGGGGCTCTATAATTATGTTAGTAATATTGGATAATCACATTAAGGTTCTCAGCTATGGTAAATCTGTGTAGGGCTAAGTAAGACTGTGCTTTACTCTAGCTGAGAATCTGACCCATCAGTTCTAAGTAAGTATAAGCCTTTGTTTTACCTTGGGAGAAGAAATCCTTCACTACATTAAATATTTTAGGTGCTTTATTAAGGTTTGTCTGTTGGTATTTAAAGACTGAAGCTTAACCAACACTACAGCTGGAACTGGTGAGCTGCGGCTTCCCTGAGTTTCTAATGAGAGGAGTTTCTTACCGGCAGGACTTTGGCTGCCCACCTTGGGTTTTGCTGCAGTATTGGAGGCAGTTTTTTTTGCCTTATAAGTGTGTATCATCTGATGGGTGTGCATGGCTCTGAAGATACCTTCATAGCTGTTTAGGGGGGAAGGTTGTTTTTCTGTTTGTTCTTGTTTGTTTTTCCCCTTTCCCACTAAATCAGTTGTGGAGTAGTTGCATTTTGTATGTGGCACAAAGCTTACCAAGGTCATAGTATGGTAAGGTTGGAAGGGACCTCTGGAGATCATCTAGTCCAACCAAGATGCTGGACTTCCTATGCCCAGCTAACTTGCTCAGTGTGGAGCTGCATAATGGATTGTTGCTGGCCAGCAATGGGGGCTCCTCTTGTTTTAAGCCTTGAAGCATGCAGACTTTATTACTCATATGTGCAAATTTTACTTTGTGGAGACAAAATTGTTTCCAGCTCAAATGCGAGCCTGGCAGGGGCACAAAGAATTTGTTGCTGCTTAAAGTGGTTACTGTTGGCGAAAGAGTGCAGAGCCTCGCACTTAAACCTTGAGACATGGAGCTTTAGAGTTGGATGTGTAATTCTCCTCTCTGCCACAGACCCTCTGTGTGAAACAGAGGATCGTCTGTGTTGATGACCTGCTCTGTTCAGAACTGGTATTGCTATAGGAAGATTTCACTCTCATAGTCTCCCCTGACTTCCTGATGCTGCTTTCCTCTGTCAGTAGACCCTAACCTGTGAAGCCCTTGCCTTTGTTAGGAGGAAATAAACTGTATACAGTCCTTGCATATTCTGCAGAGGGGAGGTAAAATTGGAGTACTTTGCAAAAGCTTGCCACATGCCTGTAGGATGAGCCTGGGATAATTTGACATGAAACTGGCATTGATGCTCATCAACTATTTACCTTAGTAAAACTAAAAGTACTTACAAAATGAGAAGCTCAGTTTCCTTTAAGTTCAATTTAACTTGGAGCACTCATGACGCCTTCCTGTTGTGTCACTATTGCAGCCTTCTTCTGGGTATGGTCACTATTAAATTTCTGATCTTGTTGCAGACAGACTTGCTTAGCTAAATTTGCAACTGCCTAGAATTACATCTGGGGAGATGTAGGTCTCGGCTGATGTTTCTGGTATTTGTACCTGTTCCAGGTTTCGTGACTTGAAATCCTGAGGCTTTGTTTCTGTTTTATGTATTTGTGTGTGTGTGTGTACATATATATATATGCATACTCTCTGTTCCCTCCACAGTTATGTAACTCTGGCTCCTCAGTCACTTAAAATGGTCGTATCTTGGATGAAATTGGAGTAATTTTGACCATTCCTACTTATTCAGAAGAAGCTCTTTCAACTAAAATTAGTGGTGTGCTTTTTTTTTTTTCCTTTTTGCCCTGAAGATAACTCTTAAATGTTAAGACTATTTAATTGGTGGTTGATGTTTCAAGATCTGATTTGGTAAGTTTCCCAGAGCAGTTCTATCTCTGCTCCAGTGCTGAGCCTTTTAAAATGCCTTTTAGGGGCAATGGAAGCAGCTCTAAAGCAACAGACTAACCCACAATTGAAAGTTTTGTAAACCAACCAGATTTTACAGTTTAATTTTGGCTGTTTGTTTTTAATAATGAAGTTTGTCTCTTTGTGCAGAGGCATCTTCTAAGGTAATGAGCATGGTGAACTTCATGAGGTCTGATGCGTCTGTGCATGCTTTCTTTTCTGCTCTCACCTGCTTTGTAATGATTAGGCCTGTGTGGACTACAGGACTTGCATCTTTGTGTTTTAGAGCCCTTGAACTAAAGGAGAACCCCTGTAATACAGGGCATAGACCCTGCTCTCTGCCACGCGAAGAGCAGTAGTTCGTATTCCCGATACGTATAGTTCATCATAATAGCTTGCTGCAAATACTATGCTCATGAGCCAAAAGCAACCAGGAGATGCCTGAGCAAGCCTTTTAGACTGAAGTAGTCCCTAAAATTTGGCACTATTTTGATTTAGCATAAGTCAAATGACTTTAAAAAGAACACACAAAAAACCAAAACTAAGAAAAAAACCCAACACTTTAAAGCTTGCTATTTCCGTTGAAGTGGAAAATCTCAGCTGAGAGTAGACCTGTTTAGTTTAGCATTATTATCTGCTTTTTTCAGCTGGAGAATGTGTTGGCAGTGGTTTTTGTTTTGTTTCTGCTCAGAACTGGACTCTAGTATTTAAAACACATGCACGCACCCATCCCACTTGAAGTTGGAGGAACGTGGCCTGCAGTAAGACAGAGTTCATACTCTGGCTTTCCTGGTTTTGCACAGTGCTGCATTTTCTGTTGTCTCAGTGCAGTATGTCCTGTGTCTCGCCTCTGTTTTCACTGCTATCCTAAGAAAATTGCTCAAGCCACGTTTATGGTTGTAGGTTTCTGTGTGACAGCCTGTTATGTTTCAGCTGGTGGCTGAAAGCCCTGTAACTACTTGATGCTTGATGTTGCAGTCCGTTAACAAAACATAGCCTCTGTAAAGAGAATCTTTATTTTGAACCCTGTATTGTGGGAAAACGAACACCAATTATGATCGCTTACTCATGAGACATGACACAAGCCTGTGGCTCTAGGATATGCTATGTGATTTCTGTGTGTACAACTTCAGGGTGAAGTATCTTCGCTTGTAGGGATATAAAATAATGTGTAAATACCCTAATATAACCAAGGGATTATGGAATTGAGTGGGAGAATGAGTCAGCAGCATTAATTAAACCCCAAACCCTATGTGTCTTGATGACTTTCCATTGCAGTGTAAGTAGTAATAAAACAGTCCAGTAAAAACACAGAGGAAGGAGAACATTAAAGCAACAACTGTTATTTTAAGCCTTTTTGTGCTAGGTAATCTGGGAAAGATGTATCCAGGTACAGTGCCTCCAGCTATGCAGATGGCAGTGGAGAAAACAGTGTCAGTTGCTTATTGAAGTCTGTGGTGTCCAGGATAAGAACCTGAGAGTAAATCCAAGACAATGGAGAGTGTGAGACTTCCTGACAATGAGGATAACAGCACCCCAAAGATAAACTGCTTGAGAACCTGTGGAGCATGTGTTAGAGGAGTTAAAGAACAGGTTGGTTAGATGTGTCAGGAGTGGTTATGGGTGTAGTCAATCCTGTCAGTAGGAGGCTGAGGTAGGTGAAATGTCAGACTGATGCAGTGACATTGGGCCTTACTGTTTCAGTGGGACAGTCCTCTTGCTCACCAACACCCTTTGCAACTAGGAGAGGATGAAATGAGCTTGGAGAAGGCTTACCTCTGCCCATTAGTTTTGTCATCCCTGACCTTTCTGCTTTGGACTATTGTGACTCTGTGAGAGGCAAGAAGAAAATCCTCTTATTTGTACAAATTTTGTGTGTCAGACATAACGCTAGGAAACCACTGGAGATAAGAGTCTGAAGGTCTCAAGTGCTCACCTTCCTGGTGGAGATGACTACTTAAAAAAAAAAGGGGGGGGAGGGAGAAAATACTTGAAAAAGAAGAAGATACTGCTAGTGTTTCTGCAGTTTTCTGTTTCATTGCAGGGAGTCTTGTACCCTCGCTTGGGGAAAATTGAAGTGCCCTTTCACGTGCAGGCTTCATAGTAGTAGATTAGTGTGTTCTGCCCTCTAACAAAGCAGAGAGTGGAAGAAATGCTCTTTGACTAAATTGGTGACTAGCCTTTCACCACAGTGAAGACAGTTGTGTGCAGTGGGTCTAATACTCAGTTTTAAGACAAGATTCTTGGCTACAGTCAGGGCCGTTAACGATACTTGACAGTACTGGGAAGCCCTTACAAATGTGTTTTCCTGTTGGTAATATGTTGTGCTATATCCAAAATGTAATGAGAGGGGTTCCTGAGTGAACTTCAATCCCATCCAATTAAGATGATACTTACCTAAACCCTCTAATCTTATCCTCTGATGCCTGAATGATTAAAACTGTGTTTTGGGATAGTTCAAAAGCCTCAGCTGATTCAGGGGAGAAAAGAAGGAGGGGGGAAAAACTGTAGAAACAAGAGTTACTAGCAGTGGTGAGCAGGCTACGCTGTCCACTCCCAAGTAACTCCTGCCAGTGCAGAGAACAACTTTCCCTTTGGCAGTTTGGAAGGGGACAGTAAGCCAGTACCAGTCTTTTATTGCAAGCTGCTGTATTTGAAGGATCCTTTCTGGACTTGCCCTGGTTGGGCAGCTGTAGGTGCTCTTGTGGGACAAATATGCTTTCTGGGGACTGCCTGGAGAACTTAGGCCTGCAGATCAGAGCTCTGTGACATGGGCTGCGTAAGCAGGGCTTTCCTTCATGCTGCTGCTATAATATGTATGTTATCATACTGACCCACACCATCTCTGGTCAGGTTCTTAATTTTATTCCTTTTGTATTAATGCTAGGCTCTCCTACACTAATAGCATATGCAATTCTCTAAGACCATGATTTAAATGACAGAAGACCTGTTTGCAAAATGCCTATGTTTCTGGCAACGTCCACCTCAAGAAAGTGGAAGCAGAGAGAGTGTTCCAGGTTGAGCTCAGTAAATCGGATTGCACCAGTGTCATATTTACTTTCCTTGTGCAGTGATAGATCTGATCACAGATGTTACAGCCGTAATGCAAAGTCTGCCTCGTTACTGTGGCTTCTTAATTAAACCTTGAACTACTTTAACAATGAGTCCTGGGGGTTTGTTTTGTGTTTTTCTTTTTTTTCTTTTTCTTTCTGGCATTTCTCTCAAAGTTAGAGGACATTACAAATGCTTGATAAAGCAGAAATAATGTGCAGTGGATCCCAGCCATTCTGATTCCTTGTGAAGTGTCAAGGGCAGAACGTTTCACAATCACAGTCCCAGATTGTGGGAGGATTAGGCAGTAAAAAGGGGGTAATATTGGAACAGAAAATTGATTTGGTGAAATATCCTGCTCTGGCAATTTCCCAGAAGTGATGGAGGAGCTGCATTAAAAAAGGGGGGAGGGAGGGGAAATGGGATTTGAAATGCTATAGTTTCTAGAAGGTATGCTATATTAATACCTCCCTTCTGGGTAATTGAAAAGTGGTATGAAAGATAGCAAAAAGAATACATCAGTGCAGATTAATGTCAACAAAAATAGCACTGTAATCCTAATGCACCATCACAATTGAGTAGTAGAAGTATAATTAAAATAAAAATCTCAAAAATAACCCAGCAAATATTTATCTGTGGCAAGGGAGACCCAGTATCTTCCCACATGGAGCATGGTCAGTAATGGACTGCTGTTCTGTCCCATTTTCTTGGGATTGAATGTGGAGCCTTTTGCAGCAGCTGCTGGGCTGGTCTCTGCTTGACAGCAAGACTTGTGATGCTCAATAGCAATTTTTTAGAAGGAATGAGAGCTCTTTCAGAAACTCTCTGCAGCTCAGCATCCACAATGCACTTGAGGAAAGAACCCTGGAAGACCTTGACTACTTTTTTTTTTTTCTCCTTCTCTTGTCCCATCTTTCTACATACAAGTCACTTGGCCCCTTCCATCCTCGGCTTATAGCTGGGCAGAACTGAGACCAGGTTATTCATCTGCCTCTGTGTTGAAAACTAACACTGAGAGCTGGAGAGAAGTATTGGCATGTCTTGGTGCTTTTTCCCTGATGTGCTTACAGAGCTTGATACTAACATCGGCTGAACTTGGCCTTCGTTCAAGGTAATTACAGAATATTGTATTGCTTAACTTTGCCCTAAGTATTTTCCTTGGCCTTTTTTCCTTCATAGCAAAGGGCAAGTGATTCCAAAATTGTGGTTTGCTGAAGCCATCTCTGTCCCTGGAGAAGATGCGAGTATCTTGGTCCTTTATGATCAAGAACGGCTGTTATGTGTAACGATTGGGGAAAAACATTTGTTGTGTTAAATGACTGCATGTTATTCCAGCTGGAAGGAGGTGTCCAGGATGCAGGGTGGCTTTCTCAGTACAGCAGCAGAGAAAATGGTTCTGATGTTGCCAAGCATTGATGCCCAGTGATGGGTAATGTGCAGTATCTGTGTGTCAGCTGGCTGTGGCTACAGCCATGAAACAAAGAAGTGCTGGGAACTTACGTTTTAGCAACGTTTCGGGAATGGTGGGCTGCAAATACACTGTGCAAGGGAGTTGATACAGTTTTCCTGTAACTGGATCGCAGCATCCTGACTTTGGAGAGAGGAGGAAGGGGGAAAAAAAGTGGTTCGAGTGAGCCTGCCCTTTGTACTTAGGAAAGAAAATGCCAAGGAAGTTCTTCTGGCTTGTAAGATAAGGCAAAATATGACATAATTCTTGATGGGTATGAATCGATAAGTATTTGTATTGTGCAAGTAAGGAATGGCTTTGTGCCTGGTTCAGCAAAGCACTTAAAATTAAGTGCCTGCTAGCACAACTAGGGGCTTAAAATGCCTTGCTGGCTCTTCCTGCAGGCTAAATATGCCTGGGGCAGTTATTGGGGACATCTGAAGGAAAACTTGGCTGTCCCCTCAGCACTGATGCATGTGTGAGGCAGCCCATGGAGCCTTGAGGTGGGTGAGAGAGAGCTTATAAAATGCAGAAAGTTGGAAGCATTTCGGTCAAAACTCACATGCATTGTTTGTCCAGCTTGGAAAAGAATTTCAGTAAAGCTTTTTTGTGGCATCCAGAATATTTATCAGGAACTGTGATAATTCCAGCTATTTAAGTTATTTGTAGAAGGATGATGGAGCAAATTTAAAATGTAGTAGTGAGTGTTTTTCTTTTTTTTTTTTTTTTAAAAAAAAAAAAAAAAAACTCTCCGCCCCCTACCCCAATTGGGATTTGTGATTTGGCAGCTGACTTTCCACCATAGTGACTTAACCGAAAAGAGTGTTTTCTCTTCAAATCTGGTGACTTTTGGATCATCCAATGTAATCTTGGGGTGCGAGAGGGGAGATATGATCTAAAACAAGGCTTAAAAATGTTTGCAGGAGGAAGATGCGTATATGCTCTGAAGACGTTTTCAAATACGTGGTGAAGAAGAGATTGTGCTACCTGTCTCGTGTCCTCCTGTGTAAACAGCACTTAGGTCTCTGGAAGGTGCTTTTGACCTGGATTTGAAAAAGGAGATCTTTTGCCTAAAGATCTAATCATGTTTGGTATTTCTACTCTCAGCTCCCCTGATGTCTCTTGCAGGGGAGAGTGGTGGATCAGTGTAGCAGGATAACATGTACAAGGCAGTGTCTTTTGGGAACACCAGTGACTTGTGAAATGGGTTTGACCCTGCAGACTCTGAAGTCTTAACTTGCTTTTTGGTTTATGTGTATAGGGCAGAGTCCAGTTAGGTCTTTTGTTGGGCTATGATTAACTCAAGTTATATAGTTTGAGTTGATGTTTTAGCCACTGTCGCGCTTGAGAGGGTTCCTCTGGGTTGAACTTGCTGTTTTTTGACTCGGCATGAACAAAACGAGGCTTGTTATGGGGGCCTGTTGCCTGGCAGGCACAAAACCTGGCTGCAGTAATACCTTGTTTTCTTCTTTGCTGTTCACATAATTATCTAATAGGGTGTATTTGAGGATCTGGAGCAGAACCTAAATGCAGCTTAAACAGTGGATTGTGTATGCAGATAACCTAATGATGTGTATTGGGAGGGGGTCTTGGAATGAGTTATGTCTGAGATGATAATTTAGCATCTATGCTATAGAAATAAAAATCTAACAGCAGCTTTTGCTAATAGGTTTTTAGGCTCCTCCAATACTTGTTTCTAAAGGATATTAAATAACTAGGAAACAAAAGGACTTTTGGAAAGGATTTTACCCTTGAGTATGAATCTGGCATATCTCTCTTCCGCACTTCTAAGGCACTGATTAAACTAGTGCTTTCATCTCTCATAACAAATTCACTTACAGTTAAGTTTGAGTAACTGAATTCCATTGCATCTGAAGTATTTAAATATTGGAGCAAGTTGGACTGCTGTAACAGCTCTGTCATGCAGTGTTGTATGAAGTCTTTTAAATGTTTTATTCTAGTTACCTGAAACAATTTTAATGATTCAGGAGCTGATAGTAGTCTGGACTCTACTACTTTCTCCCCTGTACTTTTCTTCCCCCAGGATAGGGCTTTGAGAATACTTTTATATTGTGCCTGTGTCCCAGAGCTGCTACAGGCATTCCAGCTTTACCTATCTCTGTAATTTGCTATTCTTGTTTCCTAGGTAAGGCTTATTTCAAATGCTTTTCCTGAAGTCATCTACAATGAGATTGTAGACCTCTTGTCTACCAGTTCTTGCTCCAACGCTGAAACATGCAGCTGTAAAACTCTCAGCTGCTGCTCTAAAGCAATGAATTTCTGTAGCATGAAGCAAATGAGACGGTTTGGGCAGGCTCAGAGCAGAGGAGCGCTCGCCTCTCATACCTGTTGCACAAGCTTTTAGCCTGGCAAACCAAAATCCTAGTCCAGACTCGTAGCTCCCATGAGGTGCTCTGTAGTGAACAGTGTCTTCGGGTGGCTTGTGAGCCCTCTCTGCATCATTACTGTTTTTTGGGAATCAAATGCTGCAGAAGCCCTGGAAGATACCTGAATAGCTGGACAGAACATCTGCTGAAGCACTGCTCTCTTTTGGGACAGCTTTTCATCTTCTTTCACGTTCAGTATAAATCAAGATCTTGTCTGTGGGGAAAGCGGGGAGGGGCACCATTAGCTAGTGCAGCATCAGCTTGCAAATATAATCTTACACTTTATTTTCAGATGGGCGTTGCTGACTGCCTGTGACTAACTGGTTACAAGAATACTCCAGGCTTGTGTAGGGATTTTTAGTCTAATACACCTGAAGCACATAAAGGCAGTGGGATCCTGTCGTCTTACCTCGCTCTCTTCTCGTGAGGAGTCGAGAGGGGATCATGCGCAGCTTTATGCGACTGGTTTTACCTAGTTTATCAGAGCTTGCATGACTGAAGAGTTCTGCATCCTGCTGAAATTACAGAAGGGCTGAAAATATAACTACAAGCACTGGAAATTGGCCAGTATGCTTGCACAAGCCCTCATGGAAAATTGCTCTGACATCTGTATTGACTGGAGATAATTGGAACTTCCCTTATTATCTACTATTTATTTATTTATTTCAGCTCATCTGAAAAGCAGTTAGCAGGAATAGTCAGGCCAGCAGGGAGTGGCAAGACAGCCACGTTTCCATGCGCTCGTAGCAGTAGATGGCAGTGGACAGGAATCCAGGGTTAAATACAAATGACACTGATCATCCCCATGGTTCCTCTGACTGTTGCAGCTCTAAGTTGATGATGACTGTGATGCTGGCTGTGTACTACCTGCAGAAGGTGGTCAATACATATGAGCATATAAATACTCTTTTATGTTTCAGAGTGAGAGCTGTATTCTAGCTTCTGCCAGCTTTATGGGCAAAGAGCTTAATTCCCTTCCAAACTTCTAAACGTGGGGGCCCTTGTTTTTGAATGTAAGGGAGAATGTCCTCTGAACCATCTTGCAGGCTTGTTTGTTGCTTTTCTCCATTCTGGTGCTGGCAAAGTCTCCATATTTGTTTTTGTTCTGTTTTTTGTTTTTCCATGGGACGCCCAGATTAGTCTCTTCCCTTTTGCTTTCTATACCTGTACCGGGAAAAAATGCTCTGCCTGCAAAGACAGACTGTGACAATGTTCCTAGTGCCTGGAGTACTTTTGCTTCTAAGCTTTTACTTGCATACGACCTACCCTCCCTGGCTGCACATATGGCATGGCTATGTAAATTCACTGGAGGCAGCAGAGGCTGTTGAGCTGACCTTGGCTAGCTTGGAGTTGCACAAAGCCTGGCATGGCTGTTTATCAAATTGGAGCTGGCATATTGCGTCAAAGCTAGCGATTTCTAGCCATTCCAAGGGTTGTCTTGCCTGCTTGTCATTGAGAAGTGAGTGGTCCTGTAATGGGCATCTGGTAGTGCAATGTAATTGCTTGACAACTCTTCTTTGATTTTAGCAAAGTTGGGGGTTGGACTGGGATAACTGGAGAGAAATTGGTTGTATTGTAAGACTGACTAGGAGTAGTCCTTGGGGCTGTCAGGCAGGTAATGTAGTAGGTAGGTAGCATGCAAGGAGAAGGGGTATAACAGTGAGGAGCGGCTGTTCACAAGACAGTGAAGAGCTGAAATAAGTGTCTTAATTTCAACACAATGATGTGAAATGCTGTTATCATTCAGATGAGTGCTGGGTGACTGGTCTAACCAAAATCTGCTTGTTCAATGCTGCAATGACCAGGCTGCCCTTGGCAGTCTGTGAGAGCTGGGTGGTGCCCATCCTTGCTTTTGAGACCTGTGGGAGGTGTTCATCATCTTCTGCAAATAGACCTTTTCTTCTTTTTTTTTTTTCTTTTTTTTTTTTTTAACTGAGTAGCACTGCATAGTAGGTGAAAGAATGATCGAAGGCCACTAGAAAGTCAGTGCTGGCTGCTGCCCAAATACTGGGTAGCTCAGTCACTTCCCTGGGCTGTGTTGAACAGTGTTACTGTCCTGGGCAGTCTCATGCTGCCAAGCAAAGCTTGCAGCAATCTTCTGGGCCCTCTTTCCTCTGTACTCTGTAATACCTTGCTGAAAATGTGAACTGGATTTTCTGTCTGCTGCTTACTGACAAAATTGCTGCTAAGGCTATAGAAGTGTAGGTCCTTCTGGGACTGCTCTTTGAGTGTTAGTCTGAATTATTGGCCATAGTTGCCAATGAAAAGGCTTCGAGTGGTTCAAAATGCTTCAGGTATATTAGCTGGTAACCTATTTAGAGATGTTAAGCTCTGACCTTAAAATGATGATGCAGTGCTGTTTTTACCTCTACTTATTTTTTGTTTTGTTTTGGAATTCAACAGTTTGGGGCGACTTCTGCTTTCCTGAGCAAGATTTATGGTTCAAAAGCATTGCTATGCATAGTGAAGCAGTAGGTAATAAATGTGTGAGGGAATTCCGAGGTGAAGGATAGAACAGAGCTTCAAACTAATATCTCTTGGAGAAGAGATCACAAAGGAAATGAACCTAAAAGGTTCAGATTGGTAGGGGCATCTCTGTCGCTTGCAGATGTTCGGGCAGACAGCAGTTGTTCTATGGAAAACACCAAGACAGATACACCTCTGACCTTGGCCTGGAGTGACCTGCAGCCTGAAGCCCTCTACTGTAGGGGAGAAGATTCCTGTGGTAGCTCTGATTTGCTTTGTCACGTGAATACAGTCAGGCCTCGTTTCTGTAAATACGTGCGCGATGCATAAAACTCAGTGGCCTGATTTCTCTGCCCTGTATGTCTGTGCACCTGCTGCTTCCAAAGGAAGCTGATTTGTAGGTGTAGGTGCTCAGCTTTTTTTTTTTTTTTTTTTTTTTTTTTTTTTTTTTTTTTGAAAACTGGCCTGTATGTCTTGCGAATGGGCTTTGATCTTGAATATCTTGAAACCATTTGTGTATGAAGAATACAGTGAGAAACTGCTGTTCTTTGTGCCTTTTCTGCTCCTGTCTTTCCCATTTGACCATTCTCATGCTGTTTCAGCGCGTGTTTTGCAGTCTTGTTCTCTGCATGCAAAGCTGGGGGTGCTGAAGCCAAGTAGCAGTAAAAGCCATAATAAAATGATAAATCCAGATACATTCAAGTGTTGTTTTTACACCGCTTCTGATTTAAATGTGGAATGAATTTTGTTACAGTTTCCTGGATGATATCTTGGGTACAATCGAAAACTAGGCTCAGTAAATGGTTATTTGGAAGGAATGTTATGGTCTGGTGTAACCAAGGTGGTCGCATTAGATGATGTAATAGACATCTAGGAAGTAAAACTTAGGCATTCTCTCTTGAGTGAATGCGAGTTGTCTGTCTTGCTTCTCTTGTGGCGAAGTTGCTTGCTCTAGATTCTTGTACAAGGTTGCCATTCACTGTGATTAAATCAATACTTCTTTTCTCTAGAGAAGCATTCTGCTTTTACTAGAAGAAAAATTGTCATGCTTTAATCTGCAATCAGTGGGAGTTTAATAATATAGTAACCAAATTGGTAGGTGTATTTTCAAGCAAAATAACTTATTTTGAACAGCTTCCATCTGTGGTGGTGTCAGCTGAAGTTCACAGGAGTTAAAGATAATGGAGAAAAACGACACAAAGATGCAATTTTCCTGCAACTTGTTTAAGTGCTGTTATATATGTATGACAACTTCTCAACAAATGTTTCTTCTTTTTTGGATGCTGTTCTGCCTGGCTTGTATAGCTCCCATTGCTCCGTTTGGAAGATGCTCCAGGGCATAGTTATGTTAAGACCTAGTGTGTTGATGTTGCAGTCCTGTACCAGAGAGCACAAACTTCATACATAACTTAAGATCATAAATGTTTGTTTCCTTTGAGCTCTTGGGATGGTTTAGCTATATTCTGTGTTGCATAAATTGCAGTTTTCTTTGCCAGTTGGTGGTGGCTGCTTGTAAGAACGGTAGCAGGATGTACTCTAATCAGTACTGGGGCAAGGAACTGGGCTAGAAGAAGGGTACCTTAAGGAGAACTTTGCTAATGAGACATTAGCACTTGGTCAGAAGAGGTACCAGTCCCACTTTAGCTGAAGCAAACCTTTAAAAGGAGAAGACAGACCTTGAATTTAGTGGATCTGTATTTTTAAAGTTTAATTGTTCTTTTTTTGCTGCTCAGCTCATGTTTCTTTCTGCCCTGTGTAGGACTGTAAACAGAGATACAGTATCCTTCTGGCCTTTGTGCCTGGGAGAAGAGAACTAAGGGCTGGGAAGGGAGGGGAGGCTTCTGATGGATTTCCTCTGACTTAAATAAAAAAAATTTTGTGATTCTAAAAAAGTTTTGATAATGACTGAGACTCTAATATATATACATATATATATATATTTTTTTTAATATTTCCTCTAGAGTACATCTGTGGTCCATGGAAAGCTACCCAAAGTAGGAAAAAAAAGCCCAAAACTGATCTCCTCAATGAGTTAAAAAAAAAAAAAAAAAGGCCAAAACTGAAACCAAACCAAACAACAAACCAACCTGCCCCACTATATTTTGAGAATGTAGGGATCAAGCAAATCATATTAGGTGCTAGTCCCTTGTTATCTAGTGGCTCCATTAAAGACTCTAAGGGAGGCAGGGAAATCATTAGAGTGCTCTCATGCTTTCTTCGGTGTAGACATTCCTTGGACTAAAGATAGCACAATGTGTGTGTTCTCCAGAACTGAGCTGAATGTGGCTAGGAAGGAGCAAGAAGGCTGCTACTGAGGGCTTAGAAGTTTATAAAAATGGCTTGTAATTTGAGATCCCAACCTTGAAGCAGTTTAAGGGGAGGGGGTATTTTTATGTCTTAATTTGAGCAAGTCTAGTTGTTATGACAAACTGTGATATGTAAAATGGAGGACTTTGCGGAGAGATTTTTTTTTTATTGAATGGCTCCAGTGCTGACACACATGCTATTTGCAGGTTTAACTCTTCTGTGGGTTTTTGGGAGATGGGCTATAATAGACATGATAAAAACCGTTTGATAACGGAAACGAGCATTGTACTTTGAACGTGGCAGCGTTGTCTGGTCACTTGCTCTTCCCTGGTATTTTCTTGGTAAAAATAATTTAAATTTGAGTAATAGCTTCAATGGGCCGTATGGTTATGTTGCTGATTTTGTGAACAGCTTGTAAACACCAGATACTGCAAGACGGGCATTGTCAAAGGCAATCTATTTTAGCCATGTATCAGGTAAAGTTTAGTGTTTTGCTTGTCACTTTTCACACGATAAGAAGAAATCAGTTGGATGCCAGATAACCATTAGTAATAATTACATGCAAACATGCCAAATATAATGATGTATGTATTGTTGCCCTGGTGTTTTCTGGCAGCTTGTAGAAAGAGGACACGGTGAGAATCACCAAAAAGCTCAGACCTCTACTACGAGAGCTCTTTGGGGTGTGACTAGCTTGTTATGGTGTGTAGTAACTATAGCTCTTTGCATCCTGAGGCTCCTGAGTGCTACAGCAGCACCAAATAATATCTTTAATAACTTACTATTGGACTGGTTCTTTAGGTATCCTTAAACATGAAAGAAATGTTACTGTAACTTCAGGTAACAGAGCGAACAAACTGCTGTTAGGCTACAGCATTGAAAATGTTATCTTGCTTCCCTCTTTACCCTTGTGCATCACTTCTTCGTTACTTGGATGTGGGTGATTCTTTTGTTCTGATTCCTTCTGATCTCTGAGAGGCAGGTGCTAAACTTAAAAGCCTGTGTGCCTCCATACTCAGTGTGCTTCCTATTTCTGTGCAGGACTGCAAATGAAAAATCCTTTTATTTTGATGCATTGCTAACCATATGCCATATGAAAGGCTTTCATCCTAAACAAGTCAAGTATGTCTTTGGGGTTGTGGCTTGACTTGTAGCAGTGACCACACAATGAATTGTTTGGGGGGGGGGGGGCTGTGTTTTCTTTTTTCTTTCTTTTTTTTTTCTCCTTGTTCTTCTGTCCTTTTTTTCTTTCTTAAGCACTAATATCAAACCATATATAGGAGAAGAGGTTCTGCTTCTTGTGCCAATCAGCTTTGTAACGTAACTTAAAGATATTTCAAAAGTTGGGAAGCCTTTTAAGTTTCGGCTTTTAGTAAATCTGTGCATGTTTTGTAGCTCTTGATTTCTATCCAAGGCAGCATTGTGATTGTACTTCGGCTTTGCTTTTCATAATGAAAACTACTGGAGCAGTGAAGGACTATATGGCAGGATAAGTAACCAGTAATTGCTCATTATTACTGAGATGGTAACTGTTACCTTTGCTTCCATTGGTTGAAGATTTATCTTTTTAGAGTTGTGGTTGTTTTTAGTGACGTGTGGTTTTAAGTTTCCTTAAATAACTGTCTAGGCCAAAATGTAAGCTGGGGCACTAGGCTGATGAAAGGGGCGCTCCCACCGTTTATAGTTGCTGCATGTCTTCCTCCTCCTGACTGCACTGTGAAGGCAGAGGATGACAGGGGTAAGACTTTGAAGCAGGGACCGAGGGGTTTCTTTATTAATGAATGAGGTGTTTTGTGTTTTTTACAGGTGGATTTGCAATAGTGTTTCTTGTAAGGACTAATAATGGAGTGAAATGTGCCCTGAAACGGATGTATGTTAATAACGAGTACGACTTGCAAGTCTGCAAAAGAGAAATCCAAATCATGGTAAGTCACCGCTTTGCACTGGGGTCCCAAACTGGGAGTGGAATGGCCTGAGAACCCTGTCACCTTCTGACTGTGATCTGTCAAGTGTTGTAAACTGTGTGTTTTCTTAACAAGATTGTTGTCGTTATTTTTGGAAAGACCTAGTTCCTGGAGTTCCATGTGTGCCTGAAGATCTTGGGTTGGGCTATTTAAAATTGAAATAGTTTGGTCAAGAAAAACACAAACTGAAAAGGAGAGGGAATCTGAGACTAATTAGGAGGGCAAAAATCTTGCATTTCACCCCATAACTTAATGAGAATGTGCTGGAGTGGTGAACATGGTTGGGGGAAGGTTCTCTTTTAGACTACACCCAGAAAAGATTGCTGATTCTAATGCAGCCATCTCTGAACTCAAGTTGTATGCAAATGGAAGACCTCTGAGCCCAGATGAATGTATAGCACAACAGCTTCTAGCCTTTTTGGTGGGGATGAATGCTATCTGAATATTCATGAGGCTGATGAATAAAAATGGTATTTGTGGGGTAGTTACTGCCTGGGCTTTTTAAATAGGGAAAGGGTTATATTAAAAAAGGATGTTTTTCTAGATTATTAGATGCAAGGAGTTGTACAATAGGATAGCTGTTTTGAGTAGCTATTTTAAACTCAGAGAATCTCTCAAAAAGGATTGAGATCATGTAAAGAGATTTGCTTAGTTTTGGTTGGAACCTGATCAAATATGGAAACGTCCATGTTTAAATTGCATTTAAAAATTTTGATGAACTTATAGAGTGATTGCAAGGTAGGGAAGAAAACGCAAAATCCTCATTCTGCTAACTTATAACATGAAGTATGGGTTTGATACAGGGGATCTTCATATCAGAAGCCCTTACCTGTAGCAATTCTAAGTGTGTTTCTTGAAGTAGCTTTAATTAGGTTAGTACCTTTAAAAGTAACTTCTGGAGTTTGTGCAGTAAAGCTTTTAGGCATGTTTTCTCATCATCATAGCTAATGCTACATGGAAAAAGTTGAGATTAGATCTTACATTAAAAGGTTTTAGCTGTGCTCACAAATCTTGTTTACTGGCATTTTACTTGCCAGTGCTTTCCGTTGTTTGTGACTTTGGTGCCCATTTAAAATGTGTGGCTAACCTGGAAAGTGGTGAAAACAGAGATGCAGTCCTACTTGGCTAGTCTCTTCACTCTTGCACTGACTCCTATCTGAAGTGCTAATCTTGGTCCTGAAGAACGAGTACAGCAATTAAAATAAATCTTTGCTTCTTCCCTTGCTTTTGTGTAGTAAAGTATTTTGAGCCTAACTGTAATGCTGTAGGATTGCAGATAGTGCAGCAGAGAGCAAAACTTTTCCAGTAGAATCGTGATTTCTTCTGGTAGTAAAGCTGAATGTAGAACACAGGAACTGGACTGGCTGGCTACTGTTCCTGCAAGTGTGTGTAAAGCTGGGAGTCTCAGCTTTTTTACTTGGAATATATTTGTCTTGCAGCGAGATCTGTCAGGCCACAAGAATATTGTTGGATACATCGACTCCAGTATAAACTCAGTAAGCAGCGGTGACGTGTGGGAAGTGCTGATACTAATGGACTTCTGCCGAGGTGAGCGTGGGCACAGTGCGTTGGTAGGTGGCAGGTTTGTCCCTCTTCAGCCATTACAGGAAACTTGCATAACTTTTCCCTTACGAAAACTATTCGTAGGCTTGGCCCTTTCTTCTATACCAATAAGCAATTCTGAACAAAGCAGAGCCAAAACTAAAGGTGGAGAAATGGGGCTATGTTGACTCTGATAGGACTGTTACCATCTTTGCTCCCGCCCAGGACTTCCCTAGACCCCTCCTGCTTTGACAAAACACCCTTAAATAGGTGCTTGTGTTTTCCACAGGCTGGTTCACATATAACAGCTAAAGCAGCTCTTCTAAAGCTGCTAAATCGCGGAATAAAATGCTTCTCTGCTCTATGTTGTATTGCAAGCTGTTTTCCATTTCAGCCTTACTTGAAATTATTCTGGAAGCCTGAAATAGATAATGTGAAGCCAAGGAAGTATGCCTTCTACCTTTGCCGTTTTTGCTCAGCTATCTCTAGCCACCAGGCAGACTCTGCCAGTATTTTCCAGCTGTCCCAGAGCTTTGATGTCTTGTGGCTAGGATGTGGTGTTTGGAAAATTACACATACGCTGTGCTCCAATGCCTGTTGTAGGAAGAGAGCCTTAAGCAAAGAACAGTGTTTTGGCCAGCTGACCTCAGAAGTCTGTAGCTGTTTTGTATGGTGGCAGCTGATGAAAATAGGTGTTCTTGGGACTGTTCAGCTTTTTAGTCAAAGCCAGGTGTATTGTAACAAGGACAACTGGATTTTAAAACATCTTCAGATGTGTACAGTACGTCCTTCTGTCCTGCCATCGTGTCTTCGCTACTTTGTTTTGATGCAGGAATCTCAACTAGCTTGGATTGGGTTTGTTTGCTGGTGCAAAGAACTCAATGAGACATTTTTCGGATGGGATCATTACATAAGTTTTCTGTAAGCTTAATCTGGAAAGTCACAAGGAGTTTTGTACAGAAGAGGCCAGCCAGCACTGCTCAATCCACACTCAGCTTCACATTGCAGACTCTACTGTGAAAGGAAGTGTAAATCTTGATACTTCAGTGTGCGCTTCCTCCAGTTTCCTTAGCCCCTCCTCTGTGCCTGTGTTGGGGGACATAAAGTAACACCTCTCTTTATGAGGTGCTTCGTTCAGCTTCGAAGGAAATACCACCTTGCAGCTCTTCTCCTATTTGGCTTGCCTTTGCCAGACACTCGATGTTTAATACACACCTCCCTCTGTCTCCTGCAATCAGACTGAACCGTAGGAACTGCTATTATACATTGGATTTTTTTTTCTTGTTACACTCTTCCTCTTGTGACAACCATAGCTTCTAACTTATATTGATTCTTTTTTTGTGCAGAATTTTACTTGTTTTAAGAGTACAAAATGTTCACAACTGTCCTATTAAGCTCAGTTTTTCTTTAACCTCATGTTACAAAAGTTCAAGTTTTCCATCACTTCTCATTTTAAGTGATGCTGTTTTGCTTTGCCAAAAGTTCAGAAATGAGTGTTTTCGTCTACGTATCTTTTGAATTTTGAGGGGGAAATCTTATGTGGAAATTGTCTGAAAAGGCTTTGACAGTAACAAAACCTCAAGGTTGAGGCAAATTCACTACTCGCTTGTGAAGACTTGCCTTTGTTGGTCTGGAGGTTCCCTTCCTATGTGCCAGCCTGACTTCAGCTGAACTGTTTAGCGGTACATGGGTCTTTGAGTGCCCCCCTGCTGTGCCCCCCTCCCCCTCCTCGCTTATGCGTGGCAGGCTATTTTGTGGATGGTGAGTATGCCAAATTTGATATTTCTCTAGTCTTACAAAAGCTCTTTAGCAGAGCAGGAAAGATGATAATGTGGCTTAGTCAGAAGTACGCTTGGTTGTTAATAGAACTGAGTAAATGAGGGCCTGAAAAGTTAAATTGAGCAATGCTTTGAGACTGGCAAAGACAAGATCGGATGTAACGCCTGCCGGCATATCGGCAGACTCTCTGGATTTATGCAAGGAGAGAGGTTGCCAAAAGCCACGGGGAAGGGCTTGGCAAGAATTTTGAATTTGAACTCATGAACTACTTGTGCTTTGCCTGTGCAACCTCAGTTTCATGGAGAGCAGATTAAGACTAGGTGTGTCAGGCAGGGTTGGGTCTTGAACACAGCACAAAATTAACCTTGCACAAGTATTCTGTATGATGTCTGTTTTCCTCAGGAGGTCAAGTGGTGAACCTCATGAACCAACGCCTGCAAACGGGGTTCACAGAGAATGAGGTTCTGCAGATCTTCTGTGACACCTGTGAAGCTGTAGCGAGATTGCACCAGTGTAAGACACCAATAATCCACAGGGATCTGAAGGTGAGTTGCAGACCACAGTAATGCAGGAGGAAGTGTGTGCTCTGTGTGTGTGTGTTCACTGCCTGCATAACAGCAGACAGGCTTTGAATGCTGATAACTGGGTTTCTGCACTTAATAATAAGGAAAAGCGGAAGTAAATACCTCTCCTTATTGGAAGATAAAAAAAAAAAAAAAAAAAAAAAACGAGCCTTTCATTGCTGCTTACCATATGTTTAACTATCTTTAGCTCTACTTAAACACAAATGTTTATGAATAATTGTTTTGCACAGATGATGTGCCAGAATGCATCTGATGAGTTATTCACAGTGAATCCTTACCACTTGAAGCAGTACTGATGTTATTAGGTAACTCACAGAGAGCTTACTATAAATCTGTTGCATGGATTCACATCCAGAGATGTTGGTCTTGGGGTGGCAGTTGTTATTTTCAGAACTGGCCTCCAACTTTGACCATGAGAGTGTATTGGAAAACTGTGCGCTTAGCAGGGAAGAGAGCTAGGCCAGCAGGGAGAGCTTTGAAAGTCCCATGCCTATAATCAAACAAACAAACAGATGTTCTTTTCCTTTTGCCCAGCTCAAAAAATGCCTGAATGATGTGCTTGGCTGAGAGGGGTGTTCCTATATTCATCTGAAATTCAGATTTGCTTTGTGTGGCGAGGACAGGGTGCGAGTTGCAATTCCAGCACAGTTCCAAAAGAGATTAAGGACCAGAAAAGTTTTAGTCAACATCTCACTGCAATGAAGGCCACAAAAGAGATAGTTCTTGTCTAATGGAGCAATTTTGTTTGTCTGTGATACTCATAGGTTGAAAATATCCTGCTGCATGATCGTGGCCACTATGTCCTGTGTGACTTTGGAAGTGCTACTAACAAATTCCAGAACCCTCAGACAGAAGGGGTGAATGCAGTAGAAGAGGAGATCAAAAAGTAAGCATGTTCTTTCTTTTCAACTTGGATATAGTTTACGTATGGAGGGCACTTGCCTCTTACCCTCCGGCTAGATTTTGCTCATGCCCATTGTAGCAGACTGGACACTTCAGCATAGAGGTATTTCTGATGGAGGTAAATAAGGGCCTGGGGGAAGGTGAAATAATACATTGAACTTGGTGTAATTGCTTTGGACCTGAAACACTGATTGTACTGACACAGGGAAGTTACCCACCTTGGTGTATGGGGTCAGTTTGTCTCTGTCCCTGATCTGTCTTGGTTTCTTTGAATTGCCAATACAGCAAAAGACAAAATCTGTCTGCTGTGAGCCACTCATCATAAATCCTTGCAGTGACTAAGGAAATGCTTTGCTTAACTCAGAAGGGAGCCTCAACTGTTCATAGAAAATGGAAGGACTTTGGATGTTTAATCCATCTCCTTCTGTTGCCTCATGTGCCATCAGCTCCAGTAGTGACAGCGAGATGGCCCTTGAGGCTTGCAAAAAGCGAACTCAACTGGCACTCCCGCGGAGCCTAGATCAGGGGTGCCGCAGACTCCAGGTTGTTGTTCTTGCTATAGTTCTAGCAGCATCGCTGCTGCAAGACTTCCACTTATGCTAATACAGTACTTTGGCTGTAAAATCATGTTACATGTGTGTGCAAAGGCCTTGTTTTTGTTAGAATTAAATAGTAGCTGCATAGATTTCCTAGACTTGTTTGGCTTAAGTTTTTAAAGCTCTCTTAGTATGACTGTGCAGTCTGAGATGCCCTAATTCTTGCTAACAAGCCTACAACAACTTTGCCTTAGCAATGCTTTCTGTGGTTAAGGCAAATGGTGTACAAGGCGTCACAGCAGAAATCATAGAACTGCTGGTATGAAACCTTATTGTAAGTCTCTCAAACTGCGTTTCTGTCTCTAGCTTTTCTGTTTCTAGTTGTTTGTTAAAACAAAGCAGATTCTAGTTACAATTTGGGTTGCAAAATAACCTTTCCCTTGTTTGCAATGGCTATGAGCAGGAATGCCAATATGGGAGCCTGTTTATTAGGAGCCACGTATGCAGTTACAATCTTGGAAGGTTGGCCAAAGTCCCAGCAGCGAGGACGTTGCAGAGGACATTTGACTGTCAACCTTCTGAATCCTTGAATATTTCTGTTTTGGATCTTAAAATGATTGTACTGTTCTGTGAGTGAATTGCTGGCTTTACAAAGCATCTTGGCTATTGCTTTGGTTTCCCAGTACAGTTTTCAATGGTTAGTGTTTTCCTGTTAGATGTGCACAGCAGAAGCTTTGTTAAATGATGTATTTACTTTTCAGTGGTTTATAGTCTTTAGCATTTCTCCTGAAATGAAGAGGGATGGGATAATTTTTTTTTAATTATAGTGCAAATGCATCTGATGTCCATTTCCAACTTGCTGATGAATCTTTTTGCTACAGGTACACTACGTTGTCCTACAGAGCACCAGAAATGGTCAACTTGTATAGTGGCAAACTTATTACTACAAAAGCAGACATATGGGTAGGTATAAAACCCACTTAACATAGTAGAACCAGACTGCAGCTTGCTTTCATTACCATAATCACAGGGTAATGTCTGTCTGGAACTAACTTGCTTTCCGTAAAAGGTTGGACTGTTTCTGAATAAAGAGTTTCTCTGCTTGACGTTTCTGCCAAGTTACTACTAAATAGGGTGGTTTATGGATGAAACATGGCTGCTGCTTTATGTGCTTCTTCCCACGTGATTTTAATTTAGAGATGTATGAAGTTCCATGGTTGAACCATTCAAACCTAATTTCATATCTTAAGAGTTAAAACAATGTTCAGGGTATTGTGATTTAATGTGCTAGGGCTGAGTTGCGAGCAAGTGTATAGAAGAATAAAAAACTGAGAAAATACACTATTGCCCAAGAGCAATAGTATGTTTCTCCTGGACAGCGCAGGACAGCTCAGAGTTAACAAGCCTGGCCCAGGACCAGGGTTTCATACTGGTGTTTCTAATGATCAGTGCGGTTTTGACAGCTTGTCGTGTTGAGGGCAAAATGCAACTGTGGAGTAATCCGTTACTGTATAACCCAGTTAAGGATGGTTTCTGTTTAGCTGGAAAGGAGATGGTCTGTGCTGTTTGTAGTGTAATGGCAACTCAGCAAATGGGATGTGTTTGAATGCTATTTCAGAGTGTGTGTGTATGGTATCTGAAACCCTGAGCTGGGCAGTAACAAGGCACTAGCTGTATAGGGAGAATTTTAATGTACCCTCGATAGCGTTGCATCTGCACATACAAAAGGGAAAAGTGCTGGTGTGGCACCTGCTGGGGAGAGACCTCTGTCCTCTCTGTGAGTTGAGCTAAGAGTCAGGAACACTGAGCTAAGAGTCAGCTCCTGTGGGGCTCTTGCTTGGCTGAGTGCAAGGGGAGCCTTGCAGAACTGAGCTGTGTACCAGTGTCAGGTCGCTTGCCTTGGTGGTAGAGACCTGAGGAGGGAAGGTCACTGCTGTAGCAGGATGAAAAGATTACCAGGGCCTTGAAACCAGCCAGAGGAGAACCCAGGATTTGTCCTCCTTCCTGTGATAATGTGGAAAGGAATAGACCCAAAGGCTCAAACTGCACACTCCTTCTGAGTGTGGAAGGAATTAGGTTCTAGTGACCTGCTGGGCGCTTTGGAATGAGCGTGTGGTGTTGTAACCTCCCTTCCCTTGATTTCTATTGAAGTTACTTTAAACAAGAATGCAACTGAATTCTGAAATCCTATAACAAAAAACAAAGCTGATCATGAGTTGCCTAGGACTAGGAAATGATTTCCCTCCCCTTCCCTCTGGGATGGTAGGGGTGTTTCATAATTACCCCTTTATGCAAAACTTGTCTCTTCTTTTGAAATAGCTGGTGGTTCTTGCTGTCAAAAGCAGTGCAGAAATAGATGGAGCAGTGATACAATCTAGCATCCTGCAGACAGAGGATTCCGTTTTAAGATCCTCTCTCTGATTGCTTTACGTAATTCTTTCAGGCTTAACTTGCAATAGATACAAACTGAGTATTTCTGGCTGGTATAGCTATAAGGGTCAAAAAGTTCTTTGAACTGGTACACTTTAAGCTTGGGCAAGTCTTTGGTCAGTATTAATGTGTTAAAGCTGTGTCCCACTCGGTTTTGCTGTTTGGCTTTTTCCTACCTGTATGTGGTGAACAGTAAGTTGTATCGTAGACCTGCTTGTAGTAGTGTGTACTAATGTGAAGTTTGTGTGGGTTTGGGGATCTTATCTTATATCTGCTTCTTCCCTACTCTTACTACCTCTCAGTCTTTGGCTTTGATTACAGGAAGGATTACACAGTTTAGAGTGGTATATGGAACTGTGGGGAGTGCGTGAGATGTTTCTCACCCAGTTTACAGCTGCTCAGCTTAGTGAGGGAGAGCTCTTCGTGTATTTATCTTGAATATTATTCTGCTCATTTTTCAGATGATCCCAGAGAGTTTAAAACCTTGGCTGGGGACCATGCAGAACCCTGGTGGCAGAATGAGCCAGACTGCTTTCCCAGTTATCTGCAATGATATTGGGAGCTGTATGATTCCCTGCTTTACTCCTGTTTGTTAAATCATCTGCTCTGTTTTCTCTCTTTAGGCCCTTGGCTGTTTGCTGTACAAGCTGTGTTACTTCACGTTGCCGTTTGGGGAGAGTCAGGTAGCAATCTGCGATGGCAATTTCACCATTCCAGATAATTCTCGGCATTCGCAAGACATGCACTGCCTCATCCGTGAGTGTCTCTTATGTGACATAATTTACTTCTGCAGAACTTGCACATATACATACATATATCTGTGTGTGTGTATATATATATAAAATATATATACATATATTTATATATGTAACTCTTTATGTTCCCTGCTCTTACCACAAAAGAATTGTTGTTTCTCCTCATTTAAGAGACTTATCTGCACACAAATGCGCAAGTTTTGAAGAGACTCTTCAAGACTCTTCTTATGACAGATTTCTATTTGGCTAGGCTGTAATGAACTCTGTGTAAAGGCAGGGAAATAGACTACCATTTGGTTTAAAACTCCTACAGAAGCTTGCACAATAAGCCTATTTACACAGAAACATATTTCTCCAGTAGTCTGTTTGGATAAGGAACTGAAAAGAACCGCAGTAACTTAGACTGCCGATAAGAATTTATCTTCTGTGAGTTGTGAAACAGAACTGAAATGACTTATAAATAACCCACTGACTAGAGTGAGTGTGTAATTAAGGATACAGGGCATTACTCTCGGCAAAGCTGGGGCAGCTTTCTTACTTTCAGCCTGCATTTTATTTTTCTAGCCATAATCTTGAGTAACACAGGCTTTGTTTTTACAAAGGAGCCTGATGCTTTTCTTAGGCAAAGGCGGTGGTGTGTGTGGCTGGCCTGTCTTCCAGCCCCACTGCCACACCGGGGGTTGGATCAAGCTGTTTTCCTGAGGATTCACTTGAAAACGCAGAAGTTGAAACCAAAGCTAGTCCCTGACCAAGCAGGCTGCATCGCCCCCTCCTTGCTCTGACAGTAGCTGTGAGTTGTGTATAGCAATGCTGTAGAAGACTTGCCAGTCCATGCTGCCTGACCATCTTTCCCCCTTTCTTAGTCAACTCTGATAGTCAGATCAGCCCTACAGACCACAGACTGGATGCTCTGAAAGAGGCAGAGTATCCCATTAGAACAGACAACGAGTCTGTTCTAGTACTCTGATGCTAGTGTCTTTTTTTTTTTTTTTTTTTTTTGAAGGGTATATGCTTGAGCCAGACCCTGATAAGAGACCTGATATTTACCAAGTTTCCTACTTTGCATTCAGATTGGCAAAGAAGGAGTGCCCTGTCCAAAATGTCCAGGTGAGTATCAAAGAAGTGAATTGATGCAAGGTTTTGTGTGAGGCAGAGGCTGGGGATGGATGTATATTAAGGATATATTCCATCAGTCCTGTAATTAGGATGAGTGCTTTTTTATATGTGTGTACATATATATGTAATTAGAAATGCTTTTGGTGGAGGTGAGGCAGAAAGGGAAGGAAATTAGGATCTTGTTTCATGTGTTGCTTATTTGTCTGCCTCTGACTTACCTCGTCACCCAGTTATCAGTGTGAGGCCATCCAAGAGGCCGTGTGCAAGTGAACGTGGAAAATTAGGCCATGCTTGTGAAACTGGCTTGATTTCTAGACAAATTCATCATAGCGTGTGTAATACGCACTGCAGTTGGTTTTAAACATAGTGGTTTTATGCCTGCTGTCTGGCTGAGAATAGCCTATTTCCGTTTGAACTGCATCAGACCTTACACAACCATCTGCCCGTGCTTAGTGTGTCTTACAGATTTCAGCTGAAAAGTGGAGTTGGCAGTAATTTTTTGTGGGCATCTCAGTGACATGAAATCTTATTCTGTTGCCTCTAGATTATAACTAACAAGGAACTTCATATGGTAATTTATGCTTTTCATGAGCAAGACAGGCTTTTGTTACTGTTACAATGCCTACCTTTTTTACAGCAGTTTTAATAAGTATTGCTGCTATTGTCCATAGGCTGCCTTTATAAAAACACCTGTATTGTGCTATAAAGCTGTGTGTTCAATTCCAGACATAGTCAGTGGTCAAAAAGCTGAACCCTATTTTTTTTTATTTGTAAAGACTCTCTGACTATGGTGTCTTCATGACATTAACATTGAGGGATTTGTCCTGAAGCCAGCATGATGATGAATAACTGCTTTGGGGATCCTACAGTCTCCCATTTTCACTTGAGCACTTCTACAGATTGTTTCTGGCTCTGTTTTCTGTCCTCACTATACTAAACTCAATGACTTTTGCAGAACTCTCCAATCCCCGCTAAGCTCCCAGACCCGGTCAAAGCAAGTGAAGCTGCAGCAAAGAAGAGCCAACCAAAGGCCAGGTAACCACCCTCATTTTGCCCAGATCTCTTACTGTGTATTGTCTGTCTCCTTTTTAGTAGGAGTGATGGCTGAGTATATTTATCTGCTTCTTTGTGGAATTACTTACACATGGAAACAAACACTGCAGTCCTGAGGCTTCTGCTTCAAATATGTAAATGCCCATTGATCTGGAACTCTGAAAATGCAGATAATAGAGGAAGTTTGTGTGCATGCCTGTGGGGGGGCATGAGTGATGCTGAGCATGAGTCAACATCTAGGCTTTGTGTACTGAAGGTGCTGTTTGACAGCAGCAGTTGAAGATCATGTGCTTAGATGAATGTACTCTATCATCCATCCTAAGGCAGTACCCACAGCAAAGTCAGGAGAAAGACTGCAGCTGGCCTGCGGTAGGCTTGGAACTGGCCCAGAGAGCGTGAGTCTGCTGAGGAACTGCATCAGGGACTATTGTTGTTTGAGTCTGACCCTTGGCATATGATAACCTGACCCAGTAATTACTGTATGCATTTGCTATGACTACTGCAGGAGCTGTATAATTCCTTTTGGAATGGGGAGAGAAGCCCAAGCAGTCTCCATCTGAAGAGCTGAATGAGTGGAGAAACTACTGCTGTGATGGTTCTCCTTTCTCATTCTACAGCTAGCTCTGCTTATTGTGTCGTAACTGAGATTTGTGAATTATTTTGGACAAGGACCTCATATCTCACTACTGCAAAATGAGTGGTACAGCACTGGATACTCCAAAAACAGCAGTTATCTGAAATAGGGCATCTCTCCTTCTGTCTTTAAGTCCCAGAAATCTGCTTTGTTTATTTTTATAACTGAACACAGTTACCCTCACATTAGTAGAACAACGTGATACCTGGTAAGTAAATATACTGACAAAACAGCAGGATGGTGCCTTGGTTCTTGGCTCTGTCACTTTGTGTTATTGCAGGACAAATATTAGGAAGGGATCAGAGTAGGACAAACAACCTGATTCTGGGGTTAGACATATTAAAGTTGAAGTACTACTTAAGATGCCAGTTTAAATAATTCTGCTGAAAGTTACCAGCTGCTCTTAAGCTAACTTACTAAGTCTTTCATCTGCTCATCTGTAACTCTGTAAGTGGATTTAAACAGTATGTTGTAGCAAATATTTGTATGACTTGAGTGATTTTTGACAAGTTCCACCGGTCTAACAGGAGACGATGCCACAACTGGTGAAGAAGTCCAAATGATGGAAAAGTCGAAATCTGTTGGAATCTGTTTGGATTAATTGTTGCAAATGCATCTGTTAAGTTTTATGTTGCTTGCAGTTCTGTGGGAAGGGTTGACTTGTGTACTTGGGCACCTATACACCTTCCAGTCCCATGCAGCCGAAGTTCTGATGAGCTCCTTACCTTTTTTGTAGGCTGACAGACCCTATACCTACGACGGAAACTTCCATAGCACCCCGCCAGAGACCTAAAGCAGGACAGACACAACCCAACCCTGGAATTCTACCCATTCAGCCAGCCCTGACTCCTAGGAAGAGGCCCACAGCCCAAGCAGCCATTCAGCCACAGGGTGAGACCATGTTGTCTGCTTGGAGCCTTCCTGGAGGGTTCTGTGTGCAGCGGGACCTTGGGGCGCAGTGAGCGCTTTAACAGATCTGTTCCTTTCTACCAGTTGCAGGACCTGCTGCCCTGGGCAGCAGCCAGCCTTCGCTCCCTGCGAGTGTCCCCCAGCCAAAAGCGACGCCTCAACAGACACCGGCACAACCGCAGGCCAAGCAGGCGCCGGCTCCGCAGCAGGCCTCGCAGGCGCAGTCCCAGGTCCCTTCTGCTCAGCCGCAAGCCACACCTCAGCATCAGCAGCAGCTTTTCTTGAAACAGCAACTACTGCAGCAGCAGCAACAGGCTGCATATTACCAGCAGCAGCAGATACTGCAAGCTCAGCAGGTGAGCCATGTTTGTTGCATGCTTCCTACCAGGCTGTGTGCCAGTGGCCTTCAAGCCTGATCTCTGCATTTATGCTAAGTCCTTTGTGTGTTGGAGTAGGTGCAGTTACACAAGACTGGTATTTTTAACTGTCAAAGTGGAAGGCCTTGAGTCTTTTGAGGTACAAACATAAAAGCAGCAGGGCTGGTTAAGATCTTAGTGTTTAGAGGTCTTGAGGTCAATGCTTAACTTCTACCCCTCTGCTCATCAGTTTTCTTCTGCTCTCCTTCTGAGACAAGAAACCTGGCATGCCTTTTCTTAACGGTAAGATTCAGGTCTGTTGTCTGTGGTAGACTGTGATGACAGGGAGGCCTGTGAAAACATCACGTGTTAGACAAGATGTCTCTAAGACAGATTTGCATGCTTAACTGAGGTGTTTATAGCAGCCCACATCGCTGCTAATGCATAATTTAACAGTGGAGGCAGAGGACTAGTAAATTCTTCTATCCTGAGGAAGGGAAGGCCTTTGTTTAGAATAAATAAAAATGGAGGAAGGAGTTTTGGGCCATAGGATTCTGTGTCCTTGTAGCCCAGTATGGGCAGGAGTAACACAGAAAGGATCCAATGCTAGACTAGCAGGCTGTTTTCCACTGCTCCTTTGCGTATGGTCTCCAAGCCATCGCAACCCATTTGTGCTTTGCTACTTACGCTGGTTATAATCAGCCCTGTGACTGGCCCTGATATCTGGCTGTTGTACCCCAGTTCCCAGCTTTGCAGCAGGCAGCTCAACAACTGATTTTGTTGCAGTTCCCAGTGATGCAGCAAGGAGCGCCAGCACAGCAGCAACTGATGCAGAACTACTACCAGCAACAGCAGCAGATGGCCCAGCAGGCAGCAATGCAGCAGAAGACAGCAGTAGCAGCAGCTCAGCAGAAGCAACAGGCCCCAGCACCGCCACAGCCCCAGGCCCAGCAGGGTGCAGCCCAGCCAGCACCTCCGCAGGAGCAAGTGGTAAGAGCCTTGCGGGAAGGAGTTGGGCAGCAGGATGAGGAATACTGGCATGTGCTCCCCTGCCAGGTCCTGAGGACAAACTGCAACCTGGTAGGAGCTGTACTCTGCACCCATAGAAAGAATATGGTAGGTTTCCTAAGGCCTCTCTCTATCCCTCCCCTGCCGCACTCCCTAAGAAGACTTGTGACAAACTCTCATCAGAAGTCATTTATACTTGAAGCATCAAGATGGACATAAGGTAACCGAGCTACCCAAAATCACTGCTTATTTGGAGAACTTTCCTCTGGTGTAAAGGAAGGTACAAGCGGCCTGCCCAATTGTTTCTGGAATTGGGGTTGCTTTTTTCCCCCTTCTGAATACTCTGGAAAGGAGATTTTTCAAGGCACCGTGTCTTTAAAAATAAGTAAATAAAGCATCTGCTTTGCTAATCATCTGATCATGTGCCCAAAATAAATACTTTTTTACTTAAAGGAAAATATGCCTGTGTGCCACATGGAAGTAGCCAGCTGTCTGAGGGGAGCTGTGCCGGAGGGCAGGATCCCCATGGCCATTGTGTGTCTGCAGTACAAGCAAGAAGCTGCATTTTTTTTTGCCTTCATTACTGTGCAATCCCATTCACACTTGCTTGTTCTCCGCAGCGTGAAGGGATGTCCCTTACTATAGTTGTGTGTTGCAAAGCAAGCTACAGACACAAGGCAAGAGGAAGTTGGTGGTTGTTCTGCTATACCTGCTTGCACATACACAAAGCAAATTGTATCTGAAAACAGACTGGTTCAGCTAGGCTATATTTGAGCCCAGACTAAGGGCCAACTTATGCTTGGTTTTTCATGAGGTGCCACTCACGGAGGACCTAATTCATTTTTGGCCATGCTTTCTTTAAATTGAAATGAGGAATTGGTTTGGCTAATGAACTTCATGAGCCAATGACCTGCATGATGCTGTGGAACAGTTTATCCTGCTTTTTTCCCTGATGCCAGTGTCTCAGGGCTCTGTCATTCACCTGTGTACTTTTATATAAATCTTCAGCACTGAGCTGATGGTTAGGGCAGGCGATGAGCCTTGGAGCTTTTGTGTTTCTGGTCTTTACATGGACTTGCTGAATGACCTGTGGCAAGTCAATTGATTGGCATTAGTGGGAGTTTTCAGCTTTTGGATGAGGCACATGTTATTACCCTGCTCCTTTTTAGAGAAGAATGCCTGAAATATATTAGTAAGTGCATCTCTAAAGAACTTTGATTCACATACACAAAAAGTTTAATTTCATTAAATCAGCTGGATTGAAAATTAGCCCTTTCTCCCAGAGGTTAATCAGAATTGACATAAGCAGAGGCTTTTTCTCCTGCAACAATTAAGAGGGGGTAAGCTGTAGCAGACTAATTAAAAAAAAAAAAAAAAAAAAAAAGTGAGGCGTGGTCTCTGACCAAGAGATGCCAAGCCAGGCCCTGTCAAAACCTTTTCGTATTGCAGGAGTTCAGGTTAACAAGCTCTGCATTCATTTCTGTGGAGATTTCAGCATGGCCCTTCTATTTCTCAGCACTGACTGTACCATTCTGCAGTGACCTATATAGCGAGATGTAAGGTGGGTGCATCAGAAGCAGTCAGCTCAGCTTGCTTCTCAGCTACAGAGTCTGCCTGAAAAGGCTGGGTGAAAAGCAAGACTGCTAACCTCGTTTGCCTTGCCCTGCTGTAGTTAAAAAATCACGCTAGGGATATGGCTCCTTTCCAGTTGTCCTCCTAGGCCATCCCAAGTCTTCCATCTCTCGTCCTGGGGTGCAGATAGCCTAGGATGATGCTGGGCACGGAACAGATGCAGGATGAAGTGCCCAGGCGGTGGAGATGGAGTGTACAGCTTTCTGCTCTTTGCATTCTGGTTTTCCCTCTTTAAATCCAAGCAATAACTGGGTTAGGACATCCCATTGACTGTTTTTTTTTCCTTTAACCTCAATCTCAAGTGTTGTTTAATACTAGAAAATAATATTTTGAGTATTTTGGGGTATGTCTGTGATTCAACACGAGACTGAGTTGATGAGGGAGAATAAAATGAGTTTGAAGTGTCTTGATGTTCCTGAAGGGTTTGTAGTTGGACTCTCTTGGCATATATGTGCGTATTTTTCTCCTCTAGGTTTTGATGACAAGTTGTACTCCCATGGTCCTTGCTTTTTTCTTGTGAAATTAAGTTCCTTGTTTTTTCTTGGTCTCGTTTTCCTTAGCCGAGCTGTGCATGTGTCACTGTAGAAAGAAAAGAGCAAACCGGCATCACCTTATGGAAATAGCATCTCTTAAGCTGTTATAGGCTTTTTTTTTTTTTTTCCAATTGGGTTGGTATGGGGTGAGGTGTTTCTGTCTGCCTGCTGTTTCCTGCACTTCTGGGATTGCAGAAGATGGGTCAGTAGGTTTGCTACTGCTTAACAGATCTGTTTAGCTGGTCTGTCTGCCTGGTCCTAAGCCTGTCTATTGCTGCGCTAGTCACATACCATAGAAGCAGTAGTCTTTCAGCTGAGCTTCTTGTTAGTCAAGTTTGATTGCCTTGGGTCATGCTGCTTGGAGTTGAGACCTCTTAGTTTTGCCTAGTATAGGGTTAAGTTCTACCCTTGACTTTTTTTTTCCCTTTTTTTTTTTGGGGGGGGGGGGGGAGCTGGGTTCTGCTTCAACATCTACTGATAGTATAACTGTGCTGTGGGTTCATGCACAATGTAAAACAACTGCCATTTGAATTCTCAAGGGTTGTTTGCTCATGTCTGGAGAAAGCAAAACCCAAATTCCTGCACTAGAGTTTTGCAGAAGCCCTGTACTCCTTTTGAGATTTGACCTCATGGGGGACTTCACCACCCTTGTATCTAGCTGTGTCGCCTTTCCAGCAGATAACAGTCCAGGAGGCTCCTGCGGAACACTGATGATAACTTCTTGATGCAGGTGGTGGAGGAGCCAACGAGGAGAGGTGTGCTGCTGGACCTTTTACTAACAAAGAAGGACTGGTTGGAGATGTGAAGGCTGGGGGCAGCCTTGGCTGCAGTGACCAAGAGATAGGGGAGTTCAAGATTCTGTGAGGAAGAAGTGGGGCAAATAACTAGGATCACAACCCTGGACTTCATGAGAGCAAGCCTGGGCCTCCTCAGAGAACTACTTGGTGGAATTCCATGGGTTAGGGCCCCAGAAGGAAGGGGGGAAGTCCAAGAGAGCTGGTTAATAGTCAAGCGCCACTTCCTCCATGCTCAAGAGCGGTGCAGGAGCGGGGCCTGTTCAGCCTTGAAGAAAGGATTGAGGGGGGATCTTATCAATGTCTATAAGTACCTGAAAGGAGGGTATCAAGGGGATGGGGCTAAACTCTCTTCAGTTGTCCCGTGTGACAGGCCAAGAGGCAAAGGACACAAACTGAACCACAGGAAGGTCTGCCTGAATATGAGGAAGGACTTCTTTGCTGTGAGGGTGACGGAGCACTGGAACAGGTTGCCCAGAGAGGTTGTGGAGTCTCCTTCTCTGGAGATCTTCAAGGCCCGCCTGGATGCAACCCTGTCTAACATGCTCTAGGTGACGCTGCTTGAGCAGAGGGGTTGGACTAGATGATCTCCAGAGTTTCCTTCCAGCCTCAATTGTTGTGTGATTCTTTGTCCTCAATTACATGACAGCCACTGGAAGAGGTGCTGCTCTTCGTCTTGCCCCGATCTGTGTGTCTGTACGGCAAGATTCCTGCGTGCCCTAGTCTGTTTTCTTTTTTTTGCACTGCCGTGGCTCTCGACCTTTATCTTTGAGTAAGTTGCTGAGACTAGTTGACCTTGACAAACATGCATTAATAGAACTGCCCCACGGAAGGGGGAGAAAGCTTCTGTTCGTGCAATTATAATAACGCTGAAATACATTAGGTCAGTGACACTGGTATTTTTTTTTCCCTCCAGACTGTCCTTGATTCATGACTCTGAGGTCAGTTCCCCGAAACATAGCCATTCTGATGACAGGGGCTGCTGCTCACCAACAAGGACCTACCATTTTGCTTTCTTTCCTAGATGCAGGCCCAAATAAGGCAACAGCAGAAACCTCAAACTACACCCCCCACGGCCGTGCAAGGGCAGAAGCTGGGCTCTCTCACCCCTCCGTCGTCGCCCAAGACGCAGCGTGCAGGACACAGGAGGATTCTGAGCGATGTGACGCACAGTGCTGTTTTTGGGGTTCCAGCCAGCAAGTCTACCCAGCTTCTGCAGGCAGCTGCTGCTGAAGCCAGTCTCAACAAGTCAAAGTAGGTGGCCGATCGCTTGGTGTCAAATGGTGTGAAGGGAGTGGATAGATGAGGCTTATTGGATGCTTCCTAGGCCAAACTCTGAGGCGAAGGTCGGCAGCAAACTCTGTGGTCTAAATGAGCCTTTGTCTTCCCAAAGACCACAGATCAGGGCTTGGCAGGAAGTTGCTGGAAGCTGCCCAGGGGCAGAAACCTTTCTGAGTGCTTCTGCTCTCCCAAAATACTAAGCTAACTGGGCTTTCACGTGGATTATGAATGCTAGTCTTATTGCAGCTGTTCACCAGTAGCTGTGGTGCCTGCTTCATGCTTGCTGCACAGCACCAGTTCTTCCCCAGTACTTGCCGCATCATACTTATAGTATCTACAGAAAGGAAGGCTCCACATCGACAACGCAGAAAATTGTTTCAAAAGGGATGTTAATTAAAAAGTACCAACTTCTTGAATTCCTGACAGCAGCCGGATGCTCAGACAGGATTATGAGCAGATAAGGCAAGCTGGTCCCAGCCTTTTGGATGTGCAAAGAGCAGTAACTTGGGCTAAGTGTTTAACAAGGAAGTGATTGTGACAGAGTAGCTCAGACTAGCTTGTAGTGCTGGCCAGAGAATTTCAGAGTGGTTACTAATGACTATTGTTTCGCTGGGGTGATCATGTCCAGGTCTGCTTCCACTACACCCTCGGGTTCCCCAAGGACCTCACAGCAGAACGTGTATAACCCTCCCGATGTATCCGCGTGGAATCCATTTGATGATGACAACTTCTCCAAGCTCACAGCTGAGGAGCTGCTGAACAAGGACTTCGCAAAGCTGGGTGATGGTAGGTTCATGGAGAGGGTTTAATACCAGCCTGCTATCAAACAGGAAGGTGATGTGGAATGATGATGCTTTCAGTCAGATGCTACCTGAGTGCTCCCATGCTGTCATGGTCAGCTGTGCCTGTAAGAGCTAAATCTTTCCAGTCTCCCTTTTTCTGTGTCCCTGCCCTCCTTGGTGAGCAACTGCAATTAAACAGGCAGTATATTGAAAGGGAGTAGTACTTGCTGCTTTTAAGGTGGCCCTGATCAGTTTGTTGTAGAAGCTACAGTTTGAACACTGCTTCATCTGCAGCTTCTACAAATTTTGACTTGCAGGAAGGGACTCAAGTCATGTACTGAAATAGTGCCCTAAAAGTCCATTCTGAAGGCTGCTTACTTAACCTGTACGTCTCTCCCCTAAATCTGCATCCGGCCTTTTAGGGAAAGCTCCAGAAAAGATGGGCAGTTCCACAGAGAGCCTGATTCCAGGTTTTCAGCCAGCTTCAGCTGCACCCCAGGCAGATGCATTTGGCTCTTCTTTCACCGCTGGATCAGGTGAGTTTGTGAGTATATTCTAGAGAGCTATGCCCTCAACAAGCACAGCAGACAAACAGCAACTTTTGCCATAGTCTTTTTGGAAGGAAGATAAAGTTGATACAAATTCTGAATTGACTTGTAAATGGTGAAGGCGAGGTTTGTACTGGCTATGCGTTCTGGTTTCTAGAGACCAGGGGTCTTTGGCTGGTCTAAGGAGCTTTGTTGCAGATGCCTGTGTGAGAGATCCTGACTGATCTCTCCTTTGGTACTGTGTATCAAGGTTCTACCCTAAGTGGCCCTTTCTGTGCCCCAGAATCTGAGTGCTGCTGCTTGTTTATAGTTCTTCAACATCAGGGTTCTCAGTGAATGCAGTGAAGACCTGGAAAACTGCTGGCAGCAGCCCTAAGTGTAAGTAATCCTTTCCCCATCTTATGCAGCCATTTTTACCAGTGAAAACTGCAAATTTGGCCGTGCTTCTTTAGTGAGCATACCAGCCCTTGTAGAGAGGCATCCTGGGAAGAGACTGGAGAATCCTTTTGTGGGGCAAGAAGTGACAAATCCATTTACACTTATTTCTGTTTATAATAAGAGATTTAGAGGAGCTTATAACTGAGCTTGGTGTTGTTGACTCTTAGGTAAGAGTTAAGGAGTTGAAATAGATGATGAGAGAGTTCTCTAGGGAGTTGTTTTGTGACTTTGTCCAGCTGTTCGGTGCCCTGTGAACTGTTTGTGGTCTTCTGTTAACTGTGTTAGGAGAGATACTGAGCAGCAACAGCTCCAGATTCAGCTGTAAGATAGCTCCTGTGAAGCCTGAGAAGTGTCCATACATTCTGGGCTGTCTGGACACTGTAGCACTTTAAATTCTCTTGTAGTTATTATCTTTAAAATTTGCTCCTTGACTCTTTTGCCCTGAGGTCTGGGCTGCTTAGGAAGCTACCTCAGAAATTCTCTGTTGTTGCACTGGGATAGGCACTTCTAGCCTTTTTTTCGCTTACATATGAGCTACAGGTGTAGCTCATAGCCTGTCTGGTGCAAGATGCTGTATGTTTCCATTTCAGACAGCCCCCTCCAGAGTGTGGGGGCTGACCTGCTGTCTGTCCTTTGTCAAGGCATTTTTACCTCTTTTTCTGCTGTAAAGTGCAGGAATAGTACTTCCCTTTCAAGGAATATTTTGAGATCTATGGGTTAAGTTGCGTTGGAGAGCTACATGGTAATACATTGCTGGGGAAAAAGATAGCAACCCTAAGCTTGTTCTGTGTGTGTATGTGTTGTGCTTCTTAGGTCACAGCCTGGACTTTTTGATATTGAGCTGTGTCTCAGTGCTGAGTTTTTCTGCTTGATGTTTTCTGCTTTTCTCCCTTTTTTGTTTCACTTTGCCCTATCTCTTCCTGATTATCCAGCTGAAAAAACGAAAGACATTCTGAGTTTGGACACTAGCCCTCCTCTTCTGACTGTGCCTGATCCTTTCATTCCTCTCCCATTATCCGACACGCCAGGTAACTGGATCTGAGGTTTATGGGGTGGGGATTGTTTATAATTTGCTTTGTTTTCTTAATCTTCCAGTTTCATTTCTAGGCTCACCTGAAATCCTGGCCCTTGTCAATAGTGCTAGGCACTGGCAGGCTCTGCATAGTGTAAACAGCACCGAGCACAAAAGAGCTCTTAGTTTCCACCACAGCCCCTTGAGTTATCAGGTTATTTTGAAAGCTAATAATACTGGTGTCTTTAAAGGTTCAATATTCAAAGCTAGAAATAATAATTGGGTAATTATCTATGCTCACCTAAGCTACTTTGAAGTTGGCTTTCAGTTTGAAATTGTAGTTGCTATTATTGCTGTTAATCTTTCTGTCCCATAAGAGACACTATTTCTTTGGCTTCCTAGCTCTATTTCAAATCCTGTGCTTCATGTGAAGCAAATGTTAACATGTAACCTTTTCTGTTTTGGCAAATTTTCTTAGTGCAGTTAGTTGGTAGCTATTTTCATTTACTTTGCAGTACTATTTAAATGTCTCTTCCATGTGTGCATTTCTGACTGCAGCAGCCAGCACTTTCTAGCGCAAGATTATATAAGTGCTTAGGAGCTTATTTGCAAATCAGTGGGATTTGGAACATGGGCATGTTTTATCTTAGAGTTGCTCTAAGCCCTGTGGTGAATCTGTGAGAGACAGGTCCCTTTATGTCAGTTAGCCCCAGAGAGAAAGTGTCTCACCCCTGTCCTCAGTTCAAGCTGTGGAGTTCCTGGTGGTTTGACTGTAGAGGACCCAAGCTGCAAACCTATGTGCTCATAAAGACACCTATCTATGGAAAGCTAAGTGATTCAGGAAAAAGACAAATCTTGTGTTTTTTTTTTTTTTTTTTTTTTTTTTTCCCTTTGGTTGGGTTGTACTTCCAAAGTTGGGTGGTACTTCCTCCATTCTGGTTGAGGTTCAAAGAGCATGAGAAATGCGTTACAGCTGAAAAGTGATTTCACTCATAAATGCTGCAGTTTGGGAAATTCTAGCTGCATAAACTTTATTATGAAGCAGAAGTTACTGACAGTCTTTCTCCCTTACCTGAGCACTTGAAAGGAGCTGACCTGCACAGCCATAATTTGATAAGGACCTAACGAAGGTAGATCATACTGCATTGCATTTTTTCACCAAGTGCTATTGGAAGCGTTTGCTTTTCTAGCTTGAATTCTGCCAGCCCAGACTACTATTCAGTTCTTTGCCAGTGTGCTCAACACAAACGGTTACACACTGAGCAGCTGTTTTTCTTACTAGCTGCTGAATTTTGATATAGCACAACCATATGAAGCAGCAGTCAGCCTGAGCTGCAGGAGCTCTGAAATTCTTCTTAGCACAGAAATCACTGCAGAGGAATTGCCTTTCAAGCCTGCCCTTGGGTGCAAATAATCAGAGTAGCAGTTGTTGGCACTTGTTGCGGTGCTAGGTTGCTTGTGCCACAGATTTGGCCCTGACTGGTGGCATATCTTCACAGGCAGGTGCTAAACCTTTCTGGCTAATCTTATTGCCTCCGTGTGACTGATCCTATTGAGTTCAGTGGATCTGCTGCCATGTGGGCAAAGTTGGGGACAAGGGCATCCACAGCATCTGTTCTTGTTGGTTCCCTGCAGGTTACTGTAGTGACAGCTCTCTGATTTTATTTATTGTATAGAATCTAATCAGGCCGGAGGCTCGTGAATGTTTCCGAGGGCTAGAGCTACAGGCTTACCCTTGGTTTTGAAAAGTGAGAGGGGTTGTCTGTGCTTATAAAGTCAACAGCAGAGATGATAATCCCGGATTTGGAATCAGATTTTCTGAGTGTGTCTGTCATGCAGAGCAGAGTGCTCTTTGCTCTTCTGTGTCTGCATTACCTGTGCGTGTGCCCGGTACTGAAACACCCCCACAGCCGGCAGAGGACTTGGACGTAAGGGATGTGCTGGCTTGGGCACGGAAGGCATTCTTTTAACTGTGCCCCTTGGGTCAGCGGAGCTGCGATTGACTTTGGCCTATTAGTATATAGCGTCTCCAATTGCACATTTTCAAACAACCTCAGTTGTCTGCAGAAACAGCTGACTGTATATTTAAATGCTTGCTTAAATAATAGTTTTCTGTTTGCTCTGTTCTTTAATTTCTGAAGAAATCCTGGTAGCAGGATTCTTTTTAGTCTTTGAGCATGGATAGTCCTTTCAGGAGTAAAAGCACGAGTCTGTACTCCTTGGTTACAAGAATAGTTCTGTGTAGTGAGGCTTTTGCTATGGGCATAAGTGAAGCTTTTATTTGGTGGGTTTTTTTTTTTTTTTGTTTTTTTTTTTTTTTTCCTTCTCCCCATTTGCCATACAGAGCTGGTTTTGTCTGGGCCCTCAACCTGCAACAGCTGAGGGTCTGGTAGAAGCTCAGTTGCTTTTTTTCCTTAAGCCCTGAACTTGCTGTCTTCGGTACCTGAGGGTGCAGGTGCCCTCACTTGAGTACTGACTGGAGACCTTGTGCCTTCCCATTCTTCCTCTGTATGCTTAGAAGGACAGACAAGCTTTTCTATGACAGATCACTGAGAAACAAGCAGATGATGCTTGACACATTAGATAGCCATGGGATGCATCCCCAGACAGCCTAAATATGTGCAGATGGAGGAGCATGCTTCCAGGGAGGCATGGCCAACAGATTCTGCTTTCAGTATGATCGTTCACATCTAGGTTTAGCAAGATCACATTCTCAGCTTTGTGTAATCGGTTCAGTATACAGCAAAGACAAACCTTGGACTCTAGTTTCTAGCAGACTGCACTATTTCTGTGGATTGTGGTGTTGGAGATGCGTAATCTCCCAGAGGAAGTCATGTCTTCACTTGCTTAATTTGTTATAGATAACTTCTTTCCTTATGAGTGGTCCTAGAGAACAGGTGATGTGTCTTCTAATGGAAGGCAATGATATTAACTCTGAAAAATAAGGAAGTGAAAATAGAATCATTTTTGGTACATTCTTTGTTCTTAGTATGTTCTAGCCATACACAATGGCTGCAACTGCTAATGGAAATGTAACTGGTAAAAGGAGCTGGCAAGAGAGGTGTAAAAATATGGCAAAACATCTGTTAAAGGAAAATTAAATATTCGTGCTGAAAATGTTTTTCTTTGTGCCTGCCTAGGAAAATGAGCCAAGTTTTTAAACTTGTTGCAGGCTTCACTGCTGATTAATCCTAATGGAGTATTTGATCAGAATGATAATTATTCTGCTACGTGTGGCTACTTAGTATCTATCAGTACCAATTTAGCTCACGCTGTTACAGGAAGCTAAATTTTGCATAGCATGTTCTGGAGGGCTTTCAGTTCAGCTGAGTTAAGAAGCCTCAAGGCAGATTTCCCTTTCTGTCTTTAAGGCTTCCCTCTGAACAGGCAAAAGTTGAGGCTCTTTATGCCCTGTATGTGCAACGCTTGTTTCTTTTGACTTAATTTCCATTGCTATGAATGGACTTTGGCCCTAGCCCCAACAAGCTACTTTCCCGAAGTATTTAATCACCATTTTGACCCAAAGCATGTGAATAGTTCTGCTCTTAGCCAGTGTCTGTTATTAACTTCCCAATTTGAAAATGAAGTGCTGTATTAACCCATGCTTGTCGGTCATCCAATGTTAGGATGCATTTAAAACCTTTCCTGGTGCTTTTCACGCTGGAAGCACCTGGTCAGATGAACAAGTTTTTGAATATTGGATGGGTGGGCCCAGTGAAATGCCCTCTGAAATATTGCCAAAAATATTTCTTTCCAATTCTTTGAGTGTTTGTGGGTTTTCCCCTTTCTCATCAGTTCCAGATGGCTTTTGCTCCCTAGGTACCCTGCACTGTTAGCAGCCCTGGCTTATTCCATCTCCTCTCTGCAGAGGTGGGTAGAACTGAGGTGATGGGTGTGCACCCTTGGCAGAGTAGGCAAAAAAGGTCTTGAGCAGCAGTGCTGAGGGGTGTGAGCTGCGAGAGAGCTCTGCTCCCCCCAAATTGCCAACTACCCCGTGCTGTGGACTGCACCGCACTGACTTGTGTGCAAGCAGAGTCCGTGTTCATGCAGCCTGGTTCTGGTGGCTTCTCTGTGGTAACACCTAGGAAATACTGTCTCTGCACAATAAGCTGATCATATATTCCTGCTTTACCTTTTTTTAAAAAAAAGGTCATTTTTTACATATTGACTCACTCATTTATTCCCTGCAGTAATTCAACATCTTAACTACAGCTGAGAGATGAAATGTGTCTTTGGTGTAGCTAGTTAGTTGTTTGAAGAATAGCAACACCCAGCCGCTCCTGTGTGTGACAGGAACTGCTCGTTGTCTTTGCCGTAATGGAAAGTGTGATAAGAGACATTCCCTGTCCTGCTGAGCTAAATAAAAATGCAGCCGTAGCTGGTGAAGGAAACTTGGCCAAGAAAGCATACGTATGCCATCTGGGCACATACTGGATTCTCAATTTTGATGAAAAGGCAAACGGCATTGCTCATTAAAGAATCACTGTCATGCTAGAGTTCTCTAAGGCTATTAAGTAGCACTTTAAGGATGACTTTTGCCTTTTTGTTTCCTTCAGATGCTCATAGATTTCTGTGTTTTTACATGTTAGTGAATCTGAAGGATACTTATCAGGAACAAGGAAGTATATAACTTGTAGTGCAGTTTCAAAATAAAAGGTATCTCTGTGCAGCCTTGGCATGTTTATAGTGCCAGCTATCAAAAATGTATGGGCCTAACATCAGTTCTTGCTAAACACATAATCAGCTTTAAATAAAATGAGAGGTTTTAAGCAAAACGGGATTTTGCTTTCCTCTTTACCTTCTATTGCACAGCCTTTGGGAACTGGGTTTCCAAACTTTCTCTGCCGTGGCAAGAGTGCGGTGCTCTGAACTGGAGGTGAATTTTGTGCCATTGTAACACTTAAAGAAATGGAAGCACAGAAGAATCATGAAAGGTTAAGATCAAATTGCAGATGCTGGCAGCTTCCAGCATCTTGTCAAAGCTCACAAGTTAGGCAGCTTTAACCGTGTCGTTATCACTAATGTAATAGGGACCTTTTACTGTTTGGCACAACTTGCGTATTTGATCAAAATGCTTTTAAGCAGTGTGACTCCCTGCACCCTGGCCTGTGTATTCTGAAAATGTAGCTGTACCCTCCCGTGTCAGGATGTTTATTTTAATAGGAAAATCTTAATTCTAATCAAAAAACTCATGTCGGTACCAGGATGACATGTAGACTGAACTTAAAGCAATTACAGGTATGCACATGTGGATATGTATTAACAAATTGTTTACGTTTTGAGTTGGGAAAATGCAGAGGAGGAATTACTCATTTAGTAACTTGATGAATTAATTGCAGTACTGTTAACTGCAGAACTGAGTACAATTAGAAGTTTTGATGATTTGGAGCAGCAAAGCACATGGATCATTTGAACCCCAGTTAATTAAGTATAAATAGTATCTAGAATTGTCTCTGCCTGGGGTTGACTTTGATCGGAAGCTGTGTTACTTGACAAATATTTCTGAGATTGTTAATGTTAAGCTAAAATTGTTTGCTTTTGCTCTCTTAAGGACCTACTGTTAAACATTGTCCTACTCTTCTGTATGGTGTTTAAAAAAAAAAATTTTTTAAATAATGTCACTTGCTATATTTCCTTCTTTCTCTCATGCTATGTTTTAAAGAAGAAAATCCCTTTGACAGAAACCCCACTGGGAAAATTGAAGTCCAGTAGTGTCCCTTGACTAGTCCTAGTCTTCTGAGGCTGAATAATGTGGAAGGCTTCCCTTAGTCCTTAATACTTGATTAATCAGTAGGAAGAAGTCTTCCTGAGTGACTAATCTATACCTTGGCAATTTGCCCTCCCACCCATAGCACAATTGACTTGTCAGGATTTTTACAACCTTGTCTTTCTTTCTCAGTTGACATCCGAAGAAAACTCTGCTGTGTGCTCTGTTGAGTTATCTTTCTTTTTGCTATTTCTTCGCAGCACATGAGTGAGTAACATTCCTACCGTGTGCAGTGCCTGGCTGGTGGAGATCCTTGGTTTTGAGATGTTGCATTTTGATTGTTCAGTGTTACCAAAGTGTGATTAGATTTTTCCCCCCCTCGCTCCCTTCTTAACTTGCAAATCTCTAGGAAATCTTCATTTGTTTCTTTCTAATAGCCTGCTGTAACTAAAGACATATTTACCTCCCCTATGTCTTGATTTTTATAACTGCAACTGTTTTTGAGATGCTTTCTGCATATACTTTGTCATTTGAGGATTGTATCACCAAGTACAAGCACAGCATGCCAACTTACAGTCTTTGGCGGTGGTAGTATTGCAGATGCAAAGTCTGTGCAAATTGACTAGTTGTACATCTCAAGTATCTGATATGTGCATGTGTTGAAGAAACAGGCTCTGAAGGAGGAGGCCAAAACAGCCTTACCAGATGTAAATCCAGAGTAATTCTGCTGTTGCTAGGTGACATTGCACCCTTTGTATATTGGTGCAAACCAGAGGAAAAATCTCTCCCTTTCATTCTGTGAAGAAGGGATTTGGTTTTTCAAGCTGTCAAGCTACCAGTACTTGCCAGTTGCGGTGGCCTTTGAGAGCTGTTAGATGTAGGTGATACTCTTGCTTTGCTTTCTCTGGGTTGTGTGTTGCTTATTTTGACTGTGATTAAAAAAAAAAAAAAAAAAAAAAAAAAAAAAAAAACCACACACAAAAAACACCTTACTGTGTGGATCTGGAAACTTAGGAAGAAAGTAGAACGTTCACCTAAAAAGCAGCTGTGTGCAGCTGGACTTGAGCTCTGGGAAAGGTTGATAAAGTGCTTTCGATTTCTTCCTGCATGCTTTTGAGCTTTGAGACCACCTTAAGGTTTGCTAATGAACCTTGCTTACTCTGCCAACATCCTTACTGATTGATGCAAAGCCCCCAGCAGAAGCACTAGACAAACTTGCTGCCCTCCTGTCAGGAACGAAAATGGGCAAAGTGAAAAATGTGACAAAATACGAAAGGTTGGATCAATCCTGAACCTGAATGAAGCCTGCTTTGCTTGTGACCATCTGACAGACTTGGAGTAGGCTCTCTGGGGGAGAGGATATCTCTAGCAGGCAACATCATGTGGGAGCATGGTTATCCGTTCAGAACATGCTGCCCAGGTGGAGTTTGATAAAGGCCATTTTTGAGGGCCTTCCGGAAGCTGTAAGATAGAAAATATCTGTGTGTTGGCTTACTCCTCAACCTTGTTTGTCCTTGGACTTGTATATCCATATCTGAATAATCTGAATCTGTCTGTTGGATTTGAGGCAGGAGAACCTCTGATACTATGAAGCTGTAAGGTTAAACAGTATAGTGCTTGGTACAAACTGTTTTGTCCTGTTACAGAGCTCGAAGGCTTGAGCCTATGCGCACAAAACTTGCTGCTATGGGCCCTGAGATCCTGTTAACGTTGTTGTTCGCTGCAGATCCAATCTTCTTTCCCACTGTTACTCTTTACAAAGTATGGATTGTGGCTGTGTGCCCACATACTGTGAGAGTTGCAGGATACAGGTGCTGTAGTAGCAAAAGTCCCCTTTGATTCTCCTGCAGTACAAGATCTTTGCTAAGAGAATGGCAGGTGGGACATAATGTTCCAAAGAAGTCCATACCTGAGGCTGTAGCAATGATCTCCTCCATGAATGGTAGATGTATGCTACGTTGCTGTTTGCTTTGTTGGTGGAGTCCATTCTGCAGTTGATTACATCATATATGCATGACTTGCAAAGATTGTGTTTGTACAGATAACAGAAATGAGACTAGTAATTGCCCTCTTTTTCCTCTTTTGCACTGCTGGTTTCTCAGCATCTCAACAGTGACTTCGCTTGCAGGTGAAGCTGCTTTTCTCTTGGAAATAAAAATTAAACTTCCACTAGGGAATTCTTCTGGTTTTCTTTTAAGATCTGCATATAGCTGAACTGCACCTGCCCCAAATCTGTGTGTAGGGAAACAGCATAGTGCACAAAAAGCTTCCTTCTTGGTTTATCGCTTTGATTGTTGGAGCAGTGGTAGAACAGAGACCTAAGAGCTGGATTTACTTGCCCCTGCAAAAGCATGTAGTATTCTTGGACTTAATGTCTGAGGACTCAGAAAATTTCCATTAGTGTGGATGTGTATGTCCGCAATAAGCGTGTCATGCTAAAGAAAATGAAACCAACTCCTACAGAAAAGGTATTCCTGTTATCTAATGCAGAACTATAGATTCCTCTGGGTCTTCACGAATTTCTTGAGCTCCTTTGCTCTTAGTTAAACATGAGTTTCCTAACACTTAAAGCAACTCTGCTCTTCCTCTGTTTTAGCTCATATTTCTGCTGGTTAATACAAGATGCAATGCAAAATAGAAATCAGGTAAACTAATTGCTAGGCCCTCAAAACATGCTGAGGTGTCTGGTGTCTGCTTTCCCATTCATCCTGACAGCTTTGTTTCTGTAGAGATTCTCAGCCTTGCTCAAAGGGGATCAAGTTCCTTTTAAAACATGCACTGTGTTGCTGCCTGTAATGGTATTGACGGAACCAATGAAACAAAGGAAGTCTCACAAGACAAGTAACAAAATACAGTGAAGAACCATTGACGATCTAAAGCATCCCATAAAGCAGGTTGAGCCTTGGGGACAGTAGGGAAAACTAAGACATAGAGAAAAGAATACCATGGTTCTTGTTGTGATTTCTGTGTTTAAAAAGTGTGACTGAGCTCAATATGCAACTTCTTACTGCGTAACCAAGAGACAGTTCCACACTGTTATATGGAAAGTCTGCAGTGATGAAAAAGGAGGAAACTGAAAAGGTAAGGTTGAAGGAGAGGGACTTCAAGGAGCAAAACATTTGGAATTTGGTTCATAAAGGGGAATGGTTTCATAAAGGGAATGGTTCTGGTACTGTGTATGTGCTTTTGAAGATGCAGGCTCATTCAAGTGCCTTGAGAAGAGCTGGACACCGGCAGGCAGTCTCTCTCAAAGAGCCTGACTTTGCAAGGAGTATCTTGGGCTGAAATCTCGAAAATGCACCTACGGGTCCACTTCAGTTCTACAACCTTCATATTGAAGGAGGAGCCAAACCCAACCTGAAGCTGCACAGCTCTTGAGAGCCAATCCATAATTTTTCCCCCAATTGTGTTTTGTGCCTTGCTGTCTGTATTAAGTGATTTAAAATACTGTTTAAATCAACTGTACTCTGGATGGATACCTGTTGTCTTGGCACTTCCCTCCCTACTCAGGAAAAAGAGCTGAGCATGTTCCCTGATTTGTTGTCCCCAGATGTCTCCCTTATGTTATGTTTTCCCAATGGGCTATAACCAGTTCCTGTCTGCTTTGCTGGAGCCACCCCTGTTAGCCCGCTTTTGATAACGTTGCTACCTCTGTTTTGGCCAAGCCTCCCAGTTCCTCCAAGGAAGGAGCCTCACTTTGTGCAGCTGAGAAGCCAAAGATGATGCCTCTGCAGTTGGGATGCGTTTTTCTTTGGCAAATTTGGCCTTAAAAAGGGGTGGGGGAAGGGATTTCTTTGTAGAGTTGAGAAGGCTTCAAGGACATGCAAGGTTGCTCTCCCCATCAGGGTTTTCCTTTTAGCTGATCTCCTTCAGGCCTTTACTGATAAACAGCTGTACCTCGGTTCCCTTTTTAGATTCTTTTCCCTCGTGGTTGCCTTAGTGTGCTGTTTGTGAAGTTCATCATGGGGAGCAGGATTTGTCCTGTTCTGAATAAATAGCTTCAAAGCCACCAGGTCATTTTCTTATTTATATCAGCTAATAAAAATGATGGCTGCTATTATAATGTACGTAACAATGCAACTTAAGCTTTTCTTTGACTTTCTAACTGTGATAGGTCTTTTGAATAGCAGTATTTCAGAGCCTTATTTTTGTAGTTATGAGCACATTTTCTTTGGATAATACATAATGCCGGAGTTTGAACTCAAATCAATAATAGTGTAGATGTAAGAGTGTTGTAAAGGCATAGCTGTGGCATGCCATGGCTCATGCTAATATTAGATTATAAATGCAGTCACGTCAGTAAGCTGAAATGGCCAGATTTGTCCACATGGAGCAAGTTTTATCAAAGTTGTTCTACTGACTGTGAATACTTCTAGCAAATCCTGAAATTTTTCTTTAAGTGACGAAACCTTTGTGAAAGCTAAATAATGAAGCTCACTATTGAAAACCTGGTTAATATGATTGCAGAGTGACTCATCCACTAGATTATTAATTGAGATTAAATATTTAAACAGGCAACCAAAATATCTCTAAAGTGGAAACCATAGGAGTTGCACTGCTGGGAATGACATGTTTGATTTGAAATCTGGTATTTGAAATAACTGGTAACTAGACAACTGTTTTGATCCAAGGGCGTATTCTTAGGTCTGACACTACAGTGTCTTAACGTTTTCTGGGATTGACTAAGCACTTAGGGGTTTTAGGCATTTAATTCTTGATCAAATTAATAATTGTATGTCTAGTGTCATCTGTTCCTTTTCTCATTACACGAGGACAAACAAAAATCTTGCCAGTGTTTAAAGGTGAGAGGGAAAGGTATCTTGTCAGGTTTTCAGTGGGTCGTGAACTGTTAAGCCTTACTGCTTTGGGTAGGATTGAAAGAACTGCATGCTATTTTACAGCTGCCTCCTAGGGAGAGCAGCGTTCGGTGGGTGAGGAAGGTTCTCGAATGTCTAGATGACTATGGCCACCCAGTGAATAGCTGCCCTGTCTTAATGTGCTCCAGTAACCTTAGTGGAAAGATATTCTGGAAATGATGTGATTTGCACACACACAGTTGTGCAAATGCTTTTCTGAGGCTGACACACTAGACTGAGACCCTGAATCGAGCACTTTATTAATCTAATTTTTGTTTGTTTTTTGCTTTTTCTCTGCTGCCTTCCTTCCTTCTTCCTTTTTGTGCTTAACCCAGAAAAACTGATTGAGGGACTCAAATCTCCTGAGACTGCGCTTCTGCTCCCTGATATCCTGCCTCTCGCTGACCCCTTCGGTAGCACCTCAGATGCTGTGAATGGTAAAAACAAAAACAACAACAAAAAAAAACCACCCACCCTCAGGGCCCCTCTTCCCCTGTGTCTTGTTCTGCTTGACAAGTTTGCATGTTTACCCCTGGGCTCTGAAAACAGCTGATCTTGGTGGAACACGATATGATAGGAAGTTATGGATTATGCAGAGTCGGGTATGCCACTTTCCCCATGAGAATCACATCTGAATAGTGAAGACTTGGAATATGCGTTAAAATTAGGCTTAGTGATCTGGCACAATAACGTGGTGTAGTTGCACCTTCTGTGTTCTTGTGGTCTTGGGTGTAAGAGTTGATTGTTGACTTGAAGGAGAAGATGCAAAGAAAATCCCGACACTTCTGCTAAAGACTTACCATGTGACTGTGCCCTAGGCACTTAACCTGTCTGTGTCTCCATTGCCCCTCGCCGGGGCGAGGGTGACAGCACTGCTCTTGCTTTGGGGTGCGGCAGGGGAATAAACGTGCTAGACTGAGCCTGGATGCAGCAGTATCCAAGGCAGTATGAAGAGCTCAGAGTGGGGCAGAATCACATTTTTCCTTACTTGCCAACTATACAAAAGACTAACAATTACAGGCTGCAGTTAGTTGCAATCAGCTGCTGTTGTGGGTTTGAGGCCCAGCCAGGGTCCCCTGGCTAGCTGGTTGCAGCTTTGTAGCTTTGAATGGATAAGTAGGGAATGATTCGTCTTAATTGTATGATGGATTTTTTTTCCTGTTTTGCAGTTCCAGGCAGTTGTCTGAATCTTATAGATCTCCAAGACTGACCACTGTCAAAACAAAAGTTTTCATGGTTTTCTTAGGTTGTTCAGTTAGACCTTTTCTGATCCTAGTCTATGACGAGTGCATCCTGGTTCATTTTACTTCCTGGCTCATTACCTTGATGTTTGCTCATGAAGAAGGGACCCAACTAAGCGTTGTATCTGGCTTGGATTAGCTAGTGTGACTGTGTTGATAGTTATTTTTCATGTTTCTCCTTCCCTTTAAGGATCCTTTGAGAGCGAATTTTTCTGTCCAGCCTTTGTAAGCATCTCCTCTTGTATCCATATCAATATTGGACAAAACTGGGGATTGGTATTTGCAATAAGATGTTGAGGTCCAAAACTTTATCACGTCTCAGAAGGATCTGCAACCTTTGATCCACTGGGCACCTTAAAAGGAAGAGAAGATCCCAGATACTGGCTTTTTACAAATTTATCTGCAACCTGTTAAGGGCTGTGCAGCAGGTATTTTAATGGTTTGTTTCCCCTGTTGGAAGGGGACTCCTTGAAGATCAATGTTTTTTGCTTCCTGGAGAAGAGTCTTGAAAAACCTTGTAATGAGTTACCTAGCCATGGGCTTTCTGCTTAGCTGCAGAGCAGACATTATTAACCATCCGTTTCAGCCTCCAGATGTCTCTCAATGGGTATGCACATGTAAAAGGATGACAAAACAAAAACACTTCCCTCCTGCCCTCTCCCTCAAAAAAACTTTAGTATACTATGTTTTTCCCTCTTGATTTGATTAGCATCAGTCTAGCTTCAGTCCCTCATTTCTGCCAATATAGCTGACAATATAGCTGATTAAGAGGTCACTTAAGGATTCAGACAACTGCCTTGTTAGCTGCTACTTGTACTGTGTCTGTCTAACCTCTGGCTTCTTCTCTGCTCTGATATTTTGCACACTGATAAAGGAAAACCTGACGTAGCTGTTGAGAGTCTCATACCGGGCCTCGAGGCTCCGTTGCCCCAACGCCTTGTGTCACAGACTGAGTCAGTTGCTTCCAACAGAACAGGTTGGTGAGACAGGAGGGTGGGTGGGCAAGGTTGTGTAGTACTTCTGTGAGCTGTGTGACCATACTGTAGTAAACCAGAAAGCACTGTCTGCTTGAAGATGCATTCTTTGCTCTCCCTGCTCTATGTACTCTCCCACCAGTTTAGACTGCACTTGCTTGTGTTTTTTTTGTAAGTGGATCTTGCATGGGTCCTTAAATGTCAGCATTACTTTTCCCTTACTAAGAACTGCATTCATGCTTGTAGTACTCTTTCAGCCCATCATTATAGATCCGTAAGCGCCAGAGCAGTCACTGAGCTGTTCCACTGGGGCTTAGCTAGCAGTTCATGTCCCTTCCTTATTCCGAAGGCCTAGATCTGGCAACTTTTGCTACAGAGGGACTTTACGTTGTTTTAGAGGTCTGTTGTGAAGTCGCTAGTGCAAGTAGCTTTGCCAGAGAGTGCCTCCAACCCTGAGTGTTACAATGCCCTGTGAAAGTTTAGCTTTCAGATATTTAAAATTCCAGTTGCTGTTAATTTCTGTGTTAAAGGAGATGTCACCTAGTCTAGTCTGTAGCAGACAATTTGCTGCTTAAGAATCCTGCTTATCTAGGTGGCTTGAGAAGGATGGTGATGTGCCTGAAATGGCACATTTGTCACTTCTGTCCTCCAGTTGGGTCCTGCCTTTTGGAAAGTAACGTGGGCACTATGTATCACAGTAAAACCCTTCTGGTTCAAGTAGCAGCTTGTGTTTCTGGTACATGTGAGACTAGCTTTCAGAAGAAGTAAGGACTGTTGTTCCCTCCTCCGCCCCCCCCCCCCCCCCCCCGTTAATTTAAACCATCACTTCTGTGGGATTTCAGTGTTGTGCCGTCAGCTTCGGAGGGTAGTTACCTCAGTTAATCTGTGCTGTGTATTGCTAAAAGTGTTGAGAACCCCTCTAGCCTCATTGCAGAGCACTAAGAAAGGTTTCCCAGCACAAAAGCAGAAGTACCGAGAAGTGTCAGCTTTGCAGCAATACCTGTTTGTGTACTAAGCGGATGGGGGGCAAGAATGTGCAAATCTGAGCTTAACAGTGTTTGTGTCCTGTTCAATGCTGCCTTGCGGTCTTTGGATGTTAACCTGGATTCAGACTCTCTCACTGGAGAAGACTCTCTGCTTGACTGTTCTCTGCTTTCTAACCCTGCTGCTGACCTCTTGGATGAGTTTGCTCCTGTAGCTTTTGCAGCTCAACCTCACAAAGGTAAACTGTCCCTGTGTCTCGAACCTCAACTTATCCTGGGACTGGATCTTTAGCTAACATATGATGCCACTTTACACAAGCAGGTGATCTGACACATTATAGTTTTGTTTTTTCAGACTGTTTTGTTCTCAGACTGGTGAAGCTTGTAATGTGCATTGAAATGCCAAGGGGAAAAGATCAAGGTATTTAGCTTGATTGTAAATACGGACAAGGGTTGTCAAGACAGGTAGCATCTCCTGTGAGACCAAGTGATACATTAGGCTGAATGGGTAGGCTTTTAAGTATGCAGCCTGTCTTCAGGTCTGCATATGAATGCGCTTCAATTTTACCTTTTGCACGCATATTTTAAGATTTGCTCTTTTGCTGCATTATTAAGTCTGAAAGGGATCCTGATAATAGTTTCTACTGATGTCATAAATTTTTAAAACCACTCTTGTCGATGTGCGTGTCTATAGCATGCAATGAGCTCTTTCAGATTTGCAGACTATATTTTCCTTTTCCAGAGGCTATCAGGAGAGCACCCTTGAGTCAGACTGCAGTATCACATTGCAGCAAATGTGAACAGAAGTTCAAGTACAGTATCGAATTGAAAAATAGAGTAGTTTACAATAGCAGAAAAAATGCAGAATTACAGAAGAGTGGTAGACTACATGTGTTAATTTCTAAGAGTTCCAGATCAGGCTTTGCAGTACATGATTATATGAGCTTCCAAAAAAAGGTTGAAGTACTGTGTACTAATCTGGTTCTGTTTGCTCTTCCGCTAACAAGCAAGAAGAGAGGACCCTGGGAAGCTGGGATCCTAGCTCAGGTGACTTTTTCCCAAATGCAGAGTGTCCTGCTGAAATCTAGGACACCTCATGCAGCATAGGTAGAGTAGTGGAGCTGGAATAGCTTGACTAGAAATATATGAATAGCTGGACTGTGGCTTGTATGGTGAGCTCTTTCTGCTCTGTTCTGACAAATTCTTGTTGAAGGCTAAAGCAGTTGTGAGCAGTGCCTGTGTTTCTTGGGTACAATGCAGAAGCGTTTGGGGGTGACCTTCCTGTTAGCCAAGCTTATAGTGAATATTGGGTAGTACATATTCAGCGAGGTACAAGGAGGACCAGGGCTTCTGTTTATTTATTGCCTTGAAAAGACAAGCCCAAAGCATGAATACAAACCACTGGATGCCAACTGACAATGGGTTGTGCTTAGCTCATTCGGTAAGTATCCCTATAGCAACAGAAAATGATCTGTTCTCAGAGGAATGGCTGTAGAAACAGTCTGTAATCAATTTTTACCCTTGATGACATTTTAAAATGAGGTTATGTTTTGTAGGGCTTTGGGGTTTGAACAAGCAGTTCTTGTAATTGCACATTGCTATACTGCTTGTCTATGCTACTTTATTTTGAGTAAACGACTTGAAATGTATGTTGAGCAGTTGTTATGCCACGTCTGGAACGTAGCAAAGTAGACAGTTGGCCAAAATGTAGTTGGTGTGACTTAATGAGAAAATGAACTAATGGACTCCTGCATGACTTCTCCCAGGCTGCCTTGCTGTTGTTCCACTTGAGTTCAGGTAGGGTCAGATTTGCCAGGGAGAAGTAAGACTCTTAGTAGCAGGAGAGAGAGAGGTGCAAGATATTAATTCTTCTAAAGCTCACTTGTGGCTTTTCAAACTATGCTGTTAGAACTCTTGGTGTGGTCGTTACCTGTATATGTCTTTTATTTTTCCTTTGTTTATCCCAGTCCTGGTGTGAGTGATGCAGTGCACCTAAGGTGCAGATGCTGCTGTCCATGGTGCAGTCAGCCTGCGGAAGTGCAGTGCTGCCAGTTATCGGTGAGACCAGGAAGACTTGAAAAGACAGCAGTGTTTGAACATGAGTGTTTCTTTCCCTGTGCCTAACGAGGCAGTATCGTATTTTGTGGGCCCTGAATTCTTGCTCATCTTTTGGGATCTCTTAATTTGCATTTGCTGAGCACAGTGTTGAACTTAAATGTAGGTGAGAGGGGAATTTTTTCACTTACGGTGGTGTATAGTTATTAAGATCAGTGCAAATGCTTTTATGAAGAGAAATATGTCTCCCAATGAGTTTTGTCCAAATAGAAATGCATTTTATTTCTTACCAGCCTTTTCCTCTCCTTAGAAAAGATAGTCCACAACTGAGCAGTGTTCCTTGAATAGCTTCCTATACAGCAGGCTCCAGAGGTATCAGCAATTGTATGTATAAATGAAGTGAAATGGAAATAAGGTGCTTGCAAAGGCTTCCAACTGGTTTATTTATAACTAGGAACCCTAAATAACTCCAGAGACAGAGTGGTGACAAACAGACATTCTGTTAAGACACAGTCTCTATGTGTTCCTGTCATTCTATAGCCTTGTCTTCTGTAGAACTTTTTTTTTTTTCTTACACTGTCCTCTGGAGGATCAGATTGTTTCCACAAACTGTTTCTTGCATCAGCTTACCTAAAACCTGTTAGCATGTTTATCAGCTTTACCTAAAGAGCTTTTATTCATGATTTGAATTGAACAGGAGCGCTCCTGTTCCTTTGAAAATGCAGACTTATATCCTTGTTAGGCTTTCAGAAATACTTCGGATTATTAATAGATATTAATACTTCAGATGGTAATCGAGGACCAGATTCTGGATGGTATTTAGGTGTATGAAGTAACAAGTAGTGATATACAGTGTGAAAAGTCCCTAAAAGAGCATGATTGCCTGATAAGGCAGGTAAATGTCTGACCTAGTAGAGATGTAGGTGAAAGCGCCTTCCAAGTGTCTCAGCCTGGCTGGCATCATTTGAAACTGATGGAGTTATGTGCCAGAACAGCAGTCCTTTTAAAATCTAAGTATTTAGTTACCTCTTCAGGTATTTAAACTCCTTTGGAAAGGTGATTTGATATTATGCTTTCTTGTTTTATCCCTGTGGGCAACAAAACTCGAGGGACTTTGTCTCTCATTTCCGGAACTGGAATTTCTTCCCTCTGTGTTTTGCCTGCCCTTTTCTTCTCCATTTATGAGAGAGCTGGTACCTGAGGAGCAAGATTGTTCCCCCCAAATTGTATTAGTACTTGAGAACCACTGAACGATGACAAAGAATACCTTCAGTCCTTGGGAACTTAAGCATCAGGATTTTACTGCAACTTTGAATTCAGCTAACTGTTAAGCCTTTGGACTGGCCCAGTTTTATTTTGGTTCTTAAGAAGGCTCACTTTTCAGTTTGCTTTCCCCCCCCACACACACACTTTTGTAATTAATTGCTTCTTTTACTTTTACCTTCTTAGACTTACCAGCTTTGTTTTACCTTTTAAAATAAACTCCTGCTTCTAAAACCGCTGTCTTTTAAAACATGAAACACCCTAACACTTTGGCAATTCTAACCTGCTTTCTCTGCTATCTTTGCTTCTTTACCTCTGTTTCTCCTTCACGCTGCAGAAGATACTAACCTGATATCAGGCTTTGATGCTCCTGAGGGCACTGAAAAAGTGACAGAAGATGAGTTTGACCCAATCCCAGTGTTGATATCCAAAAATTCACAAGGTAAGCCAGGGTTTGGGGGTGAAAAAGGGAAAGAGAAAAGAAATAGTGAACACAAACTAGTTTTGGGGCAGTGGTGCTACAGCACGTGTGAAATAGCTCAAGCTGTCAACAGTAAGATATTATCATTGTAGTATGTCAGTATTAGTTTTTCTCCAATTTATACTGGTCCTTAAATTACTCAGGTTTCTTTATTTGTGAGAAAATAGCATATCCAAGTGAACTTTACACAATGTGCAGGAAGGGGAGGCAATAATAATTTCTAACCCTGAAACTCCTTCTGAAAGTGAGTTCTTTCATTTCTGACTGATACTTTTTGAAGGCGCTTGTGGGAACTAGGTTTAGAAGTTTTGGTAGATGGGTGCCCATTTCCTTTGAACAGTTTTGAAGAGTCAGAATCCTTAGCACAGGCAGGGAAGTCTTTTGGGTTTTTTTTCTCTCTCTCTTTTTTTTTTTTCTTAACAGCATTCCTGTCACCTAGATCATATTAATTATTATTATGGTCTTTCTAACCACTTCAGCCTCGTGTAGTTGAATCTAAAAAGCAGCACTGTTTCCTTAAAACAAACGATGGTGCTGAATTTGTAGCTCTTGTAGGGACAGAAGTAGGCAGCGTTTTGCAATCTGACTGGTCAAATATCTCCTCTGCAGTCAAGCTGCAGAAAGATCTTGATTACAGTTTTTTGGTATGCTAGCATAGGCCTAGGAACATGTTCCAGGGCACCCTTTTTGATTTTTTTTTTTCATGGTAGCGCTTTTTTGACTCCCTGAACTCCCGTTTTCTTTTGTAGCATGATGTGTGCTGTGCCAGCTGCTCACTGTTTAAGACTAGCTTTCAAAGACTGATACTTGCTAGAAGAAGTTCTCAGACATTAGGGACTCTGCTCCTGCTGGAAGTCAGAGAAGATTTCTGCCAAAGTTGGGCCAACATAGGCTACCTTAAAGAACAGCCTCTTCCTTCAGTAGCGAAGCATCAATTGTAGAAAGCCACAAGCTAGCTGAACTCAGCCTGGAGTAGTTGCAAACTTGAAGATGCTCTTAAAACAGCAACTAATTTTTAAGCTATAAGATTTTGAACAATCTTTGCCATAGGTTGTAGTGGGTTTTGTAATCCCTTTATAGCTCCTGTAGGAAGGGCAGAATTCTGTAACTTGGATGTAAATTTTAGGAAAAGGAAAGGGTTTGCAGAGAATTTGTGTTGCCGCAGGAGTGGCTATGATGTTTTTTCATACAACTGTTGTGAGCTAAGTTTGGAGGGGAGGGAGAGGGTGGAAGAGCAAGCAGGGGAATTTTGTTGCTATCACGATGCAAGTAAACAGAAGATCTTAAGCAAGTTTTCCGTTTGACTTTTTTCTTTCTTTGCTTGCTCTTAAACATCTGAAACTGTCGTGTGTGCGTGTCCTGTTCAATACTGAATTCCTATCTCTCACACTTTCAGGTGGGCATTCTAGAAACAACAGTGGAAGCTCTGAGTCCAGTCTTCCCAACATAGCCAGGTCTTTACTGCTGGTGGATCAGCTCATAGACCTGTAGCAGTGACACAGTAGCAGACGCAGTTTCTGTAACGTATCTAATCCTCCGTTTTCGTTTCCAGAGGAGTTACCTTCAGTTGTGATTCTTTTGGTTTTTTCCTTAATTAAAAGAAAAACAAAATCTGCCAAGAGGAGACAGTCACCCACTTTCTCCCCGTCTTCCCATGCCCCAGGAAAAGGTTCTGTCTCAGTTCTCCAGGTAGTCCTCTCTAAAGCTGGTAAACCTGCTGTGGTTCCTTCTGCACCTGTCTTTGCTAGCATATGTCTAAAGGGAGCACCATCATTAGCCACCCTGCTGAGATGTACACATAGCACCATGGAAAGCCTAACTGTAAATGACTTAGATAATCATAGCTGATGTATGATCCCTGCGTACAACAGACTTTCTCCTTAGACTAGCGTGTGAAAAAACTGTGTTTCAATCTTTGCGTTTGTGTTTTTGGGTTTGGTTTTTGTTCTGTTCTTATTTTTCTGATGAATGGGCAGGAGGAAGGAGACAGATAAAATCGGTAGGGATGTCCCTCTCCTGTAGGGTACAGGTTAGGAGAGCTGCTATTTCTAAATTGCCAGTATATGCTTCAGGAGAGGAAAGAGCACTGAATTTCCCTGAAGTAGTCTTGCATAGTACCTCTGGTGATGGTGCATATGAAGAGTGTTTTCCAGACTGCCCCCAGCTAATGGTTTGCTATTTAACAATCCTGCTTGTGAATGAACTGCACTTCCTTGAAGAAAAAACAAACAAAAAAAAAAAAAGAAAGAAAAAGGTTAAAGCTGCAAAAATGACCCTGAGTGAAATAGAACAAAATTTTGAACCAAATACATGTGAGTATGGCTGTGATTTAGCTTTCTGTTGGATTTTTTTTTTTCTATTTTTTTGGCTGAAAAGGGCATTGTGGCAGCAACAGATGTATTTTCTGTGATTTGTTTTGTGTGTTTGACTGGAAAAAGATATCTTCCCAAACCTACTGTAAATTGTGTATGAAACAAATTGTCCTACAGTTGTTTGTCTCTTTTTAATCCTGGTTTTAGTCAAGCATCTGGTATTTGTTCTGGGTTCCTGTTTTCTCTTGTAACTGCATATAGTGCAAAGCAGTTGAGTATGGAAGCATTTTTTTTTCAGTAGACAAAGGTTACTGTAGACTTTATTTCACTCTTCAGTCTTTGTGGAACAAGCATGCACTTGGTTCAGGTGGTTTGAAATAAGTGCTGCTACAACTTGATGGGATTTACCTTTTCTTTTTTTCCTTTATATGCTTAGTTCGTCAACTAGCTGGATATGCTAAACTTGTTTTCATTGGCTTATGAAGTCCGGAATTTCTATCATGTATTTGAAAGCTCTTTCTGAACAGAAGAACTTTTCCTCTGTAGTGGAATAATTAATAGCTTACTGCTAACCTTGTGTATGTGTACGTAGCTGTATTAGTAAAAGTGCAGTTTCCCATGTGCGAAAGTATGAACGACTGAAATATGTATGTACTGACCCCTTGCTAAGAAGGAAAGAAATCAAAGTTCGTGACTGCTCCTTTCCTAACTCCGGCCTCTCCGCTATTCCCTCACCCCAACACTTAGTTTAACAAGGTCTGTAAATACAACTACCATCGATCATGTCTGCTCTACGTTACTCTTCTTTTAAAACCTACACTTAATAATAAAAGCATTGCTTAAGTGTGTTGTATCATTACATGTGTATACTGCACTTTCCAAGAGAAGCTTTACATGAGAACTATGGAAATGACCTTAGTAAAATTGTGGATAGAACTTTTTTTTTTTTTTTTTTGTTTTATATTCCTAAAACACAGGCAAGCTGGACTGGATAACATGAAGAAGCTATAGATAGAAAGTTATTGTATAGTCAGATATGGAGAATATATGAAAAGAGAATGGATTTTAAAAAGTAACCATCTACTGTATATTAGAACAAAGATTTCTGTGAATTAAAGTACTTTTAAAGAATGTTTAAGGTTTTAAATCTAATAGCGCTTGTTCAAGGGTTCTGGAAAAAGTTATAAATGCACTGGGTTGTTAATAATGCTATTAAATAAGCAGTTGTGAATGTTCCGTTTATTGCTTTTTCAAGTAGCTATTCCTGGATCTGAGTGGGAAGTATGGTATATTGAAAGAGTCAATCTTTAGACATGTCTGTTATTTAGACCTGGTTCATTGGAAAAGACTTGCCTCTTACTTGTTAAATGAATGTGAAATGCAAGAGATGAGAAATGGGCAGATATGTGGGATTAATTTTAAGCTAGATTGTCCTGCAGGCGTTAGTTTAGTGTTGCTGTGCTGCTCAAAATTTAAGGAGGTATGCAAAAGCTGCTACTATGATGGAACAAACTGAACTTTCATCCTACGTGCATGTGGAAGTTTAGTACGCAGCATTCCTGTAACGCGTAAGAAAAGTCGTCTCCTATAGCTATGGTTGCAAGCTGGTTGGAAACCGTGGGAGTTGTTTCCTGTCCCCTCCTAAGGGTTGTAGGTTAGGTCTCGAGTAACAATATAAACGTGCAGTCAGCAAAATCACAGCAGAGTGATTCTCCTCTCTGCCCACATGTGCTGTTTATTCGTGTCAAGATGACAGAGGAGCCTTTATACCCAAGCAGGCTGGAGCTTGTAGAGCAGTTTTTGACATAAACTGCTGTGATGGATCCTCCTGATAAGTTACCTTCAAATGCAACCACTGTACAGAGAAAGAGCGGTCTTTGTTTGAAGTCAGGGTTGTGCTTTGGATGCAAGATAAACTCTGCGGGTGGTGAGGGGCTAAAAGTGACAAGTGGAAGTTAAACGTCAGTTCTGACTCAATGTCAGTGTACTTGGGTTTCTAACTGCCCCCTTTTCAGAATCTCCCCATTTTCTTTAACTGGATTGGGAGAAGTGTAAAACCCACAATTCAGAGATCAGCAAATTTGTGTTGTATCTGAAAGCATCTTTGGAACAGCTGTCCCCAAACCAGAAGGTTTGGCTGTCTTAAGACTGAGTATTCACTGAGTCCTTTGGCCTTGTAGGATTAACTAAGGACTTCCCAAATACTGCAGGCACTGTGCAACCTGAAACTTTGGGCTGCTTGGAAACGTCTATGCGAGATGGGTGGAAGAATCTTTTCAGGGATGGCTTTGGGGCAGACCTGCATCCTCTAGCAGCTTGTTTACTGCATGCAACTCGAGAGTCTCTTCAGAGAGTAAAATTATTTTTAGAGGGCACCTCTAGAAAATGCCTGACGGTGGTCATGTTCCAGACTAAAAAAACAAAAACAAAAAACAGTGCGTTCTTGAGCTTGAAACGTCTTAGGATTTTTGCCTCAAGTGACTTTCCAAGACCACAAGAGATGCCCTGCGTTATTTCAAAGAGGTCAGATGTGCTTCAGACAAAAGACAGTCTAGCAAGTTGTACCCCAGCAAACCCAAAACGTGGGGCCTGCAGGCCCCCGACTACATCAAGCGTGAGCAGGGCCGTAGTGTGGTGGCCTCGCAGCATGTGGATGCATGTGTGCATGTCTGTGCGTAGTAACTTAGTGTCTCCTGAGCAGATACCTTTTCTGGTTCAAGAATTCTTGTAGGAATCGTTGGAGCTGAGTTGCAGCTAATGCGAATGTGTGGGAAGCATGGATGTAACAGGAGGGAGTGCTCTGAGAAATTAGACTGGTTGGTTAACTTGGTTATAAATACTTATTTGAGAATAGCTCCAGTGACTTATTTTTTTTCTCTCGGATGTGGGCACTGTGCGCTTAAACTGCTTCGATCCAGCAGCAAATGGGGATTTAAAAAAAGAGGATTTTTTTTTTGCTAATTTTTTTTTCCTGAGTCCTAGGCTTCTGTAACCAAAAGGAGCTGCACTTCGGATACAGTCAAGCCCTATGCAAAGGAGTGCAGAAGCCATGCACACTGCTAAATCTGCTTGCTGCTCCTGGGGAAGAAGGGTGGGTTGGTCACCTGGCTTCTGGGGGTGTTTGAAGGACGTTAGTGATGATTAGGACTTGTGCTTCTGCCCTCCACAGGAGGGGGGAATTTAACTGCCAGTAGCCTGGGCTTTTCCTTAAGCAGTCAAAGACCATGTCTTACATATGTGGCTTGTGCACAGTGAAAATGAGGGCAAAAGATGCTCTTTGTCTCCAAAAGATGGATCTTGATTTTTAAACAGGTGCCATTTAAGTGTGTGCAGCTAGTGTTTAACACCTGCTTTGTCTCGCTTTGCATGGTGTTAGTGACTGTAGCAGCATGCCAAAAATAGATCGTTAAATTTTTTTATTGTTTGGGGTCATGTGGCTTAGTCAGCTTCTGGAACTGAAGAAGCCTAGATGTGTTCCTAGACCTGCCACCATGCTGTGGAGCGACTTTGGGCAAAACCACTTTGTTATGCTGCCTGGATTGTCCAGTGAAATAGTAATGATGATGCTGACTTCATGTTCTGCTTTGATATCTGATAACTAAAAGCACTATGTGGGGGAGTTCTGTACTGTTATTTACGACATTGCTCTCGGGAATCAAAATACAAGGGGAAAAACCTCCACTGTCCTCGACCAAAGGCATGAGAAGTCTTTTGACCCCCCCCCCTTTTTTTTAATGCCAAACTAGTTACCTTGCATACTAGTAATTGTGGTTCTTAGCTACCTGTGACCGTATATTGTGACCTTCCTGGCTGTGGCTAAATGAAATCTGGAGCATTATCTGGTGGAAAAGCAGCCTTAGCCTCTTGGAACACCTCTGCCTGCTCTGAGGTTCTGGTTTTGGGCTCTGACCCAAAAAATGAGATCATCTTCTTGGTGCCCAATCTGCCTCCTTTTGAAGCCACTTGTAAAGGGGACAGTAAAAGTTCTGTAGCTTCCTGCTGGTTATTTCAGTACCTTGCAATTTCTGTGCAGCATTTTTCATAAAAGAGGGGAAGGCCACACGCCAGTGCTCTAACTCAAGAGAAAAAGGTGTCTTCCCTTTAGGTTGCTGTATACCTTGAAGGTGATTACCTGTTTTGTTTGCTTTACGCGTAACAGTAGACTCAAAGCAGGAACCGTTCTGTTGTCTACACCTCTCGTAAGCCACATGAACGATCTGTCTGTTGTGAGTATTTAAGCAGGGATACTCCTGGTGTACTGTGATATATATTTTTTATTGTGAAGCTTCATGCTGCGGAAGGGGAACCTGAGTATAGTTAAGGAATTGCTGCTTTAGTATGTGTATCTGACCCTTGAATAAAACTTCCTTGTGAATGTTGTACAGGGGGTACAGCCTAATCTATAAATCCAAAGATCTGTAAATGTTCTAAGCAGTGAAGTTTGCAGTTGTTACTAGTGTGCATGCTTTAAAACCTGAGCATACATTGACAAAGAAATGGGTGTTTCCTAATGAAGTAACACACAAATCTCAGGAATGTGGAGGAAGAGGGGACAAAAGAGGCAGCTGCCTGGTAGCAGTGTCCACCTTGGCATAGGAGGACATTAGGAAATGCTGCCTCTGCAGAAGAGGATCTCTTTGCATAAGGGGATGTGGGTGCTTTTTGTGTTCATAAAAGCAACCCATCTGCATGCATCTTTTCAGGCCTTTTGCATAGGGTGCCTTTGGTGTGAACGGGAGCCGAGTCATAACAGAGAATGGACAGAGCTTCAGACAAATTGGCACTGTTTTAGTTTCGTAAGACTGGTCCTCTATGCTCTAATGATTCCTGGAGTGACCCCTTCTCCTTTCTACTGTAACTCAGAATAAAACTGCCATTCCTTTTAATGTGAAATGGTCCCTCGAGTGCATCATTCTCATTGGTCTCTGATCTCAGACGCGCTGAGCCATCTATCAGCACTGGCTTGCTTAAGCTCTCCGTCCTAACAGTTACATTGCACGCGCCTCCAAAGCGTTAGACTGCAAAGCCTGTAGCTGTGGCCGCTTATGGGAATCCGCTGAATTTGTCTTGTTAACTCTAACCCAACCTTTAAACGAAGTCTTGTTTTGTTGTGTTTTTTCTTGGACTTTCCAATGTTTGAACATAGCTCAGATTTTTTTAATGTATGATTATTAACTGTAAGAGGAGATGTGCTGGACTAAGGCACTTTCTTGTCAGACACACACCCAGGCATCAGATGTTGTCGTCTCCCTGGTTGTAGCAGTGCTGCTAGATCTCTTCCTGGAAGTGTCCCTTTGCTTTTTGTTCCCTTTGGTGAAACAAACTGAGGGAACCCACCAACATCTATCAGAAAAGGAAAGCTGTGCCTGTGATCAGGTACCACATGAGCGTTTGGAAGCCAGGTCTTCCTTGAACGCTGGAGAAGAGTAACGTGGGATTGTAGATAATGCTTCTGTCCCATCAGCAAATCCGCAGGCTCCTCAGGTAACCCGCTACATTTTAGCATTTCTGTTTTAACCTTGCTGTTCCCTCTGTTGTTGTTTTCAACTTCTCAGGTGTTCTCTTCTTGCTGTATTGCCTAGTAGCTTTGAGTGAAACCAGCTGCTAGTTGGAGGCCAGAAGGAGATCCCACCTAAGCATCACTTGATGTTTCCCAGAGTAATTCACTAGGCCTGTACTGGCCTCTGCAGGGGAGGAGATTGCTTCCAAGCCTTCAGGGCCCTTCTTGCTTGGAACAGTAGAGAGAGTAAGAAAGCACTGGAAAAAAGTTGCTTTTTAAAAGTAAACCATTCTGTCCATCATACATGGCCTCTTGAGTTCAGAGATGCATGTTACTACTGTCCTAAACCAGTTGGGGCTTATATGCAATCAGCCTTTCTCTTGGTCCTAAATGTCGTCATTTACGTGAATATAGATACCAACTGATGCAAGCAGCTCTTGAAAGAAGAAATTCTGATCAAATGACTTCTGTGCTTTGAACGCTGTTCTTGTGAAAAGTGGGTCATTGGTTTGCGTTGACATAATGTTCACTGTCATAAATGCCTTTTTCCCTTTCTTGTTTTCCTGTACATAATAATATTTCAATGAGGACTGGATAATTCAAAGGCATTTGTGAGATGTGGCAACTGGTCTTGCTCTGCTTCAGCCTGTATTCTTAAGATCTAACAATAATACCTGGTAAATATATAACCAACCTCCTGGAAGAAAAGCAATGACAAATTTTTTGTTCCTGTAATCTGAGATTAGTATCTAAGGTTAAACCATTGTGGACAACATAGGCTTCAGGAAAGATAGATAGTATTTTTGTAGACTAACTTATAAAATGTTCACATATCTACACTGTCTTTATTTAGCAGTGTAATGTATCTAAGTGAATAGTTTCCCAATAAATAACAATTTTGATGCCTAATGAATGAGTATTGTGTCTTTAATTATGAGAAGTGACTGAAAATGGGTTAATTTTTATACATCATAAGACCTGATTTGAAAAGCCATGCCTTGAGGCCTGCAACGGGTATATAAATTTGAGTTTTTAACTTGGGCAGAGTTGGGATGCTGTTCTGTCTTGGCGAGGTTGGTTGGTTAGTGGGTTGCTTGTCTCGTCGTTCAGTGGATACCAGCCACCAAAGAACCTCATATCCCTTTCTTCTGGCAGTTCACGTTGCTTAGTTTCATCTGCCTTTTTCCTATCCTCTTGCTAACATGAGTCCAATGACATACTTCTAACCTGCTAATAGTTCTTTGAAGGTAAGATATCTTCTGTTCTGTCTGTGTCAGTTATAAAGGAAGGAGAAAAAAAGAACAACCTGCTCTTGGCCTCTTGTAACTGGAGAATAGCAGAATAGCAAGCTTCTCCCCACACTGGTGTGTGATACACTAACATAGAAGAAAGCCAGTTGGTTATAGTTATGCTAAATATTTCACTTGAAATCATCATATAGGTTGTTTAAAAGCACTCTGTCTTGCAGTGGCTTGAAACAACACTGCTATAGTTAACCATTTCATTAAAAACCATAGACTGACACTTGTTCTTTCTTAAAAATGTGTATGTTACTTGAACAATAGCTAGGCCTCCCGGTGTGTTTTAGATGCATACATGTGCAGTGTAATTCCCCTTCAGTGAGATGGCTCACAAGAACAGAGGCTATGCCAAGCAATGAACCTGCTTAAAGGGTGCTCCTGAGTCAATAGGCAACGATGCTGAAAGAAATGACAGAAATTGTCTATTTAACACTGTTGCCTGGTATAAAGCTCCATTAAAAATTAAAAACCTCTCTGAGGGTCATGTTGTGGGTGGCACAAGAAAAGCTTGTAGAATGGTGTTGAGAGAAGGCTGAGTGTGACCATTCCTGTGTCTCGCATCTTCCATTTCTTTCTAAAATCTTGTGGTGTCCCTGAACTATGAGGCAGTGCTAAACTGTGTTTTAATTTGTGTGCAGTAAATAACTTCCCTGGCACTTTCATTTCCGTGTTTGTTCTCCTTTCCTTCCCTTCCCATTTTTCATGCGTGATGGTGGTTTAAATCTGAATATCATGACATGTCTTGTGTAAGAAGCGTTTTTCATGCTTTTTTAATGACTAAGGATATGTAGCCTGTTGAGTAACGCTCTTCTTTTTGCATTTGTAGGTCTGCAGAGGGATCCAGCCCTATTTCCGGTTGTAGCTCTTGAGCTCTGTAAAGGGCACTCTGGCAGTGATGGACTCCCTTCGTACAAGGGTCAGTCTGAGACGCTGGAGGTGAAAACTCAGCGCAACTCTGACTTGGACTATTTAGCAAGAGATGGTCCTTCAAGCAACAGCTCCTTCCATAGCAGTGAAGGAGAGGGGACAGATCACGAAGGAGATATTTTGGATTGTAGTGGGTCCAGGCCTTTGCTGATGGATTCAGAAGAGGAGGAGGAAACCTGCAAGTTGCAGTCTGTGCCGAAGGAAAGACGTGAGGCTTCCAAAGAAGACTCCCGCTCCCAGTCTTCCAAGAATATAATAGGGGAGACGCTATTCCCTGCCTTCCAGCTGCACACCGGTGAGGTTTTTAATGAACCGGATGTTTTTGCCACGGCCCCTTTCCGAAGCTCGAGAAAAGTGCTTGAGGAGGTGGATGTCTTTACCAAAGCTCCTTTCATCTCCAAGGGCAATATGACTCTTAAACACCCAGAAGAGACGGATGTATTTCTGAGAGCGCCTTTCACTAAAAGGAAAAGCATGGAAGAGTTGACTTCTCACAGTGTTCTTAAGGAACCATTCACATCACCTGTTTTTGTAAGCCAGATGGGCGATGTCCAGCATGTGATTAATCCTATGTTCCAAAGCCTGGATGCAGCAATGCATGGGTCCACTGCCTCAGCTAGATCTCAGTATCCCTCTGTAGGGTTTATTCAGCCAGTTAATCTTCCACCTTCTTCCGTAAGAGCAATGGAGACCCAGGAAAGCAGCCCTCCTACGTGTGTGCTGAAGGAGCATGGTGGCACGCCCAGTGAGAGAAACCAAGGAGGACATGCACTCCCCCAGGAAGCCATCCTGGGTTCAATGGTTAACAAGCCTTTCCGTCCACAGTCTTTGTCAAAGTATTCCCGTCATTACAGTCCAGAAGATGGACAGGGTCTCGAGGTGAAACCTATAGCTGCTTACAAAGTGGTTTCTCAGACAAACAGACAGGCTATAGCAGGATCCGTCTCTATTGCTTCTCTGTCTTCCAGGACTACGGAGCTGCCTAGTGGGGATCCTTTTGCTTCAGCACCCTTTCCTTCCAAATCAGGAAAGCAAAAGCCTTAATCTGCTGTGAGCTGGGAGGTGTGCTTCTGCCAGAACCATCTCTCATAGGACCTTGAACCTTTTAGTTGAATTGAACAACATAGCAATATATATATATATATATATATATATATATATATATATATATATATATATATTTCCCCCTCCCTTTTTGTCAGAATTTTATTTGCAGTGATACAGAGTTGAACCATTTTAAGTTATGTTAGCTAGTCTGAATGCCTGGCTCTCAGGATCTTCATATCCTTTTCAGTTACTTCTTACCTCTCGCCTCTCACTGTCATCCCTCTACCCCCCACCCTTATTTTTAGATGCTTTTCCAAACCAATAGTGTTCTGTACTTTCTGGCTGTGGCTGGAGAAATGCATTATAAGATGAATTACTGTGTTTATTGATTACAGAGCAAGTCAAGCAGGACTGGCTAGTGCTCTGGAAAGAAAACAAGGAAACTGTTTTACGGTTAAAAGGTTGTCGTGACTTCTTTCTCCCCAGTGGGAACTTCTGGAAGAGATCAAGGTAGAATATTCCTGTTGCTGGTGATGATAGTTAACCTGGCAGCTGTAGCTTGAGAGTAGTTCTGTCATGAATTATGTGCGTGTTGGTAGGTTATAGGCACACCGAGCGTAAGCCGTGCAGTCGATACTTGGTACGAGGTTTGTGTAGGAGCGTTGGCCTTGTGTGCAAAGTCTCCTCGCTCGCTGTGCTCTGTAACCTGTGGAGATGCTTCTGCCCTCGGGCCTGTTTGGGAGCCCAGAGGAGCTGGTGGAAGGACTTACAGTGCCTTCAATCGCTTGTCTTGCAAAATGTCTCAGATGCATGAGTTGAAACTGTTACTGTTATTTGGAAAATCGAAAAAGATCAGGAGGAACTTTAACTTTTACATGTGTATTTCCTGTCTGGTTTATGCCAAAGTGTAGGACCCTGAAATGTTGCCTGTGGTGTTGTGAAGGAGAGCGCTATGCGTTGTTACAGTATTAAAATAGACCCTATGGAAAAGTATGTTATGGAAACAACTTGATAGAGGTCCTCATCCTACATACCTCATTTGGTGTAGTTCAGCATTGGCTGCAATCCAGTTACACTGATTTATACTAGCAGAGAACTTGACTCTATATTTATAGAACCTGCCTTTGGTTTTTCTGTCGATTAAGATGAATCTAAACAAAATCTACTTGCACTCCATTTGGTAATGTTTGCTTTACTCTAGAAATACTCTACTTCCTGCCATGCTCCTAAAGACACCTGCTTGTTATCACTTCTGTCACTGATGTGATGAACCCCAAGATTGTGTTTGGAGGAAACATAGTCCTGAAGGTTTTCTCCAACTATTTGTCACGGGCTGGTAGCTGGGCTGAAGCGAAGCAGACTTTGCGCCTATCCCTTTTTGGTGGTGTAAGATAGAGAGAAGGGAGTGAATCCTCCCCTCTTCCTTTTTCAAAACCCCTTGTAGCATAAGGTGTCTTGAAACTGCTATTTCTGGCCAGCAAATGCAATACATAAGTGTGGACTGACTTTCAAAATACCCAGATATAGGGACTTTGGGGGCTCACAGTTGCTGATGAGCCTTTGCCATGTAGTATTGTTTTCTCTGTCAGTGCTGCAGAACATCTCCCAGGAAAATCTTGGTGGTCATTTTATTTTTAAGGGCTTGACGTCTATGGAAGAACTCCTATTGCTGTTGTAGTTTCTCGACAAGTCTCTTAAAAGCCTTGCTGTGGCTGTTTCCACTGTGAATTTGATTGTTGTTATGCAAACTGGAGCCTTGCAGTGAAGACCAAGGACACATTATGCCTTTGGAAGTGACTTTGAGCATTCTGGGCTTTCACAGGGGAATTCTTGGCAATGGGTAGGCTGTGGAGATCAGTTCTGGCTGTCTATGGAGCAGGTTTGTCTTGCCCTCTTTCTGATGGGCTAGTGCTCAGAGAGAAAGCACTATGAGAGTACTGTCAGGCTAAGGGAAGGAAGGGTCAGAGATCATGCATCTAAATTCACTGGTTTTGCACTAGTGAAAGCTTCTGCAGCTGAAAACAGAATTCAGTCTAGTCTCGTGGGGAAAAAAGTGACACTACCTACGTTTATGGCTTTGACTGGTCTGATGCCCAAATAACGGGCGTTAGAGGATCTCAATGGGCGTGTTAAAGATGCATCTGAAGTGTGCTCAGACAAAGCACAACATTGCACGTGAAGGGGAATGCAGTCTGGGGCTGACTCACTGCTGACTTCTAGGCTGAGCAGCATAAGGGGAGGATGGATGGAAAAATCCTGACCGCCAGGAGATGACTAGCGGAGCATGTGCAAATCGGGCTTACCCTATTGCATATATAAGATATTGCACTAGTTGGTATTTCCTTTCCAGTCCTCAAACTCTGTTCCTCTTCAAAATCTCTCTCAACTGCAAGAGATGAGCCAAATGTTGCTGATGGGCATGCTCGACACTGGGATTGCCTGAAAGTAAGAGAGAACTTGCATTAAAGTCTTGAAAGCCGTGAGGGTAGGAAGGGCCAATGTTTGAAAGCAAGGAGGCCAAGCTGGCCTGCACGGTTCAGTTGCTGGCTGACCTGCTGAGCCCAGATCAGGTCACGTTGTATGGAGCTGGTCTGCCACATTTTGAGCTGGAGTTAGTGTCAGTACACATTGGTAGTTTAGAGGGTTTTTCCTGTGCTCTTCTGTCACCAGCCGTGGAAAATAGAAAGTAGTGTAAAGATATTTCTGGCTTTCTCCTGAGAAACTGCGTTTTAATAAATACCTGAAAGCAACTGACCAAATAGGCTGCAGCCGGATTGGATCGATGAGAGATGCTGAGAATGACAGTGATACCAAACTGTGAAATGCGAGGGGTACGAAGGAGACTGAGCTTGAGGGCCCCAGTTCATTTCAACGTGCAGCCTGTGTCATGGCCCCGCATGCAGCCAGGAGCCAGGATTTGGCCCCGAGCTGTCAGGTGCTCTTGGGGAGCTGATGGAAGGCAGGTCAGACCTTGACAGCGCGCGGATGAATCTGTGGAGTCGGGAGATGCTTCGCTGGAATTAGCAGGTGCAGCAAGCATGTAAATAAGATGTGTGTTCAAGATATTACCTCTGGTAACTGGATTCAGCCTCTTCTTCCTTTCTTTCATTTTTACTTGAAAAGTTGCTTTTGGATAATTCTGTGAAGCTTCAAATGCCGCAATCGTGTTTCACGTCCACTCCTTGGGTTGCTTGAATTAGCAGAAAAAAAAAAAAAAAAAAAAAAAAACATGGTTAAGGAAGCAAGAGGCAGTTCCCCTTCGCACTGCCGCGAGAGCTCCTTGCTCCTCTCTTCCCGCTGGTGCTGGCGAGGTGGAGATGGAGCTGTGTGTAACTGGGACCTAGCCGTCGGACACTGCCCAGCAAGGGAGAAAGGGAGAATGTGCTAACGAGCAGCTCGCTGTTAACAGCAAGCCATTGATTCAGGTCTGGTTAGACTGCATTTCCAGCTAGCGTTTTGGCAGCTCACGTTCTTAAAGCACTTTACACAAAGAGCAAGCTAACCGTGCTCAGAAAAGCTAGTGATCCTGCCAGCATACAACTAGTGTTTAAATGGTTTTAAGTTTACGGGGCGGGGAAGGGGGGAAGCAAGGAAGCTTGTTTGAATCTTTACATATGACCTGTGAGACAATGCATCTTTAGCTTTAGTCAAACTTGAATTTTAATGCCACTTAATCTAACTCATTCTAATTTCCAGCTTGTATTCTGTCTAATCCTACCTTGCCAGTGCTGCAGCTTTAGCGTGATGAATTATAAACGGGGATTTCATTCCCATAGCTTATGAAGTTTACTGTTTGCAATGCACTTGGAAGAACGATGCTTATTGGTTTCTTTGCCACGCAGTCAGGAAGGTTCTTCAAGTAACAGCAGTGTAGCCTAAGCTTGGCATTTAAAAGTCAGTTTTCTGAGCAGACCCTCTGCTCTCATCTTTTTAAAGCTGTACTAAACTTCTGCCTGCAGTCTCCTGGGAGCTCTGCAGCCCGGGTTCCTCGGAGACGTGGCTGGCCGGAGGTCGCGGTTATCCCTTCTCGCTGCTGAGCAGTCGCTCCTGTGACAATCTGAATCTTGCACGGGGGAAGGGACCGGCTGTTCTGCAGCCATTGCTGACTTCACCTCGCATGCAGTTAACATCCCGTCCCTTCTAAGGGATTACTCGGAGTTTCTGCATGCAAAAAAAAAAAAAAAAAAAAAAAAGAGAGAGAGAGAGAGAGAGACTGGCTTGGCTCTCTGTGCTTCACTGCTGATACGTTTTTCCAGTGCATGGGGGACCAGCTGCTGTCGTGTTAACCTGCCCTTCCCGTAGCCTGGCGCGGTGTTTTCAAGACTTTAACTGTATCTCATCTCCCCTCCAGCCAGCTCAGTGCTATAGTCACGTGTGGTGAAGTGTTAGGTTTACAATCGTAGCCTCTCGAAGCCAGCGCACACTCAATCTGTAACGCCCGGTATGCGTGGAGCACGTCGGAGATACTAGGCTTGCAGCAACACAGCCGTGTAAGCAGGCTTGGCCCGCGGTGCCTGGAGCATGCCTTTGGTCAGATTTAATCAAGCGAGGCTGAGATCTGTGTAACTGCTAAACTCTCAATCACTCCAAAGAGGTAATTGGTTATTTTAACTTAGCTTCCACCAAAGAGCATTGCGTTGGGGAGTTGAATTTCTTTTTCTTTTCTTTTTTCTTTTTCTTTTTCTTTTTTTTTTTTTTTTTTTTTTTTTTGTGTGTGTGTGGTGTAAAATCAAGGCCTTTTTTGTACACCAAAAGACTCCAAAGCGTTTTTACAGCAGGCATCTCGGCGGCGTAATCTTGCTGCAGCTCTGAAACGCGTTCCTGAAATGTGATCAGCTGTTCAGTGTTCCTAATAATAAGCTGTGGCCTGTCATTCCCATCCTATGTAGGGCAAATCTTGTCAGGCGTGCCTAGACTACCACCCCCGCGATGTTAGAGGGGTAACGAGTGATCAGCTATTTCCCCCTTTCAGACCCCCATCCTCCCCCCCCAAAGGGATAAGTAACTGTACGCAGGGGAGGGTTGGCTTTTTTGTTGTTGTTTTAAGCGTCTGCTTGTTCTGGGTGAGGAACTGGGATTAGGAAAACACCAGTGGATTCAGCCGGTGGGGAATCGCTACCACCAAGTCCGACGCGGAGGAAACTCGCCGTCTCCGCCGAGCAGGAAGCCTGAGCTGGAAGCAGCCCCGTCCTCAGCTAACTGTGACAAACAATCTCCGTGTGACTTTAGGTTGCATGTCCTAAGACCGGTGTTTCATTTGAACTGCGTTTTTGTTAGGGTAATTCTTAGCGGTATTGGAAATACCTCCGACTTGCAGATTAACGGAGTAAAGCATTGCACTCCAGGCGTGATCATCTATGTTTCTGATTATGAAGAAATGTTCAAGTTGTAAACATGTACATTTTATTAAAACCGTATCTGATTAAAATGCACCTTCTCTGCTGCGTTTCTTCTCTTCTTCACGGAAAGTGTGTTTGCTGAATGCCAAGATTCCGGCTTTTTAACTAGAGTTTCTTCCCGCTGGTACTGAGGTACTGAATTCACTAGCGACTGTTTTATCTGGTAATTGCCAAGTTGAACCGAGCTTGTTTCGGTAAGCAGAGTCTCCTTAGCAGTGGATACTCCAGTCCAGCGGAGAGAAGCCTGGCGGTGCCAGGGCACCAGCACGGACAGCCCCGTTTTTCCGGCGGCCTCGAACCGCGCAGACGTGGAAGCGCCGCGCGGAGTGACTCCTTCCCCGCGGACGACGGCCCTGCCAGACGCCACCGTTGCCGAGAAAAGGTTTTGGCAAGGCGCGGGGCAGGGCGACGGGGGACGACGTGCTTTGCGTGAGCACGGCTGCGTGCCGAGGTACAGCGAATCCAGCAGAACACGAAGCGATTACTGAAGCGAAGGGTGGAAACTCTGCGAAAGGAACTTTATATTCTATTAACTGTAATAGAGTAAGGAGGTATGGAAATGACTTTCAGTCCAAAGTTGGCAGGGATATAGTGGCACTAAATGGGAAAACGAAGCCGTTGCAGACATGCAAGCTCTGATGTGTTAATCTTGCAGAAAGTGCAAATGTTCCCCTTTCCCAAGAGAGGCTCTCGCCTTGGTCCTAGTGCCACGGCCTCTAATACAGGCAGTGGCTGCAGTCTGCAAAATCAAGAGCTTCTGCCCCCAAGACACTGCAAGTGGAATAAATGCATTAACCCAGTAATATTTTTTTCTGCAGGCAGAGTGGCTGGTAGGTTGCTGGGAAGAGGGTTAAATTCTCAGTTTCTTGATGACTTCTAGGCAGATTTTGATCTACGCAGCAACGTGGCTCTCCCCGAAGGTCTCCTGAGGGTATTAAAACCGTATTAAAACCGGTCTCCCTGCCAGGGTAAAACTCGACTTCCAGGGATTTACTCTTGTTCCCTCATTTCTGCAGCATAGGGAAACCAGAGGTGATCCAAGAGAGCTGATGGAGAGGAGCAAGAGGCTGAGTTTGATTCTCTGATTCAAAAAAAATTTTTTTAATGGCTTTGAGTTTATTAAGACATGCTTCTTGAATAGCGTTAGGTCGTTAGTTCGGCTGTTAACGTAACGGCTGAAATCTCCCCTGCCCAGGACTGTTTCTAAAAATCCGTCTCCGTTACAGGTCCTGCTGCTTCCGGGCTACGAAGCAAAGCGGATCCAGGAGCTTGGCTGGGGCAGCCGATGCCCCTCGCTGCTCCAAGGGCCCAAACTGGTAAGAAAAAAAGTATCTGTTAAAAAAACAAACAAACAAAAAAAAAGGTTAAACTTGGGTTTGGTGTCTTACTAAGCTGCTTCTTAGAAAAAGAGTGTATTTCACTTTATCTAGGGTGTTTATTTCCAGCAGAAATGTTGGCTCTTTGCCAGCAAAGTCGTCAAGACCTGAGCTAGGCACTGTGCCTTCGTATGGGGGCAAAAAGGCCAGGAAGGGCTAAATGCTGCAAAATAAGTATTTTATTTGCTTTGATTCAGGTGTAAGCGGAGGTGTAAGCACTGCTCAACCTTGTATTTCCTTCCTGGAGCGCGTGGGCTTTCGCCTGTGTCTCTGTAGCTGCTCCGTGTGGGTTTTCCTCAAGCGGGGGCTGCTTCAACTCCTTCAGGACCACCAAGGCGAGGATTTCCTGCCGCCTGCTGGGGCTTCCCTATGTGCTGTGCGTCCCTTCCTAAAAACAAACCACCAACACCCCCCCCCCACCCCCCCCCCAGAAAAAAAGTAGAAGGCAAGAGCCTGTTTCCATGAGCATAAATGTTTGGGTGCCCCATTAATGCTGAGCAGTAAAATGGGGGGTGGTGGTGGTGCAGGCCTGGGCCTACAACTCGCACCCCACTTTGTAGCTACCATCCTTGCACCCCTCTTTGTAAAGGGGTTGGGGGGGGGTCTGGCTGCTGCAAGCCTCTTTGCACCCCCCCCCTTTTTTTTTGCAGGCACCCCTCCCCTCTGCAACCAGCCCCCTCGCACAACCCCCCCCTTTGCAGTCAGAGCCTCCTTTTGCAGCCCTTCCCCGTCCTTCCCATGCCCCTCTTTGCAGCTGGTGCCTTTGCACGCCCGCACGTGCACGCACACGCACCCCTTTGCAGCTAGCAAGCCCCCGACACGCGCGCCCCGCGCTGCACGCGCCGCCGCGGCGCGCGCGCCGCTTCCCGCCCGCCGCCGCCAGGGGCCGCGGCGGTGCCTCGCGGGGGGCAGGGGGGGGCGGGGGAGGGGCGCAGCCGCGCGGCGCCCGGCGGCCCTGAGGAGCGCTAAGATGGCGGCTGCGCGGTGGCTCGGCGCGGTTGCGGCGCTGGGCGGCCGGTAGGTGACTGCGGGGCTGCGCGCTGCCGCGGCCCGCAGGCGGGCAGGAGCGGGCCCGGCCCTCCCCTCGTCGCCCCTTCCCCGCGCGGTACCTCACGGCGCCGCGGCCGCGTCAGACTCCCCTCGTCCCTCCCCTTTGCGTCTCGGTGGCAGCAGGGCGAAGTTATTTCTTCCTCTTCCTCACTGCCGACGGGCGGTGAGGGGCTATTCCGTCCCCGCGCTGTCAGAGCCGCGCAGCGAGACGTTAATCCCGCGCCCGGGTACCGCGGGCGCTGCCCTCAGGGGCTGTTCACCCCGGTGCGCGACGTGAGGGGCGGTTACCCCCGTGGTGATCAGGAACGCGCAGGGAGGGCTAGCTACCGCCCGGATGCGATAAGGACCGTGCAGTGAGGGGAAGTTCCCCCTTACGTGTGCTTAGGACCATGCGGTGAGGGGTAATTTCCCCTTTCCTTCCCCCCATGCACAATAAGGGTCACCTAGTGAGGGGTAATTTCCCCCACATGTGCTCAGGGCCGTGTAATAAAAGGTTAATTCCCCTCCACATACACACCCCACCTGCGATAAGGGCTTTGTAACGAGGGGTTATTTCCCCCCTACGTGTGTTTAGGGGCCTATAGCGAGAGATGATTCATCTGCTACACGTGTGCAACGAAGAGAAATTCCCCCCCTTCTATATGCTAAGTGCTGTGCAGTGAGGAGTAATTCTCTTCTGCGTGGTCCAAGGGCCATGCAGTGAAGGGTGTTCACATGCACAAACATGCGCCCTAAGGACCGTGCAGTGTGCATGGGGGGATTTATCTCCCCACGTGTGCTGAGGAGCTGTGCTGTGAGGGGAAATGTGCCCTCAGCCACACCAAGGATCATGCAGTGAGGGGTATTTCACCTCCTGGCCCCACGGGTAGTAAGGCCCGCACATCAAAAGTACATTTCAGTTCTATTAATTGAGGGTCTAGTAACAATGGGTTAAATTTTGCTTTTCTCTCCTTTTCACTGTGTAAAGATTTTTTGTCAGGTAGCAAACAGTTATTTTTGTACGTGTGTGTAGTCACATGCATGTATTTTTACAGGTAGTTACCAAAAAAGTTAGAGAAATGCATGTATGCATTTATGGATACTGATTCCAGTGGACTTTTGTCCTTTTCCTTTGTTCTCTAAGGGAAAAGAAAACGAGAGGGTGGGTCTGTCCTTTTAGTTCTCTCTTTCTGCACACGGATAGTTAGGATACGGTTAGTAAAAATCTCTTTTTCTTCCCATTCCCATTATACAGCGGGAGCATGGACTGTGGGCTCTTCTTAGCAGAGTTGTGGAGGTGGAAAGTTTAGTCACCTTTTCTCCCCAAAGCTGAAAGGAGGAAGATTTTTCACTCACTAGGAGTTTCCTCACTAGGATTTTTCCCTTGGGGGACCATCCTTATACATGCCATTGTTGATTCTTTGCCTGTTACCAAGAACATGAAAGTAGCTAAGTGGCATGATTTAGACCTTTTCTGAGTTCATGCCTCCCTCAGTGCTAGCTTGGAGGAGAGTGTTATGGGATTAAGCTTTTCTCCTGTGCTTGAGGAATTGGGGACCAGGTGTGATTCTTTTCTAATTTATGACTCTCTCAGAGGGTCAGATTGTCTTTTGTGCTTTGTAGTAGTCCCTGCAGATATGTTTTACTTAGTTTACCTACTTTTCCTGCACTGTACACTGAAGAGAAGGAAGAAAACATAATAAGTAATCTTATGTATTAATATTTATCCGAGCAATCTTCTACATGATGGAGTTCTTTGGTTATATTTTCTAACTTTTACTTTCCTCTGAAATACCTGGGCTTCTCTAGACCTGTGGGAAAGGCCTACACACAAGCATACCTTGAACCCATAGCATGATATTTTCTCAACTATTAAAACATTCTAAGCTGGTAGTATTCATTTTGCCCAGTGCGAACAGTAAGGTTGCCTCTCGAGTTTGGACTGTCCCTTTGTTCAGATTTTCATGTTTCTCACTAGTTATAAATCAGGAATTTACACATAAAAGTAAGTATCTGTATGTCATTGGCTGTGTGTACTATTACAGAAATCAGATGTGCAAGCACCTAGTCAAACTTCTGAAAGTTAGGCCTATGATCTGCCTTGCTTGAGTTCTCTGATGGTTTACTTTTTCTTTCTTAATACTTAAACTGAAATATATCAAATTCGGTTATTTACAAAAGGGAAGAAATACAGGTATAGGAGTAGACAAAGGTGAGGTGTAGATTAGTAAGTATAACTATAGTTAAAAACTCTATAGTTTTTGTCTCTTAACCAAATACTGTCTTGTTAGTTTTTCTCTTAGGAGAATTGTTTGTGTAAGGGCAGCCAATGCATTACCCATAAACAGGTAATAGTCTTGTATCTTCTAAAAGTCACATGTAAAAGAGTCTTTTATTCCATCAGCTAAACTGTTGGAGCATAGGAGTAAATTCTGGCCTTTGTTTAGCTTCACATACTTAGGGTTGGATTCATCTCACTTGTCTGTAATCTAAAAATGAGGCCTCTAGTCCAAGCTACAGTTTTAGGTTCTTGTTACAGTCAAAGAGAAGACAGAGAGGCACCTCTGAGGTGCTTATCCTTTTCTGTTATAGGTATGTAAAGTGATTTGCCTCCCTTTAGTAACTGCAAAGGAGACTAGTGTAACTTTTATGTGATTGAAAGTGACACAGTTAAGTCTAATTTGTTGTGAAATCTGAGAGAGAAAGCGCTGACCATCTGTTCTACTTCTGCAACAAATGTGGAGTCTAGGGGAAAAAGTAAGGGGACATAATGCAATCTAACCTGTAATGTTTGCTACGTTACCTGATAGGATGAAGGTGGGTGAGTGTCTTACTGAGTTCTGGGAAGCCTGTGAAATTCTCTTTTTTTGCGGGTAATGAAGGAGTGCAAACTCCTAATTTGGAAATTGTTATTAAAATTGTGATTTCTCTCTAGGTTCTGTCATATGATGTTAAAAGACCATAATTTGACAACCAAACAGTCTTTCCATTACCTTGTACAAAAGAAACCATTTCTCCCATCTGTGGTATTGCGTAATACAGGTAAATACAGGTTACAAATAAGTGAAAATAAGTAATGAATGTATTACGGGATTTTTTTATTTAGTGGTAATAATGAAAGTATATTCTTTCTGAAATCTTAATTTGGTAAAATTTTCTGGATGTCTTATCATGAGGTACAAACACATATGGAGCTTGGAGAGAAGATTGCTCTGGATTGCTCACTCTGTACTTCGTTATCTGTGCTTTTCTGTGTCATTCAGCTACCAAGACTTGTAAGGAGCTTTGCTGGTGCAAAACATACTATTTGGGCTTTGCTGCACTTTCTTATTTAAATTCTATCTTAGTGTGAATGCATCCTTTATGAAAGACCCTCTGTCCTACTTCAGCTGCTGAGCTCAGTGTGGTTAAGTTGCTGACCATCTAGGGTATAATCTTGCAAGTATGAAGATAGACCCTTTCATTTTTAGAGCTGAGATACTTTCTTTTCTGCTTGTTTGTTTGTTTTTGTTTTTCTTCTCCTGAATACGTTCCAGTGTATGTATCTGGTCATTTATGAGAACAGAACTTCAAACTTTCTATTTTAATGCCAAGTTGTGTCATATATTCTAGACGCTTGAAATAAATCTTGCTTTTTCCATTTTACCCCAATTCCTTTCTATTTGTCTAGAATTTTAATAAGGTAACTTAAAATTAAACAGAAACCATTTAACATTTGTAATCTAAACTAACATGATAGACTAATTAAAAAAGTATTATAATGATCAAAAAAATTGGGATAACAATAAGGAATCTGATAGAATTGTTGTTAAGGTGTGACTTTTGTGTGTGTATTGTGATTCAAATCTATCTTACTAATAAAATAACTCCCGCCCTCCCAGCTTGTTAGCTTATGTTATCTTTTCAGTGATCTGCATATAGTTTAATTTATGCATGAGTATGTCATGCAGACTTGATCTGGCATTTTTACTTTGGGTTAAAGACGTCTGTAGAAAATGAAAAATGTGTATGAGGCGTTCAGAGAAGTTCAGGCTCTCACTTAGAACACTGTCTCTGTTCAATAGAAAAATGATGCAATATAGTAAAGGTAGTCCTTTCAGTAGCATACTGTCAAAGGATACGTTCCCCATTAATATTATCTTCAGTAGTAACTTGATGATAACCTGTCAGAGTAAAGGCTGAGATTTGGTTTATTGTATCTGCTTGTACAGTTTTTCATAAGGCAGCATACTCAGCGAACTCCCCTCTCCCCCCAAACTTGTGCTGCAGAAAATCATTCTGCTTTTGCAACTGCTCTACAGTGCTGTAGCAAAAGAAGTGTTAAAAAACTAATCTGCAGGTGCTGTTGCATGGAATTAGTCACATATGGAAATTTTACTTAAATGAGTCTGTTCAGGCAGCAGTTTCTTTTAAATTTTGATTTCAGGGGAGCCCGATCCTATCTGGTCCAGCTCCATGGTTTTTCATTTCAAATTTAATCGCATAGTTAAACAGGTAGACAATGAAAGCTTTAGTCATCCAAGTATTTTACCCACTCTTGCAAATGTCCTTCTGAAGTCTGCCTCTATTTATCTTCTTCTTATTTGAGTTGATTATAGAATGGAATAATAACCAAGTACATATGGTGTTCCTTAGAGAATTGAAAGAAATAATATAGATGTTACATGTAAATACAGGCATACACCAGCTACTGAATAATAAATTCTGGCTGGCTTATTCATGATTCTACAAAGAACTCCAGTTTGATTATTAAAAAAATAGTTTTAGGAAATGGATTTTCAACTGCAGAAGACTGTCTTTTGCATCAAAATGCAATTGCTACCCACCTGGATTCTTTTCTGAGAGATGATACATCCATTTGTGTTTTGGAGTCTTAGAAATGCTAGGTGGCTGGTGTTACTTTGAAAAAACTGACAGAGCATACTCAGATGACACCATCTAAATCCACCCCTGTAGATTATTTCTAATTTACATTGTTATACTGGATGTGATTTTCTGTGCTACATTGATCTGTTCTTTCCCTGTGGATAAAGCTAAGTAGTTGCTTGTTGAAGCAGGACTATACTTTCCGTGTTAAAATATAAGCGTTTCTATGCTAAGTGTTTTTTTCTTTAAACAAGTAGCATGTGCGTACTTTGCCATAATGTGTGTTCAAGTTAAATGGGTTGTTACCATGACAGACACCTGCAGTAGCAATTTGGCAGTTTATAAATAGGCTGATTTGTCATCTACTGCTAGAGAGTCGTCATCAAAATGGCAGTTGAGGAAATGAAAATGTCAGCTCTTTTTGTTGTTTTAAATCCCTCTGTATCATATATCTTAGAAGTTAATGTAAGCTTGTTTCTCAGGTATGATTTATTTATAAATATTAGTTCCTGGGGATTTTTGTTTTTAAAATGCATTTTTTGTTTGCTGAATGTACTGTGCTGCTTTGAGAAGAGCAAATATTGCCTATTTCATGGCGTGATTAGCTATGCAGGGAGAGTAGTGCCTGGAAAGAAAAACAAGAGAAGAGGGACTGTCTCTAATTGATATTTACCTTCAGTAGAATATTAGATGTCCCCTGTGGACATGTCCGCAGGAAAATATGCTATTAAAAGTGCACCATTAAATGTATATTTTTTTTTATTTTTATTCAAGACCAACTTTTTTCTTCTAACACTTAAAAGAAGATCCTCGCTCTGCCAGTAACTTCAGTAAATAGTAAAATACAGTCAACATTATCTTTCAAACATCTTTACCAGTGACATACTGATAATTTTACTTCAAATTACTAGGTAGGTTCAGTTTCTAGAGGACAGATGATACTAGTTGAGCTGTGAATTCAAATAAAATGATTGGAGCCACTGTAGAGAGCTATACAAACTTTGAAAAGCTAAGCAGATTTTCTGTTTACAGTAATGTCTTACCCCGTGAAAGTACTACAAGCAGGGTGTGGTTGGCTGGAACTGTTACTGTGTATGGTTTTGATAATTCTGGAAGAGTGAAAAAAACCTTAAATCGTGCATACCTTCAAGAGAGGGTTAGTAAAGCCAGCTATACGTATCCTTTTGTGCTGTGAACAGTAAGTGATAAAGCTGAAAGAGGGACCTCGCAGCATTTGAAGACTATTAAAAAAAAACAACAGAGAAATGAAGGTTGCAAATCTTGTTTTTTGAGAGAGAGTGAGGATAGTACTGTCCTCATGCTAATTGACATTGACTGTTGCATAGGAGACTTTTAATGTAATAAAACTTAATAAGAGAAGCAAAGACAAGGTTCTATTTATCTGCTTTTTCCTTATAAGATAAAGTGACTGTGTTTATCAGTCTTCATGTTTAGATGCTTTCATAGAACCCATTGAATCATGTTTTGGAAGTGTCATTACACAGACTGCTCTTTGTTTTTCACAGAGCAATGGTCATTAATAGTCTTGACTTGTTAAATAAGCAGGATCTTTGAATTTCTTCACTTAAGCTGCTTCTGCCTGATTACATTAACTTTCTTTTTTTAATTTCCAGTAAGATGCATGTTTATTCAGACTCAGGACACACCAAATCCAAATAGTTTAAAGTTTATTCCAGGGAAAGAAGTACTGGAGTCAAGGACTATGGAGTTTTCCTCACCAGCTGCTGCATTTTGCTCACCTTTAGCAAGGTATTATTAAACTTGTCAAAATTTGTTTGGGGGACCTTCGTGGGGTGTGTGTCTACATCTGATGTTTTAAACATAACTGAGTGTTCAGGAACAGATGGGCTGGAATTTGGTATTTCGTGTTGCCTTACTCATGCATAAAATTGAAGCTGGAATGATTGCTGTTACTGAAGTAATGTTTCTGTGTTTCTGTACTACCTGTGTCAATATTGTAGCAGAATGCCTCATGATCTAGTTCATGCAGCTGGATTAAGTAGCAATAAAGCACAGTAATCTTGAAGAAATGCTGTATGATTGGTGAGACCACTTGCTCTGATTTTGTAAAGCCTTTCCTGTCAGAAGACTCCTACTTTGAGTAGTTACTTGGAAATTGTACAACTCTTCAGAGTTAGGAAATAGGCAATGTAGGAAACTAAATAGTCACAAATGTTATACATTTAAAATTGGGAACTTGCTTTATTTGGCAAATGTTGACATTAACCTGAGCTTCAGGGCTAACGGACTTTGAAAAAAGTTCACGTTTCAGATATTGGCGGGTCTTGGCCTGCTTTTTCTGGCTTGATCTACAACATGTCTTGGGTTCTGCAACTCTCAGTATCAAAATGCATAACCCAAGTGGATTATGCAGATAATCCACTTTTATCATCTTTGAGCAAAGGGGGTTTGGAGCACCATCACAAGTCTCTCTGGAAATGCTTGGAAGCACTATTTTTGCATTTTTGTTACTGCTTTCACATTAGCCTCTGAAAATAAGGTTCCTCTACCTCTGAACATGGGTGGAAAGGCTTTGGTTGGAGGGCAAGATCCAGAAATGCTATGAACTGTAGTAAGTTAACTCCAGAGATCCTATTTTATGTCGTCTTTGTGTATGCTGAAAGAACTGCATGCAAATAGAAGCTATTCCATGTGATGCTGTCCAGGAGGTATAGGGTTATTAGCCACACAGCTGTAATGTTTCCAAAGTGCTCTTGCTGAATTGTTTGAGAGCAAACAGCACCTCTACAAGCAAAGCTCTGTGACTTCAAGGTAACAAATGCAATGTGAAAGGTTTTCCAAGACATCAAAATATGTTGTCAGACTACTGAAGCAGTAGGATCTGATTATGCCAAAGTACATTAGGTTGCAGAATGCAAGCAACTGTCAGAGAGTGGCTTTATATAGACAGATATCTGGAAGTAGACTTTTCATCAAAGATGATGTATGTGCTAAAGTGTGTACCATGGCAAGAACGCTTTGCTTGTGTGTGTCGTGCAGGTTAATGGAAGACAATTATATGATTAATATATATTGTTAAACCTCAAATGGCCGTTTTTGTAATTGGAATGCTCATTTACTTTAAAATAGAAAATGCATTTTCCAAAGGAAAGTGTTTCATTGGTCTTGGATAGTTTAGTGCATTTTCATAATTTCATTGATTAATTAACTTTAAAATGCAGTCGGTTGAAAACACACAACTATTTAAAACACACAACTATTAAAACTATTTCACGTGTGGAAATTCTTTCAAATGGATATTGTGAAATCTCTTCTGGCATTTTTTCCATCACACATACCTTTGTGATAATGCTTCTGATTCCTGTGTTCATCTTTTTTAGTCTTTCACTCCTTCAGGAGAATATCTTTTTTTCATCTCTGTAAACTAAAGAAAATATGTTCCTCTTTTCTTTCTAAAAACAGTCATTACAATCTTTTGCTGGATTTAACTCTGGGTTCTTCTTGTATTTAACGATTCTTTTCTTTTTTACTTTAATCCTCATGAATAACATCATTCATTTATTCTATAGTTGAATTACTTGGGTTTTACCTATGCATATGTGGAAATTGGTCTTTAAACTCTCATTCCGTTTTTATAATTAAAATATTGTCAAAAGTATGCTCACTGTCCTATCTCAGTTTTTGTGTTGGTTTGGATGTGTGCTAATGTATTACCAGGTGGTGGGTGCTGTATAGTGCAGTCTTAAGTGGCTTAGTATCAGACTTAAATGTTTACTTGATCTTAGTCATGTACCATAAGAATGAAAAAAAATGTTGAAGACTGCTCACAGCATGAGTTGCTCTTAAAGCCTTGGGACTGTTCAGCTCTCAACCATTTATTTAATAGCGATGTCTTCCATTTTTCCCAAGAAAATGGAGGGCAACTTCTATTAAGATCCATTATTTTGATTTCATGCATTAATCTAGGAACACTCCTTGTGTTTGCACCAGTCTTACCTGAAACGTTATATACTTGCTGGTTTTGAGGATGATTTTTATATGGAGAATATAATTTTGCCTACAAAAAAAGATTTAGAGAGAGAGTAGCTATTTTGCTTACCTTTTCCTAAAGTCCTGTAAGAGGTGGTGAGTTTCACTTCATGTACAGCTTCAAAGCAAGATCTCCTGGCTCTTTGTGAAACTGAGAAGGTGCTAAACTGCAGGCAAATTAGCAAATTAGTCTCTCTTAATGGTTCTGTTTTTAGAAGTGCTTGTTTTTTCTCTAGAAATATATTCTAGAACCTTTTTTCTGGGCTTGATTAAATAAATCTTCTTAGGAGTTTGGTTGAAATGTGCACTTTTGTTTTGTTTTAGACAGTTATTCCGAATTGAAGGAGTTAAAAGTGTTTTCTTTGGGCCAGACTTCATCACAGTCACAAAGGTAAGCAGAACAGTGATTCAAATATGCTAAAACATGAACTGCTATTCAGCTACCTAATAGATGATTACAGAGAAGATCCATTCAGACTCTTCTTGGAGATTCATAGTGCAAGTACCAGAGGCTATAGTCACAAGTGGTATTAAGGAAAATTTGAGTAAAATAGAAGAGCAAAAAAAAAAATCATATGTGGATAAGCACTAGAACAGGTTGCCCAGAGTGGTTTGCAATCTGCTCTTGCAAATGGTCAACACTTTACTTGATGAGGCCTTGAGCAACCTGCTCAGCCTGGCTTGTCTTTGAGCAGGGAGTTGGACTAGATAGCTTCCAGAGATCTCTTCCAGATCAAATTATTTAATAATTGGGATCAAGTACATTGTAGGCAGTGTTGTGTTTATCTAAGGCGTGGAGTTCGTATCAGCAGAAGTAAGACTTTGCGCAGCAATCGTGCAGTTACGTTTTCATTGTATGGGGACCACAGGGCAATTCAGTGAATGATACTTTGGCTCAGAATCAAATGGAACTAAATTCAGAATTGAGTCTCTGAAACAGTTTGGCAAAAATGTGTGTCAAATAGTGTATTTAGGAAACTTTATTTTTCAATGTCCGTTGCTAGTGGCTGATTTTTTTTTTTTTAAGCATTTGGCTTACAAACAAGGAAACCTTTTATTAACTATTTTAAATCCAATCTTACTAAACTTTTTTGACCAGGCTACACTTTACAAAACTATGCAATCAAATCCATGCTTCAAATATGAGTGCCCATTATTTTTAACATAAGAAGGATCCCAATGTAATATATTATTATTTATTATTGAGAGACAGATGCTCTGTTTGTATTCATTTTTCTTCTGTTTTTTGTAGGAGAGTGAAGACCTTGATTGGAACTTGCTGAAACCAGACATTTATGCAACTATAATGGATTTTTTTGCCTCTGGTTTACCTGTAGTTACTGAAGAGGCACCTAGGACAGATACAGGTAAATAGAACTCTTTGGGAAGAGGCCAGTGTTGTCTTCTGGTTTTCGTCCTTACTATACCCAGAAGATCCTGCATCTGTACCCCAGAAAAGCATACAAGAGAATTTAAAGCGAAAGCCCCTAACATTAACATAGTAAAGGAATCGCAGAATGGGTATGTTTTAATGGAAGAAATGATAAACTGTCGAAAACAGTTACTTAACCACAAATATAAAGCCTGATTCCTACCTAACGTAGTATGATAGATCTGTATCTTCACAGGAGCTATGCTGAATTACGTTTTTTGGTAGTGTGGACCATATTATCCGGGTGTGCTTTTATTCTGTGTGTGTGTGTGTGTGTGTGTGTTTTTTTTTTTTTTTTTCCCCAAGTATTGAGTTTCCTTTTACAAAGCTATTGAACATTGCTTCAAATCCCCACCCTCCTTTTTTTTAATGGGCCTCTGTAAATGTTTCCATTTCCCTTCTTAAATCAAAAAGGAGTGTCCAGGCTTAATGCTCATGTGTTATTGATGGGTTTATGGTCTTACATGAACAAGTATTGTTAAGAAGTGCTCTACACATGTTAAGATATGCAGATAACAGTGAAGAAATAGCTTAAGATGGCCACAGGACTATCTAGAAAGCCTGTCTGCAGTGATAGTGGAGAGTAACATAGAAATATTTAAGGCTATATGTTTTGGTTCCACTTAAAAGATATTTTTAAAAATGTCAGATGCTTACGAGACTTCAGGGGCATACTTAAAAGTAAAAGCCTGTTTTTTTCCCTCAAGTGTCCTGCGAAAGCTATGATCTTTGGTTGCAAACTTCTTTAAAGAGGTATTTCACTTCCTGATGATACTACTCATTGCCATTTTTTCAGATTCTTAATTAAATGTGAGTCTGTGTTTCTTTACCAAACTCTAGTAGAAACTACTGAGACTAGCTTACAATTTAACTCTAGGAGAGTTTTTTGCCCTTTATTTTTTCATTCACCACTTACCTTACAATTTTTCTTTCCCCAGTGTTTTAAGGAAGATTGTGATTATTTAATTCCTCTCTGCTCTATGATGTCTGAATTTCCTTTTAATATTCATGTAGATTTTACTTTATTTGATGAAAAAAGAAGTGCTTAAAATAATTCTACAAGACAGACACTGAACTTGAAGTTATATACTGAAATGCTAAAAACAGCCATTTATAATTTCTTCCTCCCAAAGGAAAAAATACTGATGAGCTAATCAGTCAATTGGCTATTCGAGGAACCGATGTGGATTGAGACATTCTAGTAAACTGGAATCTGTCACTTCTTACCCAATACACATTAGTATTTTTCTGAAGGGTTAGGCAGTGGAGCCCTGTATTTTTCACCATATGTGGGTGAGTCCAAGAACACTTGGGCTGCTAAAGCGTTCCTAAGGTCCCTTCCCTAACCCAGGCATCCGTATTCAGTGTTAGTTGTTGCTTTTATTTTTTCTGTGCTGCTTTCCCTATCAGAAAAGGTTGCACTACTGTTCTCTGTTACAGCCTTTGCCTGGTATTTGAGGAGAACTGTGAACTAACATTGTTTTATGTCAGTGAAAGTCTGTGATGCCATTGTGGGTAATTCAGATGAAGGTGTTTACTCTGAATTAGGCCTTTGGTTTCAGTCATCTAAGCAATGTTTATACTGCTTCATACTGCCACTATAGATACAGTGTTATTAACCATAATGAAACTCCTCGTGTGGTCTGATTTGCCCCCCAACTCCTTTCTATTTTTCCCCAAAGCTCCATCAGAAGAAGATGATGAAGTTGTATTGATGATTAAAGAACTGCTGGACACAAGAATAAGGTAAACTAGGAACACTGCTAGATGAAGTGAGTTAGGCTTTTGCTTTGGAATGATATGGAGAACAGTGCATTTTTTTTCCTGAGTTGTTTTTAATTTCACAGTTTAGGATCTAGCGTGGGGTTATAAAATGCAAAACTGGCTAGAGTTGCGAATATTGTTTCCTCTAATTGAAAATTTTCTATCTAGTTTTCCTGTTTAAACAAAGTGTGTGCTGAACAGAGTCCATATTGCTAAGTGATTTTAGAATATTGCAGGACTGGATTTAACCTGATCATTGCTAAGCAATGAAAACAACAGAAATAATCTTTGGTAACCTCTTTCTTTTTTCTCTGTTCTATTCATCTCTGTCTTCATTATACTTGTCCTTCCAAGTACTTAGGCAAAGTAGATTACACTCTGGATTGGTCTCACTCTGAAGGAAGATACACTAGCAGTTTTCCCTGACTGTCCGAGCTTCAATGGATTTTATCCTTACACTCTTGTGCAATTTTATCTGTATTTTGACGCAGCTTGAATTTGGAATATTGTGATCACTAATGAAGTCTCGAGAGTGGCTAGTGAATCATGTTGTTTACCTGAAGTATGTTTTTATGTTCATTAATTGCCTCACAAAGTGAACTGAAAGGAATAAGAAACATGACATTCTGGATGCAGTGAAAAATGCCTGATGTATTTTTCAAGTTGACTTATATCTGATAGCACCTTCTTCCCCAGCTCGCAAATTACAGTAACCAGAAACTTGTACGCGGGTCAGAATCATGGAATTCATTTCCTGTTTTCCAGAAGGTGCCATGAACTCGGGCTTTTATAATATTTTATAATTTCAAAAATTTTAAAAGATCTATTTTAAAATACTGTTTTGGGTTAGTTTGCCTCAAAGGAAAGAGGGAGAAAGGCAAAAATAAGTTGAAACATTTTCCCCAAGTGTTTTGATGTGTATACTAAGCATGGAAATGCTTTACCCAAGTGTAACATTATACAAAATCGTGATAGAAAGTAGCATTCAGTAAGCCCCGCTCTTGCTGGGTATGTGGTCACTTAAAATCCTTATGGTATGTTAGCCTCAGATTTCTCTGTGACTTTTCTTAAAACCCACAGAATTTCTGTTGGAACTACTTGCCCCCCCCCTTTTTTTTTCTGCTGGACCAAGAAGCCGTTGATGAGAATAGTAGCAGCAGTGTATTTTACTTCATTATACAGCAGGACAGTTTACAGAAGTTATATATGAACTAGTGGTGCATACAGAACGTTTATTGTTTAGTCAAAAATATGAGCAAAAAAGTCAGAAGGTGGGAGGAATGGAGATTTGAAAGGTACTGTAGCATGTTAAAAATCTTATTTTTAAATAAAAATTGAATTTTTGGTCATGTATTACATCTATTGGCTTTCTGCAATGGAGGTAATTTGCTACAGTAAGTTAATAAATGTGCTGGATTTGTAGATTATTCTGTTAGTGTAGTTCTCAAAAGAGTTATTTTGGAAATCAGTATAAAGAGCTTCTGTTAGAGTAACTTGATGGTTTTAACTTGGTCTGGAAAAATGTTGCTGGGGGATGGAGTTAAAATGCTGGGTATTTGGTGGCAACAGGAGTACAAGCTGCAGAAATGGTAGTAGTACTGGGATGTGATCTTAAGTGATGCTAGTTTCTTCATCAGTTAACAGGATTAGGCTTTTAAATATTTAGAACTTTTTTCTCCCTTTTTTAAACAAGGATGAACTACGTATTTGTTTATGGAAACACTCAGGGACTTTTTAATCACCATTCCTAGTCATGTAACAGATGCACATCTGCATAATGTGATAGGATGTGCATCTATTACAGGGTGGTAGACACCTGGATTTTGGTGCATAACTGAGGCATGCATCCTCACATGGAGACTGAGGAGGACCTCAAAGCAAATCAGTATTACTCTGCAGGCTGAATCCAACCCCCCCCCTCTAAGGTGCTCACCCTTGTCCCTAGAAATTAGATTTCATATGTTACTGCATTCAGTGTACAGAAAGTTACAGTATAGAGGGTGGACGTTTGGAAAGTAACATTTTCCTGTCCTGTAGTGTTTTCAAGTTTCTAGCTTAATATGCTATAGAAAGACAGTGGCCATGAATGTGAGAGAGGCTACCAAAATACAAATTGTTGGAAGTCTGAACCAGTTGGTAGTAGGGAAACAGGGCTTTAGTTACTAAAGCTTGCCAGTTCTTTGGATATCTTAAATAGAGCTCTTTTAAAGACGTCTGGAATGAAACGTGTTTCAGCCATACTTATGTTACATTGGGTATTGTGTTCCATCAGACCAACAGTGCAAGAAGATGGCGGTGATGTTATTTATAAAGGCTTTGAAGATGGGATAGTGCAGCTGAAGTTGCAGGGATCGTGCACTAGCTGTCCCAGTTCGATCATAACCCTGAAGAATGGAATACAAAACATGCTGCAGTTCTACATCCCTGAAGTGGAAGGTGTGGAACAGGTGGGTGAGATAGGAGAAAGGAATTGTAAAAAGGTCTTTGTCAGTTGAAACAAAACTACAGCATGTGTAGATGCATTTTTTCCAAGGCAGAAGATCTTGTATCTTTTTAAGCAAATTATATGCGGCAGTATGAAGAGTACTGTAGTGCTCAACTCAGAAAATTTTCTGGTACTGCACAGTTTATTTAATAATATGTTCTTTGTCTTTTTAATTTACTGGAAAAAAAAACTATTTTTCATGAAGTCTTGAACACTTTGAAGATGTCTCTATTTCCTTCAAAATCCTCCTTGGAAATTCATACCCAGTACAGTTCTGGGATTATAAATCGAGTGTGAAGAGAATGAAGTATTGAATTAAGGTAGACCAGAGTATCTGGATTATAAACTGAGGACAGTGTACATTTTCCTAGATTGATCCAGCTGTAAAAACCTGTGTTCAGGTGAAACAGAAGAAAGCAAGACTACTACTTGCTCTTACAGCTTACTTCTAGCTACTTAGAGCTATCTGGTTGCCCACTCCCCCAGTCAATTGTTGTAAGTCTAAACTTGATTTAAAAAATACTCCAGTAGCATGCCTCAGGAAAATTGGTATCCCTTCCCCTGTCCCCCTTTTTTTCCTGTTACATAGTTTCAAAAGCACTGTTTATTTCTAGTCTCAAAAACATTACTGTTGTATTTTGATCTAGGATTACTTCACAAGTAGCTGTTCTGTGTTTGCCAGTGGAAGATAGCTTTGTGCTTTGGGGACTTGCTGCGATAATAAAGGACAAGCTTTTATCCCCTAACATGGAATTTTTTTGTTCTCTCAATAAAAATAAGATACACTGTAGTGATTGTTCTACTGGCTTTTGTAATAACTTGACCAGCCTCCTCTTGTCAGCCACAGCTCCTCGTGGCATTTTTAGTTTTAAGTTCCTTACTGTTTTCTTGTGTCCATTGTCACTGAGCAAGATAACTACTTCTCTCCTTGAGTCTCACGAGGATTAAGCACCTCAATAGTATTAGGGTTGATGTAATAAATTCTGTGTGTAATCCTGTGGGGTGTCTAGAATGTTAAACTACTTACTTACGCTACTCCTGGATTTTGATTTCAGGTTGTTGACGACGACGATGACGTGGAGAAAGAAGCAAATTCTACTTGAGCTATCATCTATGGCCAAATAAGTATTTACCTCTTGCTGTATGTAAATTAGCCATGTGCTGAGAAACAACCAAATTTGCCTTTCTTTTCAGAAAAAATCTTGCACTTTTTCCTGTGAAAATGTTTCTTCAGTTTAAGCAGTTTGTCCACTAATTTATTAAATCTCCTGCACTGAGAAAAGAATCCTTTTGGTCTATGTGTAACTGCTTTGCACTGTATTTTAAGAAACAAATGACAGGTATTTAAAAATGGTGATGTATGTCTCCATTGTTCTTTCATACAAAAAATTCAAAAATAAAAAGGAGGGGAACAGAAGTAACTTTTCTTGACTTTTTTGTGCAATAGAAATATTATTTTTTTTCCAAACCTCTTTATGGGGCTTGCAGGAATATCTGCCCTTGCTCTATAAATGGGAGATGCAGGAATGTTAATTTTATGGAGTCCTTTTTTAAAGGTTTTGATTACTGTCAGTTTTGTGTGGAAAATAATAGACAACTTGAACTGTTTATTTTAGAGGATGTAATATTGGCCGCATTTGTGAAGTTACCTACCCTGCTTGCTCCTTAACACTGCGCAAACAATAGCAACAGAAACAAAAAATGTGAGTTGTTACAAAAGTTCTATCTTTTTAAATAAATGTTAGAAGATGATCCTTATCAGTTTTAGTAACTAGAGAAACTAATTAGTTTATTTAGAAGTAAAATTGTTTCGTCCCCATTAGTGGTCTGTTTAAACTTGCAAAAGAGGATTTCTCAACATAATATTCCACCCTCAAGATGAATGTGCAATGCTTAAGGGCACAAATTACATCTGTACTTTAGCAAAGAAAATTAATGTGTTTACCTATGCTATATCCTGTTTGTTCCTTCTGCAGTGCCAAAGAGCGCAGCTTATGTGTAACTTGGCTGCCCTGCTGAGGGAGGACGTGGCAGAGTAGAACATGTTTCAGTTTTAGAGACTATAGGAAGGGAAATATTTATTGTTCTGAAATTGAAATACGTAAGTTGGGCTTTTCAAGCACTTCTGTTTATTTCTTGTACATGTAGAACGTAAGTTCTTCCTGGTGCCTAGCTTTAGCAGATGGCGAGTCACTAAACTGGATCAGGTAAGTCAGGGGAGGATCTTTTCTGTAGTATGCAGATCAGCATGTGTGAAGCATAAACTTCATATGGCTTGTTAGGAATTTGAGAATTAATATGTTAACAAAACAGTTCTTTAGCTTTCTTGTAATAGTAGTAGCCTAATGTCATTTAAATTACCCAGCTCAGATTTTGAGTTTGAAATTACCGTACTTTCTTTACTTTCTTAGAAAATAAACAGTGCCTGATCTTAGAGATGGGTGTATCAGTGACAAAAATGCCCTTGAGGTAGACTGATACTACTCAAAAGACAACTTGTGCAAATGCAATTGCTGTGTTCTCGTTCATGAGTAAGCCACAGAATGGCTGGTAGTATTTCTAGTTTCTCAAAAACAGAACATTTTAGTCCTAATTTGTCAGTTCAGTGCACTATATATACCAATACTTAAACAGCAAAATAGCTTTTTTATATGTTGAATAAAATGTGTGTCTTATGATGTGGTCTTTATTCTTTAATTAAGCAGTGCTAATTTCTTTCAGGTATAGTAAGGATCTGGTTCTGCTGCTGTGTTTCTACTTCCAGTCTTGTTTTTAACGGAGTTTAGGTTTGTACAAGTGGGACGAAATTCGGCCTGCATGCACTGAGACCGAAGATTAAATGTCTTGTGATCTTGAGGCTGAAAAGAGTCCATGTCCAGCACATTTGCTCCGTAAGCTTGACCAGGTTCCTCAAGCTCTGCCTTGGAAAGAGAAGCACGTAACACTAGCATCCCATCTTCTATGTTTGGTCCCATTACAAAGTTAGCTCTTTAGGGCAGTTTTTGTTTGTGTCAGTACGGTATATAGCAATAGGGGAACTCTCAACTCTGAATAAAGTCAAGAGGGGAGTTAACTGCCACTTTATATACTGAGTCAATAAAAACAACTCCCATGTGGCAGTAACAACTCCCTTGTGTTCAGTAATGCTACAACAGTTGGGCATAATTTCTCAGTGACATGGAGGGGACCCAAAAGTGCTGACCCAACAAGTTTACTGTCTTTTAAAAAAAATCAATGTTACTCACAGCATTAACAATAACCATAGACTGTGATATTATGACAGCCCAAAGTGGTGAAATCATCAGAGCAAATGTCTAGGACCTTCTGTTTTAACCTTTGAAGGAAACCTCTGTGGAAAAGCTTAGTTTATGGAAAGAAACAGCGTTCATTAGAAGGTGCTGTTTCCCCACCCAGCCCCCTTCCTAAGGCCCCAAAACTTTGCACATTGTTGGACTTTGAGGCAAACAGTAGTAATGACTGCTCAGAGTTTAGCTTAATAGTTTATTAGATGTTCATTGTCCACTGTGACAGTGTGGTATGTGATGTTCTTGGAGTTCTTTGTTTAAAGAGGGCTCTTCAGTTAAATGGTTGACCATAACTTTCAGGTCAGCCCAGTTTTTTGACTGTTACATTTTCAAAAATTGCCATTAAGTATTGCATTTAAAATAATAATGATTCAAAAAATGATTCTGTTGTAACAAAAGTACTTCTTTTTTATTTTTTTGATGTGCCATAGATAAAAATGGCCAAATGGCAGACGATCATTTTGCACTTATTTGCACCAGTTTCAAATATAGAAAACGTACATCATCCATTTCTTTTTCCTAAGCTATTCTAGTGCTCTCTTTTATAGGAACAATTGATTACAGCAATCTAAATTCTTGTCATCTTGAAACTTTACAGGTGGAGGTGTGCTTTTTTGTCAGGATATGACTCATTCCATGCTTCTAGGAGAAATTAGCCTGTTTGTATATAAGGCAGTCATCTGATAATGCTGTATTGTGTGATGGAAGCAATCGACGTCGACAGCGTTTGGTGACAGGATTTATGGAACAGGTACTTTAAGCACAGCCGCAGGGGGAAATAGCTCAGATTACATGATTTCAATACTCAAAATGTGTTCTGTTGGAGATTACAAAACATACTTTCTTTTCCTAGGAGGTAATAGTTTGCAATCTATCTAAAATTCAGGATTTGTAGCCAAAATTTCTATTTCAAGTGAAGGAAGTTGAGGCTAGAGGAGGAGTTTTTTCCTAACCATGACCCATACTGTTAGTTTAAAAAGTTCACATACGTGAGATATTTGGGAAACTGTTTTCACATTTCTCCCTTTGATAATAAGTTGTGCATCTTCATCAGCAAGAACTATTAATGCTAGTCAAGCCATATATTGTCTATGCAGCAAGCCTTGGAATAAAAGTAACATATTTTCTTGGAGATAAATTTTGGCTTTTATCTGGGAGGGAGAGCGTATAGGAACTTCAAGAAAAAAGACATGGAGCTAAGTTTCTGTTCTGTGTAAAAGTTGTGGAAGACTTGCACCAGGACTGGTACGTAAGGATGGGTGATTTTGTCCCAATTTGAAGTGTTTGTTTTTATAACATTATCAAGTATCATATAGGTTTGAGTGATAATGTTTTGGGTTTGTTGTGCTTCTGATTTGTACTGTTAAAATGGGTTTGTAGTTCCCTTGGTAGCTGGGAAATCAACGTGCTGTTACAAGGTGTTCAGCTTTTTAATTAAAGCTGTGAAAGGACTTTGCAGCCACAAATGAGGAAAAATCAGAATTTAAAGCCAGCCCTCCTCCATCGAGCAGCTTGATTTTGTATTAATAATATACAAAATTAAATCACAGGGAATGTAGGCTATTATTAATGTCTTTGGTGAACAAACAACAGACAAGCAGCTATGTGTGCTAGCTGTTTAATGCTTCTTAGACTGGCGATCCTTTTACTTTTGTTCATTTTTGGCCAGCTGCTTCTTGTAGCAAGACTGAGTTCAGAATCTGCCACTGTTCTGTTCTTTTTCCTTTTTCTTTCCCTTTCCCTTCCCCCCCCCCCCCTTTTTTTGTTTAATACTAACATTTGGGGGTTTTTTGCTCGTCTGAAGGCTTTACATGGAAATACTGCTTTATTGACATCCTAGCATTCAGCTGACATTAAGTAAATAGCTTTTTCTTTTTCTCTCTCTCTTTTTTTTTTTAAAGGAAGGCCTTTTTTTTTTTTTTTTTTTGGTAGCTTTAGGGCTTTTAATTATTTTTCAAACAATACTTAAACCATGGTTTAAATGTAAACATTGTAACTCAGCTCCCTAGCTGAACGACCAAGCCTATCAGTCCTTCCTCAGCGATGCCAGACTGCGTTTGCTCTGCAGTTTCATCGTAATGGTCTCCTTATCTTCCCTCCGAGGAAGCGCAGTTACGGAGCCGCAGGACCAGCGTGCCGGCCGCGCGGTTAGTCCGCTCCTGGCGCTGGGAGGCCCCGCGGGGCTCCAGCGCTTCCCCGCCTACACCTGGCAGCGCTGCTTACTCGCTACCGGAGCGCGGACAAGCCGCGCAGCTTGGCGGAGCGGCGATTTGGCCTCCGCCGAGAGCGGCCCGCTGCGGAGAGGCTCCCCGCGGAGCCGGGCGCCCGCCGGGCCCCGCCGCCGCCGGACGCGGCTCCGGCTCCGGCTCCGGCTGCCACGTCTCGGGGGCGGGGCCGGGCGGGGCGGGGCGGCGGCGGCGGCCAATGGCGGCGCGGGCGGCGGGCCTGCGCGCTGCGCCCCCGCCGCGGGGGGCGGCGCGGCGCGGCCCCGGCGCGCAGAGGCAGCGCGGCCGCGGACCGGGGCGCACCATGTGCGGTAAGGGCCGGCGGCGCCGGGCCGCGCCGGGCGGCCAGCGCGCATCTTCCGCGGCCTCGGCCCGCCGCTGGGCCGCGCGGGGAGGCGGCTGCCGCGGCGCCGCGCCGGTGACACGGCGGGGCCCTTCCCCGTTGCGGGGAGGCGTCGCCGCCTGCGTGCGGAGCGGGGACGCCTTGCAGCGGCTCGGCCCGAAATGGCTCGTTTTGCGCCGAACTGCGTAAATATCGCCCGCGGCTGCAAAAGGCCCTCGCCGTCCAGCTGCGCGCAGGGCGGCTGTGGCCGCAGCGCTGCCTCTCCCCGGCGTAGCAGCCTCCTGGGCGCTCGGTGATGTCGGTGGGTTTGGGTGCGGGTTCGGTGGCAGGCTGCGCTGGGGCCGATACTTCTCTGCTTTGACTGTGTTGCGTAGCTTTCTGGGTTGTGATTTTCAAAAACGTGGAAGTGACACGGGAGCCCAAACCCCAGTGAGTGTTGGTAAGATGTACGTTACGGAAAAGGGACACAGGTTTCAGTGGGAGCGTTTTCAAACGCGCTTCTGGTCTTGTCAACGTAGTCACTCCCACTTTCAGGTGAAAAGTATGGGGTATTACTCTTCTCTAATCATTGCAACTTCTGATGCGACTGCTCTTAAATTGGTTGAAGTTTGTATCATGTAGGGTGTGAGGTGAACAGGTAAACTGTTTAAAACATGGCTTGAAAGTGTCCATTGCAGGGTTTTGCATCAGCTGATCTCAATCTGTTCGTAAACCAGTGTAACTTTCCTGTGTTGAACGCATGCCGTAAGTGAATTAGACCACAAAGCAGTGAGGCTCGTGCTCCAAAGTCACTTAGGTGACTTTTTTGCAGTCTTACATGTGGTCCTAGATGCCTTGTCGGAACAATCGTTTTACCTCATCTTTTGGACACAGAAATAAAAAATGCCTTTCTCTTCCTGCTTTGTGTCGTGTCACATTGGCTGCATGTTTGTTTTTCTGCTGAAACTTATGTGGCAATTATCTGTTGGCTATTTTTATTTTTCCTTCCAGGTTTCCTCCCCCTTTTTTTCCCTGTATTTTTATGTTTAAAGCTAGGAGTGGTACTCTAATCAAAATTTTACATCACAATGTTTTATGTAGTTGATTTGAGAGTTGCCATTTCTTTCAGTGTTTTGTAAGGTTGAACCAGAGTGAGGTAATATCACCTTCAGACTCTCAAGTCTTTGGAGCACTATGAAGAAGCAATCAGAAATACATATTTCGGCTTACATTTAACACTGTGTTAATTTGTGTTAAAATTAGAAAGTGGAACAAAGCTAAGAATGGAAGGGATAATTATTATTATAAATAGCTTGTTGCAAGGGATACTTTCACTGCATTGTGCTTGCCTTTCTTGAGGTCCAACCTCTAACCTTTGAGATGGGTAATACTAACATTCTGCTAGATATCTTTTTTAACTGTGATAAACATTGATAAATAGTTATTTAGTTCTATTCAAAATTTGTTTACCTGCAAACACATTTTTCTGCTTTTCAGTGCGTGCAAAACTCTTCGTGGGTATTGAAATATTTATTAAACAGTAAGAAAAGCGTTGAAGATTGTTCACTGATGTTGACCCCTTTTCTTATTCTGGGACCCAGAGGTATTTCCAGTACTTAAAAATGGGAAGAGGACAGCATTAATTGAATGTGTTTCTCTAAAGAGTTACAGTGTGAAGGAAGAAAAGTGCTGGAAATTGAAGAGCTTCTGAATGCAGAAATTATGTATCTGAAGACAGTTGAGTTTCTGTAGGAAGTGGGAGGAGAGCTGTTTGGAGTCTGAGGATACTAGCACATGAACTCTTGTGACTTGAGGGTAAGCACAGTTGGCAGAAGCTAAAGTATACAGTCTCCTCTGCCGCTGCCATTTGCGGTCCAACTGATGAGCTGAGGACAAAGTTGACAGTGTTTTAGGCTCTCGTTACGAAATGTTGACTGCAGTGACAGTTTTTGTACTTTTTTCCATATAGCAGCAGTAGACTCCAGCAGAGGAGCAAGATGAACAAATTTCAAGTAATCCTGTGAAAAAAGCCATAGAAAGGCCGAACTTGCTCGTAGGTACTCTGACTACTGAGTTACTTATATGAACCTTATTTTTCTCTCTTAAGTAAAGTGGTAGGAGTCTCTGTCTTGGAGCAGAGGGGGTGCCCGGTTCCAATGCTGCGGCCTCCGCGAGGTTCCAGTAGCCGTCTTGGGCAGCGCGGTGAGAGCCACAGCGGCCTGGTTGCTTGTAGGAGTCATGGGACAGCATTTCTGTAGTAGGCTCTTAAGTCGAGACGTGCAATGTTGCTTAGCAGGTGCACAGTCTGCACTCAGATTTTATCTAATTTGACTCGGATGGAAAGACATGTATGAGGATGAGTTTAAAAACAAAAAAAAAAAAAAAAAGTGACAGCTATTGCTATTATGGAAATTCTCCTTAGGACAGCTTCAGGATTGTTACTACTCGTACAATGTTTTGAGTGCACTGTTAATCTAACGCTCAGGTTTATGTGCAGGTGACCATGTATGAGCACATCAGATCACAGGATTTCACCACTTGATAGGAAAAGTAATGTAGCCTTTAAGTTTAGTTCTTTGACATTTAGCATAAATGACAGATTTGGTGGTAGATGTGATTTTTTTTATTTTATTTTTTGCTTTGAACTGATTTTGTGCTTAGTATGTATTAAAAACTTGCAGTTTAATGACCTGAGCAAGTATAAGTAAGACGTGCTTTGGTTTGAATGTACCAAACCAGTTCATTCTCATCCTTGAAATAGTTCGGAAAACAGGTTTTTCAAGGTAGCCAGACTTGATAGACTGTTCTGTAAATAATAAACTCATCATATGCTGTGATTGTTTTAAAACAAACAACAAAAAAGGGTTTTAGAATTTAGGTCTTACCTTCTTCATTACTGAAGATGGAAATAGGCTGATTAAAGACTTGCATTTCAAGGGTTTAGGGTTGCCTGCACGTCACTGGGGATTTTTTTGGTCCAAGAAAAAAAACATTCTTTTTCTCTAAAGTATAAAATAGTGGTTCTTGCCCAAAATGAATCCTAGAATTGATACACTGGTTATTTATCCTAGACAGGAGAAATCTTGACGTTTTAGCTTAAGTGCGTGCATCGGTCATAAAGGAAGCATCCAGTGGACAAACATTCTTCACTGAGTGAATGTTTTTCTGCTTTGCTGTTTTTCCAGTGGGGGCTTGATGAATTGAACCTTAACTCTTCCGTATACAGCTAGCAGACACAGTAATGATAGTCTGCTCGTTTCTGACTTTGTGCTCATCCAAAGTGTGCAGAATTAGCGTTCTTTTTGAGCACGGTGGTTCACACAGCATGCCCCCTCACCAGGCTACTGGAAGCAAACAACAGGAACCTGCTCCAGTGGGACGTTGAACATCTCCATCTTAGGGAACGCGCAGAAGTAAAGAGGGATGAACACTGTCCAGTTGGGTTAGCCTCCCTGTTAGAACTCGATGTTAGTGCTTAGTTTCTCCCTTGTTGTAATTTGAAGAAAAAGGGCCCAATTTATAATATATTCTGTATGTTTAATTGTGTGTGAGCTTACATTTAACTTACTGAAGAACAGAGGCCTAATAATCACCGCCAGGACAAAGGATTCTTTGGAATTGCCAAATGATGTACTGATAACATTGTCTGCTAAAATTATTTTAACAGTTTGTGATGTGATATAAACATACTTATAAATCTGAAGTAAACACAGCCCAAAGGCTTTTCTGCTTACGTGGGAAAAGGATTAGGAAAAGCTATTTCTGAGTAACTTCATGAATTCTGGGCACTGGGGAAGGTAATTTATTCTTACCTGGAAGTGGTGATGGTGATTCATTTCATTTCCCTATGAAATTACCATGAAAAAGGATACATGAAAACAAAACGGTCACAGGACAATAAAGTTCTCAGAAAAAGAGGTTTTTCGTGACCATTGACTATAGCAATAATCTATATTTGGCAGAAATGCCGTTCTATTAAAAGCTGTCAACTATTTATAGAGAATTCTTTGTGTAGCTGTCATTAAGAGAGCTTAGATTTAGTCCTTGAATATTAAAAATCAGTTCTAAGGCAGAGCTGAGTTCTGTGAGTGACTGAATATGCATTATGTTCATGGTTCACAAAGTAAAGTTCTTATGGCAAATCTGTAAGAAAGGAAATGCTTTATGTTCTGAAATACACTGTTCAGTGTGTTTCACTTAAGAGACTTACACAGGACTTTTCACTATGACAGTCTTGAGCATGTTTTATGAATTCTGTGATTGACCTGCATGCTTTGAACACGCTGTTCAGTCTGTGTGCAAAGTTACTAGTTTAAAGTCAATAGTTAGAACAAGCTGAAATATTTTTTGTTGAAATATAAAATGTGACCACTGTTCTAATCCTGAGGTACATCAGTGTAAAGGCCATAGCGTACCCTAGAAAGGGGTATTACATTTTCTGAGCCTATCAGATGTAAATTCTTATAGTATGTTTGTAGTGTGTCTCTATGTATCTAGGTATTCACAATTGTATAAAATTCTGGAACAAAGTGAAGTTCACAGGGGTTATTAGGTTTTGCATTGCATGTATTTCACCAAGAACAATGCCAACTCATAGTTCATCAAGGTAGTGTAATTAAATGCTATTAATTTCTCATGGTTTTTCTGCAATACTTCCTCTTTCTGGCTTGTTCCAGAGTGTGCATGACAAAGGGCAGGTGTGGCATTATTACTGAAAAATAGCTCTGTGTTGGATGGGGGTTGCAGTAGCAGTGGCTAACTGTGTAATTTGAGCTGAAACTGAAACTTCTGTTTTCAGGTCTGCTAGGGGCCTGAAAGCCCTTATGGGCTGGTTTGAGGAACAGTCTACTTAGACTTGTAATTTTTAGCACCTGGGATCCAGGCTGGCAAGCAGGATAAGCTGGTAGTGTGTCGGATGGGACCCTGATGGAAATTTGCTAGATTTGCATTGGAATTCCATCAAAACCAATATGTTCCCCTTGACTGTTGTGATTTAAATGAATTGTCGCTTTGACAGAAAAATTGTCACTTTGTGACAGAGCACTCTGCACCGAAGCCTTCAAGTGACCGTAAAGACGTGTGCCATTCATCTCTTTTCATCTTTTGAATTGTGTAGCTTCATTTGAGTATAAGCACAGAGAGGACGAGAACAAGGCTTTAACAAGGCATTGTGATTTTGAGAATAACGTGTATGTGGAAAGAACGTCTTTTATAGCCTAAACTGAAGGGTAGAGTTGCCGTGTGCCTCTACACGTCTGCCACGTTCCAGCTCGGAGGAGGCTACGTTTGGTAGCTGGGTGAAGTGATCTTTTTGTTCAGTCCGCTAGTAAAAAGCGGTTCTTTTCCTGAACCGCCAGCGCTCTGCGTCATGCTGGGACGTAAGGATCATCCGAGTGCCCTTTGACTCAGCACAACTGCATTCCTTTCTCTAGGTTTACACGGACATGACCAAAAAATCTGAGGTGAAACTCAGGAGCAAAATGCGGTCTGCAGAACTTCTTTTGCTGGCTGCTGAGAGTAAAATACATTTTTCAAGAATATGCTTAGATCAGTGAGGCCTAGCGAGCGTTTAATGCTTTGGTTCTTTTTTTTTTTTTTTTTTCTTTTTTTTTTTTTTTTTTTTTGCTCATCAGAGTTACTGTCAAGGGCAATAGAATTGTATTTAAAAATGGAAGCGATTACAAAATTTGTGTATTTCTGAATAAATATTTAGGGTAAAACTTGAAAAAATAAGTGCTATTTTTTAAATGTGGGTTAAAACTTTCTCTGGCTGTGTGAAGAATCATCTTGTTCTGGGATGTTTGAAAAGGAGAAAAGGAAATGCATTTGAATTTCCAGTAGATGAAATTATATGCTGTTTCCGCATGATTCATCATGATCAAATCTCACAAGTAGCTGATAAGTATTCAAATATTTGGTTTTAACTTGTTGGTTAATAAGTCATGCCTTTAGAGAGATGAACATTTTTATGAAATATATTGCCTCATTTTTACTGCTTTTGCTTCATGCTTTTTATTTTTATTTGGTTATTTTTCTGTTTTCTCTAAGGTGAATTTTAAGCCTGCCTGTCCTACTTGCCTTCTGATTTGTAAAATGTGTAGCTCACAGGTGGGTTTTTAGAATCTTCTTTCTGTGTTGGTGTCTCTGTTATCACTCCAGCTATTTGCCTGTCAAGACCCAAAACCTGGAGTGTATTAAAATTGAATCTCGTAGTGTTTATATGACTGTCTTATTTGTTTTTTTTTTCTGGCATTCTTAGTCTTAGATTTGGACTCTTTTTCTCAGTCCTTTTGAATGATCTTAATAAAATTGTGCTGTAATTAATAATTTTCAATGGCTGAGGCAAATACCAGGTTAGCTGCTTTGCAGATAGATGTTTTCTGTTTGTTTACAATACAAGTAGGAATAAATACTAGTGTTTTTCAGTCTCATTTTCGCTGAGCCATCCGTACCTAGAAGAGTTTGGTTTGTTCCTTGTGCCTGTTTAGTACTTGGCACTTTGTTATGTACCATTAGCATTTGTGACCTGTGACAAGGAATCAAGTTTGTATTTTGTTTCATTGTTAAAATTTGTAGGGAAAATAACTTTTCAAGCCTGTGTTGTCTGATTTGGATTCAGGTTTAATAAAGATGTCTAAGTAACACTTCAAAGTCTGCCCTGATTAGAAGGAAGGATTTTTTTTTTTCTTTTTTTTTAGCTCAGATTAATTTTGAGTCCCTGTGCCAGGAGCAGGATGGAGATTAAAATGATCAACTCACTTTTACAAAATGTTTTATGACAGGAAGCCAAGTTTCTGATCGATAATCATGTCTGTATATTGAGTCAGGCCTTCTTTTGTGTGGAAGACTTCCTAAGCCAAAAGAAAAAGATGGATTCCATAAGATTGGTAGTTTTCCTTTTTTTTTGAAGCTGAACCTTGTGTTTCTGTTTCTTTTCCCTTTTCCTATTTCCTTTTGCTCTTCTGAGCCTTCCTATGTGTAGCTTAAGGTGAAAAACCACAAAACTTTTAATTTCTTCTGCACGTCAGAATGAGGAATCAGTAATGGCCTGGGATTATGCTCAGCTCTTTTGGAATTAATTCGTATGTCACATCAGTGCATGCAAATGAATGTAGGTTAGCAGCTGGAAAAGAGATGGGTAGCACGGGAATCCCGGCACTGGGTGTCTGACACTGGTTTTGCCGCTGGCTGTTCTTTGCCAGACATGCCGGGGAGAACTGACGGGAAATTGCGGGGTGCTGTCAGCTCCAGATGTTGTTTAAACTTGAGAGAAGTTTGTTACTGCGCCAAAACTAAAGGTAGACCAAAAGTACGTGCTTCATTGCAATGGCCTTGCTGGGGCACCGAGAGCGCGTGTGTGTGAGAAGTGTATGTATGTGTAAAGTGTAAGTGTGTGCAAGGTGACCTTTCTTGGGTGTTTTTTCGGTCTCTTCTTCCAAGGCTCTGTTCTACCAGTTATAGATAGGCTGATACAGATATGTTGATTAGACATTTGGGAGGGCACATGCGCCCTGCGCTTTGTGCAGGGCTGGTGTCGCTGAAATGACTTGGGCACTCTGGTCTGCTTCATTTGAAAATAACCCTCATCTTAAAAGCTATGTCACAGCCTTGAAAACAAGTTAGGGTTTTTGTAGCTGTGTGTCTGTTATTTAGCATTATGTAGGTGATGTCAAAGTGCCTTTGGCTCCAGAAGAGAGGTACGTTCACGAGCCTCACGCCTGTCAGTTATTAGAGAGGTTTGGCTTTGCGGATGGGTAGCCAAGGTGGGATGTAAGGTGGCAGAGCAGCGGCTGAGACTACCTAATGAGACTGCAGTCCTGTTCCACACCCTTTCCCCTCTGCCTTTCCTACAACCCTCTTTTCCCCTTGCTTCTTGGAACATGCCTGTATGTGCTGGTGGTCTTGCAAGCAGTCCCTTCCCCTAGCTTGGAAGTGGTTATGGTTCACCCTTTGCAGCCCAGCTTGCCAGTCGGTTCCGTGTTTGCCCGTGGCGCAGAAGGCCTGCTCTGTGCTGCTGTCGGTGAGGCTCTGGTGCCCTTCACACTGCTGCTGTTCTCTGGGAGCGACCTACAGGAACCGTCTCACTGAGGCCAGCAAGACGTTCAAACATCTTAAGAGCATCTTAAGACTCATCACCAGTCCCCATTTGCTGAAAAGAGCGAAAACTGAGTGGCATTTGGTGTCACGCTATGGTAGTAGACTGACTTATTAGACAGCTGTGCCTGAATGGGACTGATTATGCCACGTGCAGGTAGGTGAAATGTCGGCAGGGTTAATGCAGAGATTGTAGGGACTTGCAGAGAGCTGTTGGAAGGGCCTGGCCGATGTGCGAGTGGGGTGCTGCCTAGAGCCATCGATAACAAGTGCAAGGCTCAGGGATTTGGGTGGAAAGGGGACCATTAGAACATGGTTCCGAGGCACGTAAAAAAAGGAGAGAGGTTTCAGCTCTGAAATTATTTAAGTAATTTGGAAAAATGTAAGCTTTCACGTTTCCGTGATTATATGTGTGGGTTATAATTATGCCTTCTGAGGTAGGTTTACTTTGGACGTCACGATAGGTGGCTTTCATGAAAAGTGAAACGCTAAGACTTGCTGGAACCCAGTGTACTTTTTTAAAGACACCTTGTGTGTGTTTTTTTTCCTCTATATTATAGTACACACTTGTTTTCATGTATAATACTACCACTGCACTGGATGTCTGGGAGTTTTCTGGCAAATCTGGAGAGAGGGGTTTTTCCAGCTGCCTACTGATAAAGCAGTCTGCTTTATAGTCCTATTGTAAGACCTGGAAGTCATTTAAAGGATTTTAGGCATCCAGGATATAGTTGAAATGTGCAGTCCTTCAGCCTGGGTGACAGCTCTTTGGAGTCAGTTTGCTTGTAAACAGAGAGGTTGCTATTTGTCTGAAGAACGCAGTTTTTTAGAAACGGAGTGAACTAAGTATCTCAAATTAGAAAACTTTTTTTCCCCAGAAGGGTGGGGAGGAGTGTCTTGAGGGGAGAGGGAAGTATCCTTCGGAGGAAGTTTCTGAAATACGGCAGCTGTTAGCTACTTTGAATGTTTTGTTACCTCTTGGGATGTTAGCTGTGAAGTGCAAGGTTTGTGGAGGAGGACCTTGCCCTGTTCATTTAGTCCCTAGAACCAAAATTCAAGTTGAACAAATGCCATGAAGAGATGGCAGCAGCAGGCTTGTGTGTATTGGATGTCATGTATTGACTTGGTTGGGATGTCAGGAGCAATGGAAGCAAAACTGTGCAGATTCTTGTGGAAGATTACTATTTTCTTAATAGTCTTTTACAAGAGGTTGTCGGAAGAGGCTTTGGACTTTTTGGAAATGAAGTAGAAATGAATCCATTTTTTTTCCCCCTGAACTTGAGTAGATGGTTTAAGAAAGAGAAACAGTGGAACTTGCATCTATATTTTTTTTCTAGTAATGAGGAACAACGTAAGTGAGAGGTAGCGTGCTTTTTGTAGCAGAACTAGTGGGACATATTTCCTCTGGTTTTGGTTAGGAAGAGATGCTCTAGGAAGAAGATGGATCTGACAGGCTTGTCCTGAGACCTGTAGACAAAGTCCATGCAAAACAGGAAAGAATTGGAGAGTGTCAGAATGTTATAAGGGTGCGAGCGACCTTCTTGCAGGTGTCATTTATCTCTGTACAGGCTAAAAAAATACCTCGTAAATGTTTCAATGCTTTGCAATGTGGTATTCAATGCATCTGTCAATTCTGAAATAACTGTGTGTATTTCTCCTTATAAAATAAATTAAGACATTAGAAAGCTTTGAATTATTTAGGATAATTCCAAAACACAAATAGTTTGAATGCACTTTTCTAAACACTTTTAAAAATTGTGTAAATGTGAAGACACAAAAAGTCATCTTGGGAGTAAAGACTTTTATATGAATAAAAGTTTGGGAACTGTGAGGCAGGCTGTATGACTACATTATCAGGAACAAATCAAAGTTTTGGGATGCCTTTAAATTGTGTGTGTGTGTTTGTTTTTTGATGGGACTGAACTCCAGTCTTCTCAAAACCAGGCTTTTAATAAAGTTTCCTAAATTACCAAACCTAAATTATCAGTCACTTTTGGAAACTTACACATACAGATGTTTGTGTGAAACATGTGTATGTGTAAATAGAAATAGATGTGCTTCTATTCCTGCAGATATTTTTTTACTTTAAAATCTCAGACTGGGTAGAATGATTTTCTTTGCAGATATTTCTAGCATTCAGTAAATGTCTCCTCATGCTATTGTTTCATAATAGCATCGAAGGGAATCTTTCTGAAATAGAGCCATAGTTGATATTACAGATCTAAGAGTTTATATGTCCCTAGCACCATAGTATGTTTGCATGCCAACTGCTTAAAAATAGAAGTAACAATTTATCTTTCTTTCCAACCCTCAGGAAAAAAAAAAGCTAGATTTGACTGAGGGTGTTAGTTTTCATGAGTTAAATGAGTTCCTCTTAGTGAGGCGGTGGGAGGAACTTCTTGAGAGAAAGCTAACTATTAAGGAAGAGTTCCTTTAGGAGATGGTTCTTAACAGAGCAAAGCCCAAGCTTGATGAAGGAGCTTGGTTGTTTTTTAAATGTGGAGCAATGAGTTTCCTGTCCACTTCATCGTCTCCTGGCAGTTCATTCTGTCCCGCAGGTCCAGCCCGTATGAAAATTCATTCGTCATTACTCCCAAGCTTGCTTCCTGTGTAGTCCCTGTCAGTGTTATGAAAAGGATGCTGGCATTTCTGTGGTTAGTTTTGGTGTCTCAAATATAAGTGACATCATCTCCCTTGGACTTCAGATGGAGTAAGAAAAGCTACAGATGCAGTGATACTTTCCTTTAGGGTGTTCTCAGTACAAACATCTGTTTCAGTTTAGAGATTTTTTTTTTAACTGAGTTTGTACCTGCAGATAGCAAATACAGATTTTGTCATGATATTAAATAGGTTTGTTTTTCCTCCCCATGCAGGAATCTTTGCTTACCTGAACTACCATGTTCCCCGGACAAGACGGGAGATCCTGGAGACCCTTATCAAAGGGCTCCAGCGGCTGGAGTACAGAGGATACGATTCTGCAGGTAGTTCTCTCCAAGTTTAAACGATGATTCTCTTTGTGTGTTTATGAATGCTTTCAACTGTTGCCTACTTTTTAAGAAAACTGAAGCAACAGATTGGATGCTTCTGTGATCATGCAGTCAGACTTTTGGATTGACTTTAGATTTACAATTTTTTAAAAAACATTTCTGATGCGTATTATTCAAGCATTTGAAAATAACTGTAAGACAACAAAAGGAAAATCCATTTTTAATCTAAGGGGCTTCTAACCTTTAGTTTGAGGTTCAAGTGGGGGGAAAAAAGGGCACTGAAAAAAAAAACTTCTGTATTTGTTTCTGTAAAATACTGTAACATAATTTCTGCATTTCACACTCTTTCCTCATTTTGTGGTGATAATTAGGTGTGGGAATTGATGGAGGAAATGACAAAGACTGGGAAGCTAATGCTTGTAAAATCCAGCTCATCAAACAGAAAGGGAAGGTGAAGGCTCTGGATGAAGAGGTTCACAGTATGTATTACTCTTGATTACTTTGCCCCTTTTCCTCCCATTAAACATCTTATAATTTTATTTGTTTTGAATATCTTCTGTCTTATTCAGAAGCACTGTATTCCAGGTTATTATGTGTAAATGTAACACAGGCATAAACACACGTGCTGTGATGGACTCGGTGATTCCGTGGATGTTGTCATGAAGTCACAGAGAAGTTCTGATTTCTCAAGCCACGGGAATCACATTCTGTTAAAATAGAATGGAGCTGGAGAAAAAAGATAGATAAATATATAAATAGATATACAATTTACTCTCTATATAGAGAGAGTAAATTCGGTAATGTTTATTGTGTGTGTGTGTGTGTGTGCATATATATATGTATATATTACTATATGCATAGTAATATATATAGTGTATGTTAGTGCTGATCTCTACTGATACCTTGAATCTGTGTAATGATTTTTATTTTGTGGGGTGAGGAGTGCAGGGAGACAACTTGTGCACATCCACATTCAGAATTCCCCTTACAAATTCAGCCAGGAGATGTGGAGAGAGGCAGGCGCAAGGAAGTGTTGTGAAAGATTCACTTGTTAGAACAGTGATTCTTGGGTAAAGAGTTTCTTTCCCTCTTCTCTGCTCTGTGGCAGTTTTAGGACATGAAACTTTCTGAGTGGAAATGAAGCTGTGTATTTCAGTTGTGAACATCTTTAAATATGCATGAAAGAAAGCATTTTATTGCTTTACTGGAGCACATGGTCTTTGCTGTGATAGCTTTATACACTCGACACTTTGTTAGTGATTTGCTGATTTTATTTCCATTTTAGTATTGCAGTCTTTGTGGACCTTACTTTGAAAGCTTGATAAGACTCCATGTTGGCTTTGGGGTAGGAACAGGCCCTTAGTAATAAAAACTTCTCTCACTTTTGCCTGCAGAGCAACAGGATATGGATCTTGACATTGAGTTTGATGTACATCTTGGAATTGCACATACCCGTTGGGCTACCCATGGCGAGCCCAGTCCTATCAACAGCCACCCGCAACGCTCAGATAAGAACAACGGTAAGAATTTTTGCCTGATCAAATGTGTGTCGCTGAGCAGGAGCTGTGACAGCTCTTAGAGTTTCAGGAAAGCTTATTGCCTTTTCTGATTGCTAGTGTGTAACAGAAAGGGATAATTGAAGGCAGTGCCTGTGAACAGTTTATTTTAGGCTATGATACTAATCCCAGCTATGCAGAAGCCAGTGGGGCTTGGCCACTGATCTGAAGCTGTGGGCTAGGTTCTAATGAATGGCTTGCAGCAGTAGACAGTCTCCTGAAGAACTGGGATTAGTGCCCCAAAGCTTCACTTAGCATATGGCCACTGGACAAGGAGGATATCAAAACACATTAAATTCCAAAGTAAGCATTTTCCCATCCTTTCCCATCCCAGCCATTTGATGGCAGTGGGTTGGTCTGCTCTGTGCTGTTGCAGAATGCAGCTAGGTTGGTGTGCATGTCTGTAATGTCCTGGTGGGTGGCACCAGCAAAATGATAGAACGAGCATAGTAGTTAATTACTGTTAGTAAGTGTGGGTTCCTAAATAGCCAATCATTTAAGAATCTTCAAAAACTTCACGGGATCTAATTTGTCTTAGTCCCACCCATGTAATTATTAGCTTTTGCCATTACTTACCAACCCAAATGGAGCAGATCAGGGAAATGGCACCACAGAGTAGAACTCCTATCTTTATCCTACTAAGTATACCTTTACATACAATAAAATTGTGGACTCTGCTCTCTGTTCTAGTATTATACTGCTATCTGTATACGTAGGCCACAGGAATAGAATATTTACTGTACTACTATTTTAAGATACTTAAAACATTTGCCTGTGTCTTGGATCTGAGCAGTGTATTTCTCCCTGACTCTAGAATTCATTGTTATCCACAATGGCATTATAACCAACTACAAAGACCTAAGAAAATTTTTGGTAAGTAAAACTAGAGTGTTTGTGAGAGAGAATGTATCCTGGGATATAGTGAAGTACTGCTGTATAGATTATCTAGTTGAAGTTGCACAAGTCCTTGCACCAGGTGGCAAAACACCTGATAATTTGAGACAACTTCTGTTGGAGATCCTTTGAGATAGAATTATTGTACGTGTTTATGATACTTGCTGAGCTCAAGACAGGCCTGCAGGTTAAGGTTACATTTTGAAAGGACGGAAATTGCTATCCAAGTCACAATGTGCTGGTGGCATCTTGCATTTTGAGGGGGAGAATTGTTCTTCTCTGGTTGAGGGCACTTGTTTTGATGATCCAGCTTTAGGAGTTGCACAGATTTTGTTTTGCTGGTTGACAGCTCTATTAGCAGAAGTAAGTAAATCTCTTCCAGACTTTCTCTCATTTTTTTTCCTTCTTGAGTTGCAAACATTGCCATTGTTAAACTTGTCACTTAGCTCTGTAAGATACACATCGCAAATGAATAGGGCTTCTTTGTAGGTCCTTATATCCATGCTTATATTTAAATATGCCAAATCTTTGTGTATGACATCTTTAAGAAGCTCCCTTTTCTCTCCATCCTCATGGTTAAAATTCCAGTCCAGACTTTGATCATCTTGCATCTTCATTGCTCTTACATCCTTTTCTTTGACAGATATGCTGAGGTTACTCTCTGTCACCTTTCCTGTGTTGCTGAACTTATCTCTGTGTTGTTCTCCTCCACCTTCCTTTCTGTTCACATATCTTTTTCATGTTTTAAATTTAGATTACATTTTGGGGAAAGAGATTGCTGTCTCGAGTTACCATTTGTGCAACAAATAATAAGTATTTGATAGGGACTGATGGTGATAATGTCAGAAAATAATACCATGTTTTTTGGTTGCTTACTTTTAGGAAAGCAAAGGATATGATTTTGAGTCTGAGACCGACACGGAAAGTATTGCAAAGCTTGTCAAGTATATGTACGATAATCGTGAAAGTGATGATATTAGTTTCACCACCCTGGTGGAGAGGGTTATCCAGCAACTGGTAATATATTTTGGAAAGGGTGGGAGGAGCAGGCGATATGTAATTTTTTCTGATAGAATTGAGCATAAATATAAAAATTTTACTAGTATTTCTAAGTTGGAAAAGTGTTTCTGGAGCATTGAATCTGACCCGCAAGTCTGTGCCCTTCAGTGTCAGTATTGGAAGAAATCCTGTAGTGTAAACATATGGGCTGGCTGCTTTTTAAAGGTTTTTGTTTGTTTTTGTTTTCTTGCAGTCAGTTTAATGCTTTGTCTATGGCGTGAAGGACAGTAATTTCCACTCTCCTTTAGATACATATTCTTTCTTATGTAATGTAGATATTTTCCTCCTGATTATTTACTAATGTTAAGGTTTTGGTCTCAATAGTATCTTGAGGCAGCCAGTTCTTTAAGTTGGGAGAGAACACATGCAAGATTTTTAACATTATTTTCTCTTAGTGTGTGTTTGTGGGGGTTCATTTGCTTAACAAAGTCACAGTTTGAGACACTGATTTAGGAGAGTGAATTCAAAACCGCATCTGAGCTTTTACTGAAGTTTCATTGGAGCCAGTGGTACATGATCCAATTAAACTTGTGCTTAAGATCTTCCCTGAAACTGGACTTTATTTACTCTGTATAAACCTCCAGTCTGGAAGAGATGCTGACCCCTTGTGGGAACTTAATTGTAAAGCATGTTGCTTCCATCTTCCATGTGTCATTTATTATTTGCTGAATTATGCATGTGAAGAGGAATATACTTCTCTTTCCAGAACTAGCTTGTTTAGGAGACACTTTTTGAGTAATTTGTCTGGCAAAAGCTATAGTAGCTATAGGCAACAAGTTTTACTTGCAGATCTTGGTGGCAGTTTGTATTTCTCTCATTCCAGGAAGGTGCTTTTGCCCTTGTGTTCAAAAGTGTTCATTATCCCGGTCAAGCAGTTGGTACCAGGTAAGAGTAGCTATAAAAGACAACATTTTTTTCTTGCATCCCATGTGTAGTTTCTAAGCTCTTTCTTTTGACTAATTAGAAGATGATAATGTAGTGGTTGTTCTAATTACGCTGTATATGCTGGGCTGGTGGTAGCTGTTGTTTTTCATTTTCTTTCTCCCTCCTTCCTTTTCCATTTGTTATTAGCAGGAAACTCTAGAAGTGTTTTATCGGTTTCCTAGTGACCACTTGTGTTGCAGTTGGTCTGAAGCAGGCCAGCTCTGACCATCTGAGCATGCTTCAGAACGCTGGTTAGGAGAGCTTTTAAAAGGGATGGTTTTATTCTCCATTGCATTTGTAATTGTGGTGGCAGCATTTGGGCAAGTTTTATTTTCATTTTACTTGAATAAATTGGGAGTTAGGCCAGCTTGGTTTTCAGGTGTAGTACTTCACTTTAAAACATCAGGATCTGTTGGGAATGGTTTAGCCGTGCATGTGCCTAACATAGTTTTAACATCTCAGTGTCAGTATGTGTTTGTACATGCACCCAGTGGGCAACAGCTGTTGTGCTCTTGACTCGTGTGTCCATAGAATTCCAGTTACTCTTACAGAACTGACGCTAACTTGTCCTTACGTTGCATTTATTCAGATGCTGCTGTGTTTGCAGCAACAACAATTTATCTGTGAGGCGCTTTCTCTGTTTATAGTTCAGTTCAGTGGCTAAGACGCTGCACCAGAGAACAGCAGTCCCTTAAGATCGAATGTTCGGATGCTGAAACTTGGGGCACTCATGGTTGTAATTTGGTGTTGTGCTTGCAGGCGAGGCAGCCCCCTGCTAATCGGAGTGCGCAGTGAGCACAAGCTCTCCACTGACCACATCCCAATACTGTACAGGACTGGTAAGTGTGAACACCACCTTCCCAGGAGGTTCCAGTCACGCTCGGACCACTGTAAAAGCATAGTGTTTGCACAGAGCCCAAGCTGCATGCTCTTGAGTAGATACTATACCCTTTACTTTCAGCTGTAAATTAAACTATTGAAGATTTTTGAAATAAAGATATTTTTAACCATACGTTATACCATATACCACAACTTAGACTGCTGAGAAACCTGCTGCTTTTGCTCCCTGATATCCCTCTATACATCAGCAGAACTAACCTCTAGTTTTAATCAAGACTTTAATGTTGTACAGTTGCAAGGAAAACGTTTCTTTGTGCAAAATAGTTAAACTTAGATATTTGAGTTTATGTTTGCGGCATGTTGGCATGCAATGACTTTGTTTTTTCCAAGAAAAAAGTGACTATGCTTTGCTGGCTGTAGGCTTTTCACCATTACAAACCTTTTTTCTTCTATAACAGAATGGTTTCAAAACAAAACAAAGGTAGCATGCCGGTATCCTTTGTGTGGCAATCTGTATTTAGGTTCTCTGTACATCTCCCTTGCAAGTTTGTTTTGCCACTGCAGACAGTCAGTGGCACCTTTGATCATGAGAGTGACTAAGAATTATTCTTCACCTTACTGTTGTCCGAGGAGTTGGAACCCATTCAGTTAGTGGGCACTGGATTAATTCTTTGAGCACTGCAAAGATCAAAAAGACTTTCTGTGCCACTGTGTCTTACTGCTTCCTAACAGTGCTGCTAATGATAGCAACGTATGTGAAGAACCAGTCCCAGTAAAGTTTGTCTGTGCTTATTCTTGTTTGACACTGGATGATTAGTAGTAATTCCCTAATGTATGTATATATATATCACTTCTCTGTTTTTGTTTTTACTGATTATCTGAAGTTATTTTTCTTTCCAATTACACTTTCAGCTGTGCAATCTATGGATCATTCTTTTGATGGAATATCCATAAAAATGGAGGAAGGTGCCTGAGAAAACATAATACTGGAAATTTGAGACAAATCCTCCAGTTCCTTAGGAAAGGAATAATAAATGAGGGAAACTTGCATTGTCTCTTTAATATGTGGTTATTGCTTTCCTGGTAGTGAGACAAACAGGATAATCAGAATTTCTGTATCAGAAGCATCTTGAGCAACACACAGGAAAATCCTCCATCAATCCAACCATCTCATCCCAAGTATTCTGACATAATGCTGAGCATGTACAAAACTGCTGATTTACTGCCGATAGTGCTGTATGCTCCCTACAGCTTTGATTACAGAATGAAACAGTAAATTACCTTTAACAAAGGCGATAGAGTGAAACCCACTGCAATTAGAAACAAGGTGATTTAAGAGCCCACTGATAATCGTGGTGCAAACATTCTCTGGAATTCCTTTAGGGTATCAAAGAGCTATGTCCTGAGTATAGTGCAGATCTCAATTGCAGCTCCTGGTAGAAGCAGTAAGGTTTAGCTGAGGCTGGAACCTTTGCTCTTTTAGCGTGGCTGTATTTAATCAACTTGAAATACATGAGGCATTTATCAGGGTAAAGCATTATTAATCTCATATTAAATAATTAATTTATTTTAAGACGAACCCATCATTTTTAAACTGATGAACTAAATTTGCAGCTGAAGCAGGAGAGAGCTTCCATGCAAGAGGAAAGGCTGTAATGCTTTGCTATTGTAAATAAATGTATTTCCAGCATCACAAGACAGTGACCTCAGACAATGCCAACCAGGGAGTGAAATCTATGTGCTTTTGCCCAAGGAGAAACAAACCTCAGCTTTATGAAAGGTGAACCCTGTTCTCTTTCTCTAGCTGGTTTGTCTGAATACAAAGATTAGGAGGGTGGGGTTTTTTCTTTTTTCTTTTTTTCTGTTGTCTTCTGTAAACACCTCTTAAAGAAATCTGAACTATAATGCTGATCAAGTAAGTGGGAAGAATCTGTTAAGCAGAAGCTACATTAATAATCTCTGCTGTGTTAGCTTTGCAGAAGGGCCGTACGCTTGGAATCGTCCTAAAGGAGTGAGACCATATCAAAATATACTCAAAACATCCCCCTCCCCTGCAAATTTTTACCTACTCGTGTGACCTCTCAATGACATCTCCTTTTGATTATGGAAGGGAAAAGATTACTTCTGTGTTGCTTTTAAATTCTAGTAACTGGGAGTTAGGTGCTCTACAGCAACAGTCCAGTTTATCCACAGATAACGTGGTATCCGTAGATAAGATAACAGCCGTAAGTGGCTGATAGTGCTCGCTGTGCTTGTTCAACCGCTCTGTGGTAGCGATATCCATAGAGTGCAAATGTATGTGCCCTCTAAGAATATGTTCCAGTTCCAGCTCATGGTAGAATTCAGTCATACAGGAAAGCAGTGCAACATAATAAAGTCAATGTGGGGAAATGTTATATTTTGAGAAACAAAATTTGCATGTTTTAATCAAGTATGGGTGCTTCTGTTGGAGAATGGCCACTAACACTCTTGCTCTGTCCTTTCTGGTTATTTTCTTTGTTTACTGACTCAATAACTAAAGTGGAAAGCCCTAAATTGTAGCTAAGTGGAACTTTCTTATTAAGTACCAACATGAAGGAAGTATTTTCTTTTTCTTTAAATTTTCACTTATAGTAGTATAAATTTAAATGTCAGCATCATAATGTGTACATCATTGAATCAGATCTGTTATCAAGTATCTGAAGTAAATTATGTTAAGGCCTATAGAGTAAATATATATAGTACAGTAACTTCAATTCTGTTATTCTTCAGCAGTAGTCTTACATGTTTTGCTAGATAAGCTGCTTAATCACCTCATTGCCAAGGGATGTGAATTTTGTATGAGAAACAATTTTGTTCAAGGTCAGGATTGAACAGGAGGTGGTTTTGATCCTCGTCCACATTTCTGATGAGCTTTGCCCCTGAGAAGTATTTCTCACAGTTAAATAGGAGGAGGAGGCGTAGAATGTATTGGGAAGTACTGAAGTACTTCTGAAAGGATCCCTGGTGAAATACTGACCTCCTTTTAAGGCTTAGTTGAAGTTTTTCAGAAGTTGACTTAATCCCTCTTAGTCCTGTGTCCTTCAGTACACCTAAATACTTCCCTTGCAACAGTTCAAGATTGACTGCAGTTTGCCAGTCCTATGGGCTCTGGATCAGAATGAGAAGTTTGTTTTTGATAACTCAGGAGTAACACTGAGTACTTCATCGTATATTCATGATCTGTGTGTCGGAAGACATCAATCAGCTCAGCCAGAGCAGCTTTTAGTTCGGTTACATCTGTTGGTGCTCAGTGGAACAGTGTGTTGCACAGGCTGCAGCTATGAAATAATTTCATCCAGTAATGAGAACAGTTGGCGAAGAAAGAGCTTGTTCTTTCAGAGCCTCAGGAAAGACTGTTAAACAGGAGCACAGGAGAAGTTTATAATGATAAACAGGACAGATTCAAGTAGGAAAGTGTTAGTAAATGTGACTGCTCATAAAACAGTTCGATTTCCACCCCTTCCCCCCCCCCAGTGGAGCCAAGCATAAGCTTTTATTGAATTTTCACAGGTGTTTTCTCTAAACTGAACTCTGCACCCAAGATTATAACTTACAGCTCTAATTCAAAAGCACATTAAAAAAATCCAAGCAAACTGAGAAAGGGCATAATAATATGAGTGCTGTTATGTTGCCCTCTTGTTATTTTTCCTGTTAAATTTACTGTGATAAGTCACAGTGATTAAAATACTGCTTCATGTTGATACATGGCCTTGGGACCTTTGGCTGGGCCTGACATTGCAGCTGCATTCTGTATTTGGTAGTGTGCACAATACCTAATCCCCGTGTCTTCTAGGTAAAGACAAGAAGGGAAGTTGCAACCTGTCTCGTGTGGACAGTACCACCTGCCTTTTCCCTGTTGAGGAGAAAGCTGTGGAGTACTACTTTGCTTCTGATGCTAGGTAATGTTTTCCAGCATCTTTTAGTGTTTACAAAAACATATTGTTTAAATTTGAGGCCTTGAACAAGAAACTAGGATGCAGTGATTTCTTTTATGAACAGTAGAAAACCGTTTGTATATGGCCATTTGCATTATTTTACAAACAGTTAACAGGTTGCCCTGTGTGGCCCAGAGTGTATTGTATCCTTGCAGAAATGGGGAGGGAGAGAGTGAGATCAGATGAGACTCTCTGTAAAAGAAATGAAAACTCACTTTGTGCTAGGGGAATTGTTCTTCTTCAGGTGTATCTGTTAAAATGATTCCAGAGATGCGTAATAGGAAACTTGGGAGAGTACTGACCTAAATTAAGAAGATAGACTGTTATTATCAGGAGAATTGTGTTGATTCTCCAGGGATGTCTGCATATGTGTAATTTCTTTATCGTTCAATCAAGACTGACTTTTGTACGAAGAGGGAGGAAGGACTAACTTCACAGCAGCCTTAGTGGAACAGTTGGACTTCAGTATGTTAGGGAAATAAGTACTTTTTTTAGAAATGTGAAAATACTGCTGTAGCTCCTTTTGTTAGTGTGTTTTGGAGAGTCTTTTGACACCCCTTGCATGTTCTCCTGATTTTACAGAGCTTTTCAGTGACTTGTGTAAGGTCAGAGCAAAAGCTGCTAAAATAGTGAGCTGCTGTGTTTAAATACAGCCTGCTTTGTTGTTGTAAGAGAGAGTACTGATTAAAATCTTCTGTACGATTTTAAACCCCACTGGTAATCCCAGTATTGACATTTCCCAAGTAAACTGCAGGCAGGGAAGGTATTCAATAGTACCTAGTTCTTGGAATGTTTTTAATAAGTAGATCTCAGAGCACTTTAAAAGGTGGCCAAGTTGTCCCCAGTCTCATCTATAAGATGGGGAAAATGAGATGCGGGGAGGGGGAACTGCTTATCTCTGGTAAAGACAAGAAAAGAGTCTGTATTTGTAGTTGAATGCCCTGTGTGTTAGGCCAGATTACCCTCTTCCTGACAGCCACTCGCTAGCTCCTAATAGTTAGATCATGTTGATGCACATGCTGCTTTGTCTGAGGAATTCATAGTTTCTTCTCAACATGGGAACTTAAATTAATAATGAGGTAGGTTGAAGAAATCCAGTTATGCTGGCAGTGTGGAAATGCACATCAGGATGTTCCTCTTAAGAGAAATTTAATTGAAATGAGTAACTTTCTTGAATCAATAACTGTATGTTGGATTATGGATAGAGCTGTAGCCTTCATCTTTCTATGAAGAATAATGTCTTACGGCAAATGCTGTGTGCTCTTTGTAGTGCTGTCATTGAGCATACCAACAGAGTGATTTTCCTTGAAGATGATGATGTAGCAGCTGTGGTTGATGGCCGTCTTTCCATCCACCGGATTAAGCGCACGGCAGGCGATCACCCCGGACGTGCCGTCCAAACTCTGCAGATGGAACTGCAGCAGATTATGAAGGGTAAAATCCTCTGGATGTCACCTGTGTAGATGTACATGTCCTCCCTAGAAACATAGAACAATTTAGGTTGGAAAGGACCTCTGGAGGTCACCTAACCCAGTCTTTGTGTTTAAAGCAGGTCTAAGTAGATCAGATTGCTTAGGGCCTTGTTCAGTCAAGTTTTTAATATCTCCAAGGATGGAAATCTCACTGCCTCTGGGCCCCTGTTCCAGTGCTTGACCAGCCTTATTGTGGAAAAAAAATGTTGTATCTAACAGGAAGTTCCCACTAGCTGCTAACACCGTAACAACTAGAAACATGGGCCTGAGGAGTCTATCTCCTGTTTGGAGGCATTTGGATTTTTAAAGATTGATACCTAGCAGGCTTGCCATTCTGGATCTGACTGTTAGCTGACCCACACTCTGGGGTGTCTTGAATCTGGCTCTCGTGATTAGCTAATGCTTTGCTAGAGAATGAACTGTCAGCTTAATGAAACTTTCTAATAGTTATTTATGTGCAGGAACAAAAAGTAATCTCTGATTGGAGACTGGCCTGTTAGTGACTCTGATCCAAAGTTTTCCCTGCATACATAGCATACTGTGTTGTGATTTAAAGTATTTTCATTTGTCATCTTTTGCTGTCTTTTTTTTATAGGTAACTTCAGCTCATTTATGCAGAAGGAAATCTTTGAACAGCCAGAATCTGTTGTTAATACGATGAGAGGAAGGGTCAATTTTGATGACTACACTGGTAAATAATCCTTTATTTTTGATAGCTCAAGTATCTAGTGGTTATTTGCAGAGGAGGAGGTAGATGACATGGGAAATTGAAACGTGCCTTTGTAAGACAATGAGTGTGTCTTACAGAGAGTCCTACCGTAAACACATGTTCTGGCAGAAACTTAGTGTTTGGGATGATTCTTTTGTTAAAAGAGGCTGATTGAGACCTTTATTAGCGCTAACAAGCAGTGTTTTAATTCGAGAATTTCTGCTAGCTGACCACCCTGATTTTCTCCCTGAATCTGTTTACAGTAAATCTCGGTGGGTTGAAGGATCACATTAAAGAGATTCAGAGATGTCGTCGCTTAATCCTTATTGCCTGTGGGACAAGTTACCATGCTGGAGTTGCGGTGAGTAGTTGGTCTTGATCTCCTTGTGAATTGTAGCTAATATTGAAAAGTGGGCATAATATTGTGTGTGTTGAGCAGGTTAAGGATAAGATATTTGTACTAAGCAAATGTGTACTGATGAGTAAAGACCTTCAAACCTGCATACACCGGATTTTCAAACTACCAGCGACATCATTAGAAACTAAAAGCTGGCCAACTTGAGTGTTTGTGAAAATGTTGCTTGTGATTTTATTGCTAGGGAAAGCTTTAAAAAATAAACTTCTTAAAAGAAATCTGGCAGGGGAAGAGACAGTGCAGTAGCAGAATACAAATGCTGCAGTAGAGGTGTTGCCATGAGCCATACACGATCTCTTCCTTTGTGTAAACAGTTTATGCAGTGAGGGCACGTGCTTGGGATCCCTGTGCTTGCCCAGTCGAGTGAAGAGGGTTAGCTTCATCTGTTGCAGGAGTACAGACAACATGTAATTTTTTCCTATGAGGCAACCTGATTGCTGGGTAGAATGTGGTATCAGGCTGTAGATGAGGCATGTTTGGTTGTAGCTTGGCAACCCATCATGTTGCAATTAAAAGTATTCCACAACTTTGCTTAGGGATCTTTGTTTCTTTCAGAAAGTTGCAAAACCAGCTACGTTAACCGACTAACAAGGATCAAAAAAGAAGGGTTTTGTTCATCTTGGCTAACTAAGATAAAGTTAATAGTAATCAAAAAAAATCACTGGCCTGGTTTCTGGCAGTGGCTCTTGAATTCTTCAGTATTACAAATTACATTCCAGGAGAAAGACACCCTGGTTTGAATATTGTAAGTGAGAATTGTTTAAGAACAATCTGTGTGTGGAAGCGGGTTGGCCTCATGCTTTTTGTGCAGCTAAAAGCAGAGTAGCTTTTCATAGCGCTAGATGGGTGTGACTTGAGTATGAGTAGAGTAATTAAAATATAATCCAGGGCTAACTTTCCTATGGTATTTTGATAGTAATATTTTCCAGTGTGTGGTAGCTTAGAAGGCTTTCTGTACTCAACTGAGTTTTCAAACACGATGTAATATGTAACTTTCTGACATCTCCTTTTACTAGACTCGACAGGTTCTGGAAGAACTGACTGAGTTGCCTGTTATGGTTGAACTAGCCAGTGACTTCCTGGACAGAAACACTCCTGTCTTCAGAGATGATGTTTGCTTTTTCATCAGCCAGTCAGGTATAGTCTCGCTTTACCACCCACTCACTCACTCACCTTTTTCCTGCAAGTGTTTGCTTGGGAAGGGAAAGCCTGTGGGGCTGAATTCTTGTGCCTGCCAGTAGGACTTCAGGTGGTGCGCGTGAGGGGAGAAATCGGCATATGGATATTAGAAATGGGAAAAAATAGAGCGTGTCTCCTAAGGTCTATTTGTATGCTGGTGCATGGTTTTGTTTCCAAAACAGTTGTTTTGTTTCTTTTCTCTCTGGGGAAATATTCCATCAATCAACAGACTAAAAAACAAACAAACAAACAAAAAACCAAAAAAATTGAGCTTTAGGTAAAGGACAGCTCTGTAGTTGTTTCTGAATAGTTCTAGTTCTTTAGTTAATGTATCTTGTACTGGATCCATAAAAGAAATGAAATTATTAAACAAAAGTATAAAAAACAAACAAAAAAAACCCACGACCTTGGAATGGAATGTGAGATAAGACATACACTTATGCTAAAACAAAATAAATTGATATATCCCGTTGAAAATATTTTCAAGGACAATGACAGTAATTTTTTTCCTTTTAGTTGGCAGCTACCGTTGCAGATCCTCACAGCTAGTCTTCAGCTATGATATTAATAGTAGTAGTTAGGTTAAAATCCTCTTGGTGGCAAAATAATAATCACTTTCTCCTCAGTGTCAGATAACTTAGAGAACCCTCTGTTTCTGGGGCTCAGATGGCTGTTCTAATTTCCCAGTGTTTGGATTACATGTGCAGATGTTGCCTCTTCCCCTCAGGAAGAGTACTGTCCTTAATCTAGTGGGAAACATAATTAAGAGCACTCTAGGGAGTACATCTTTCCCCTTAGTGTTGCATGCAGCAAACAAACAAGGATTTTCCTGGAACCTGAGGCTGGTCATCGGGCAGTACAAACCAAAGCAGACGTTCAGCTCAAGTAACTCCAGTTCCCCCCGCCACAAATCTGTTTTTCTAGCCTTTGATTAAGATTACCACCCTAGAGGACTTGTTCTTCAGTAATGCAGTGTGCAGACCAGGGGGTTACGTATTGGTGTACAGAAGTAGATGCGTACCATCCTTTGTGTTTTTCATTCTGTGTTGATTAATCTAACCTTACACGGGCAGGAGTACTCAAAGGTGTGTCCACTAAGGACAAAAGCGGACTGGTAATAGTAGATGGAAAATTCAGTAGCTTCTGTTTCTAGTTCTGTCACTGGAGCTCAGCTCCACAAGCAGCGCTGCTGGGATCCTCAGTGTAGATCCCCATGATCCCATGGAGTTTATTTAGACTAGCCTTTTTTGATTCTTTATGTTTAAGGTTTTTGAAATATTTTGAAGTCAGATCCAAGCCAGTTTATGTGAGTATAGTACAAACAAATTTGAGAACTGGTCCTTAGTTTTGGATATAACCTCTCTGAGGACAAATTTTGGAACTTACCATGTTGCTAGTAAGCACCATCAGCTGAAACAAGTCTATGTTCTCTGATAGCAGTAACATAGTGGGAGGACACAAAAGCCCAGGTGTAACTTAGTGCTCTATCGCATGTGCTGTACACTTGAGCTGGGTTATGTCCAGATATCTTTAACATGCTTTTTTTTCTTCCTCCCTATGGTGAATTTTAATAACTAGGAGATGGAAAAAAAGTTTTTGTTGAATGAGAGATCCTGTGACTTAAAAAAAAAAACAAAAAACACCTTAGCATGATACTAACTTTTCCTTACATCAAGTACTAGCATCTGGTCATGTGTTTCATAGATTTCAGTCTTGTCTTTTTAGTGTGAAAACACTGCACAGGGCCACAGCAGCTAGAAGCTGACACAGTGACCACTCCTTTGACTTGCAGGCAGTAAGATTGTATTTAGGAAAGCATTGCCGTTTTACTGTACAATAACAGCATTGTGAATGTCTGTCCTTTCAGGTGAGACAGCAGATACTTTGATGGGTCTGCGGTACTGTAAAGAGCGAGGAGCCTTAACTGTAGGAATAACTAACACAGTTGGCAGCTCTATATCACGAGAGACTGATTGTGGAGTCCATATCAATGCAGGACCTGAGATTGGGGTTGCCAGTACAAAGGTAAATACTGAAGTTATAGATGTCATTCTTATTACCATGATTGTTTTTGACTATGTTTTAACCATGTGCATAGTCTCTTCAGTGTAGAGTTTTTAAAGGTAGCTTTGATGCATTCTCTACAGCCAAAATAGTCAGAACTCAGCCATTATCAGAACTAGACAGACTTTCAAAAATAATAAAATAAAAAGCTGCAAAACTATATTTGACACTGAGAAGTTTTAGTCTTTTCATTTTTCATGATCTCAAGAATAGCTTTGCTTAAAAAGGAAAGGGAAGTCATTAGTTGATTTAAAGATGGCATGAAGAATGAAATATGGTAGCTAAAACTGTTGAACATGAAACTACGATGATTTAAAATTAGTTACTGCTAAGATTGCACCTTCGAGGAAAACCCTTTTTGCAGAAGTGCTCATTGTACCTCCCAGCTTCTCTTAAGATGTTTGTAGTATTGCAGGGGATTCTGCATTTGGGCTATTGGAGGACTTTGGTGCGCAATTTTAACTGGAAAAAATACAACTATGTTGGTGAATGGAAAGATGTAAAACAAAGTAGGAGAAATCCTGTTTTCTACAGAAGTGCCCAAACACTTTTGTTTCTTTAAAGAGGAAAAAAAAGTCTAGAGACTTTTAACTTCACATGAGTAAAATATCAGTCGTGATGTGCCCAGTTTCAGGCTACATTCTCTGACTGCTGCTCGCTTACCCGGTAAAAGCATTCAGCTCAGCAGCAGCAGCAGAACTGGGCTCTTTGTCTTTAAAATCATACAGTGGGAGTTTGCATTGGAGCCATCTCTGGGGGGCTTCGCGAGGCAAGAAATATAAATCAAGTCATGTCCGAGTTAGCAAAGTCTCTCCCCTCTCTATAAAATGTATAAGATGTAAGGCTTAGGGTGGGACTGCAACAACACTGCTAAATACAGTTTAAAGAGAACAAGTTAACTGGAACCTTCAAAGAGCTGCAGCAGCAATCGGTAGCTTTTAATGTATCACTGGGAAATGAGGGGCAGTTTTGCATGTGTGCAGTTCATTATGCAAACTCCCCCCAAAGGTGTTAGCTGTTGCATCATGTGTTTTCTGTTAAATGTTTTCAGTACCCCGTCCCCTTTTTACCAGTCACTGTTGATGATTGTATAGTTAATAAATGTGTGCCCAGTAACACTATTCATTTTCTTTCTTTTGCATCTTGCAAAGAGTTTTTTCTTTTGTAAGGGAAATATTACAAAGAAGCAGCATTAAAGCTTGAAACTGAAGCAGTCTCAGAGGGAAAAATTTCCAAAGAGGCAAGAATTCTGTCTCTGTCTCTAGCGTTCTTTGTTCTGGGTGCAGACTCGGTTTAAACTAAGGTCTAAAGATCAGCAAGGAAATCTAAACAGTACATAACTGCCCTTAATGGCATCTCTTTACTAAAGAAAGTGTGATATTAAAACCATACTTTCAGCAAATGTGGGAATAGTCTTTTAAATGGTCCTTTAAAGCCTGTATTTATGTCCGCCTGACAGTGTTATTCTCTGGTAGATGCATCTGGCTACGTGTGATGTAGTATAAAATAACTTGCCTTGCTGCATTTCGTTTCGATGAAGTGCTTCTGCATGGTGAAATCTGCTTTGATTTAGTTATATTTAGAGGCGAGATGATGTCAATCTGTTACATAAATTCAGCCAAAAACCACATTTGAGTTTAATAGTTCATTGGGGAATTTGATCACGGAAAATTCATGAGTCTCTTACAAGAAACTCTTGAAGGAGTTGTTTGTGCCTCGGTTTTTTTCACATTGCCAACGTTACAGTTTGGAGGTAACTGAAAGTTGCGTTTTCTTTCTAGTGATCCGAGGAGTTACCAAAATTATACACATGTGAAACATGAATTTGAAGAGATTTTGCCCTAAAGTTGTACAGAACTTCATTTTGAGAACAGAGTATAAACAATCCAGGCAATATTAACATTTCTGTTCTGCGGTATTTACTTCTGCAACCTTCAGCTGCGTGCTCTCCAGAACAAACAGTTCATATCTAACCCTGCTAGTTGATGTAACTGAAGCTTTTCTAGATCCCTTTAAAGCTGTTTAAATCTCTTCCAATATATCAACGTGCAAGTTTGGTCATTGTTTAGAAAGGGATTAAAATTCTACAAAAATTAATTTTACACCTAACGAACCTCAATCCCATTCTGGCATCTTGGACCATTCCGTAAGATCAGTCTTGTAAGGACTCGAGAGGCTAGACATTTACAATAGCAGTTTAATATTATGGCTCAGATGCTTTTGCAGATGAAATTATCTTAATGTGAGCATGAGTCTCACTTGTTTGTGCAGACGAACACAGTTTTTTTTTTTCCCCCCAAACCAGTGATACCAGTCACTTACGTTTTCAGTAGCCCCAGCAGGGGAAATGGCTGGTGAGCCTTGAAAATGGTACAGAAAATTATGCCTAGCTGTTGTGTTGCAATGGCCAGCTGTCGTTACTGGTGGACTTCTCCCATACATCTCCAGTCAGCGGGTCTGTCTGTCTTCAGTGTTCTCAATATTTGCTTGCTTGAAAACAGAAAGCAGGAATGAAAGCTATAATAGCATGACACGCTAAGAATAAAGTCAATAACTGGTCTAAAAGTTACGTTTCTGAACTGCTTCTCCCAGATGACTTAGTTTTGCTGTTATAATCTATTGGTTGCGTGGGACTAGCAAAGCCATCTTAATTCTTCTGTTGTCCAGGGCTGCACAATAAACCAAAGTTCTTAAATATTCAGGTTTGCAAGAGTCACACCTTACTCGGCTTTAGTGCCACTGACCGAGAAGGGGGTTTGAGAGATGCTCTCAGATCCACCGATGCTGCAGTAGGTGACAACTGTGTTATTGCATGCTTCTCCCTCTCTCTCCCTCTCTCAGGCCTATACCAGCCAGTTTGTTTCTTTGGTGATGTTTGCGCTGATGATGTGTGATGATAGAATTTCTATGCAAGAAAGGCGCAAGGAAATCATGCGTGGTCTAAAGGGACTGCCAGGTAAGAAACACTGCATTTATTGTGTCTGTACGGTACAAAGGAACTTCAGGAATGCCTAAACCTTGCTCACACCAAGAAATTCATAGTGGAGAAAAGATTGAGGGGATCAAATTTGTGGGCCACGGTCTTAGCGTGAACTTGCAAGTGCGTTCTCTCTGATGTCGCCTGAGTGCTGAACTGGGATAGTAAATTACAGTTTTCATGCGAGTCACTGCTTTATGTGCACGTGAAGTATAAACAGCACATGCAGTTTGAGGGGCCTGGGCTTAGAAGCACCCACAACTTCAGTTCTTCCCTTTCTTTCTAGATTTGATTAAGGAAGTGCTGAGTATGGATGACGAGATCCAGAAGCTAGCAACGGAGCTATACCATCAGAAGTCTGTTCTCATTATGGGACGTGGCTACCATTATGCTACATGTCTTGAGGGAGCTTTGGTAAGAGATTTCTTCATTTAATTCTGGTTCAAATGCCCTTAGCTCTGGACTCAAATTTAAGCACAAGAAATGACACTTGGCTGCAAGATGATTTTTACAAGCAGCTAACTGTGGCACGTTGGCTGACAACACCGGGTCCGGTAGTTAGAACTCATCGTAACACTGGTAAAGATCTACTGAAGCAGATAGACCACATAATAGGCTAACTGCAGCTGTGAAGGTGCATTGAGGGGGTATTTTCAATGGTCACATTGGGAATGCTTCAGGTCCATCGTGGATCATTGTGGCAGTGCACCCTCGTATAATCAGTCCTTTAAGCTGCTGGAACAGCATTTCCAGAAGTGCTTAGCAGCCACAGCTGAGCTCATCCTTCCTGGAAGCTGTACATTGGAGCTTTGGCCTTTGAGGGGATTCCTGTTGATGCTAGTGCTGTGATGATATAGACGCAGGCTGACTGTAAATCGTAAGGCCTGTGGTGGGTTTAGCAGTAGAACTGTAAGTGTTGGTGGCGTGTCTTCCGTGCAGCTCAGCCCAAATACACTGCTTTGAACTAGGTTTTCAGGCTGGCTTGTCCAAGTATTGGACCTGAGGAGACCCTGAGCATATTTTTACAAGGTTGATTGCTGCTTTTCCTAGGAAGTAGAAAAAACTCCTCAAATGGGGTGTGGGTGGGGAAGGAAAGGAAAGCCCAAAGCTTTATGAATTACTTTTCCCCATCTAGAAAATTAAAGAAATTACCTACATGCACTCTGAAGGGATACTGGCAGGTGAGCTGAAGCATGGTCCTCTTGCGCTGGTGGACAAACTCATGCCTGTTATCATGATCATCATGAGAGATCACACATACGCAAAGTGCCAGAATGCTCTCCAACAGGTGATTGCACGACAGGTAAGTGCCTAGAAAAGTATAGAGTGCATCCGAAAGTGGTCCTTTGGTATAAAAACAATTCTACCATGCACCCAAAGTGTTTGCTTTAGAGAATTTGGTATTTCTATCCTCAGTCCAGCTTAGATCAGGTTTGCTGCAATCTGGTAGGTATTTAGTGTCACTGCCTAAAACTTGGCTTCAGTAGATGGTCTTTTTTTTTTTTTTTTAGGTGCATTTTTTACAATACTAGAAAAAGAGTAGAAGAGAGATTGATTAATGTCTTCACTGTCATCTGTAGGCTTCAAAAGACAATACCTTTGTAACAAACAGATTTTATGTGGCAGTAGTAGAAGTTAGAGCCAAAGACCTTTTGGTGGTTTAGGTCCAAAATATTAGTAGGTATCTCTTCCAGAAGCTGAAATACTAGCTGGCTTTCAGTTTTAAATCTCTGTGTTACACTAGCTTAGAAAAAAAAATGCCAGTTCTATCAGGTCTTAGAAGAGATGACACTCCAAACCGTACAAGACATGCCATTGCAGATTTCTGATTAAAAAGAATTAAAATAGGTGCAGAGTCCACTGGCACAAGGCAAGATGTCCAAACTGCATTAGTTTCTGCTTACCCCTTAAAATATGCTGAAGTGGTGCCCATGATTGTTTTGTTCTGAATTCACTGAAAATTTCTTGTTGCCAACAATCCAAAGAGAAGCAAGAAAAAAAAACCCTTTCAGAGCTGTTTTTCTTAGACATTTCCGCATGTTGCAGGGGCGACCCGTAGTGATTTGTGATAAGGAAGACATCGAGACAATTAAGAACAATAAGAGAACAATCAAAGTTCCCCACTCAGTGGACTGTCTGCAGGGGATCCTGAGTGTTATCCCCCTTCAGCTTCTGGCTTTCCATCTTGCAGTTCTCAGAGGATACGACGTAAGTACAGGACTCCCTTCCTAGCCTTCTGCACTGTGCATTCGCTATCTAAAGACCTGGAATAGATGTGCTGGGCGGGGTTGGAAGACTGGGGGATTTGTCTGCTCCGTTTGATTGCTCAAGCTACTGGAAATACCAGATTAAGCGGTAGACCTGGCAATTACAGAAGCTTCTTGTGAGCAAAGCCTGAATGACAATCTAGTATACTTGGCCGAGTCTTGTGGAGTTTGGGTTTGGACGTCTGTTTGCTTTCTGGAAACATCACAAGTGTAATGTTTCTGAAGGGCTTGTAGGAATCTGAAAGGAAGCTAAAAATCCACAGAAGGATGTATGAAAACCAGAGTCTGTCTGTGTTAGGTATTTGATCTTAATACAAGCACTGGCCTCTGCCATTTACTGCAGTGACCTTTTATCTTCCGAGCCATGTACAATGTACACGAAAGGAGGTGACTCCTTAGTTCTCGTGACCAGGCCATCACAGCTGAAGTGGATGGGCTTTTCCTGCACTGATTATCCTAAATTAACGTGACAGTTTGTTGTTAGTTTCAATTTAATTGCACAACAACAGTTCCCCACATTGCAAAGTTATACACAAACAAACAAGTGTATAAATACTCACAAGCATCTTCTTTCTCCTCCCTCTCTGCAGGTTGATTTTCCAAGAAATCTGGCCAAGTCCGTAACTGTAGAGTGAAAGATCATCTGAATCATAGGGGCAAAGGGGAATTAAAAGAAAGACTTTTTTTCGTACCAAAATAACTTGATTTTAAAGTCCCCTAGGTAAATCTTATTTTGCTAAATCATTGTTTGTGTATAAGATCACCGTAATTCCATTATATTAGTGACTGTCAAATTGATTCCACGTGCTATGTCAATAGCTTTGGGCTTTTTGAACGTTAGACTTCCATGAAAGGTGTTAAATGGTTTTCTTTAAAGATTTCTGAGTCTTCTAGGTAAGGGGCCCTCCGCTTTACTTTAAGATATTGTCACTGTTTCTTACTCAGTGTGGCTCATTCCTGTTGTTGCTGAGAAACCATTGAATGAATTACCTGTCATGCTCTCAGGCAGTGAAGCAGGATACCAGAACATACAGCTGGAACAAAAGCTGTTGTTGGTCATGCTTGTGCAGATGCTTTAACAGTGAACAAATTTGGAAGAAGAGTTTGGGTCATTTCTGCCTCATTTATAAAAGGGAATTCAACTGATCTGTCCAACTTCCTAAATCTTAGGCGCTTGGTAAATGTGCTTAAACAGAAAAACAAAACAAGTCACATCAAAAGGATTTTGATCTATGCCAAATACCTAGCAGCTGACAATCTCATAGACTCAGTGGGCCAAAATGTGTTACGCAAAACCAGCACATCTCTCTAGCTGTGCCCACGAAGACAGTGGAACTCGCTACTGCAAGTGTAAACGAAAGCAGCGTCTCGTGTGCGGTGTGGGTGCTTACCAAAGTGGGGGAAAAAGGAATATGAACAGTGCTCAGGTTTTGCTGTTTTTTCGTTTTAAACAAGTCACATATTCTGTGTTGACGGATAAAATTTTTCTCCCCTTTGAGCACTGTGGCATTATAAAAAAAAAAAAAAAAAAAAAAAACTCGGGAACAGACTTTGTATTGCTGCAGATCACTTACTGGTCTGAACTTGTACAAGAATGTTTTGCCTTGTATCTCACAGTGAGACAGCACTCAGCCTTCCTTTCTGGGACCAAGTCCCCTAACAACTGCACGAGTGGGTCTAGTTTACTCGAGCAGTTCGTACAGTGGCAGTGGCGTTACCTGACTTGTCGGCTTCAGCCAGTTTATAGTCATAGAGGGTGAAAGGTTCAGTAGCCAAGAGAGAAAAAAATGCCGTGAGAATAGCTTCGTACCAAGCTCGCGGAGGAGCAGACGTCACACGCAGAGCATGCCTTCAAGAGCTAACACTTTTTCAGTCATTAAAGGGCAGTTAGCTCTGTGTCTCCTAACGCCGAAGGGTGTATTTCCTTCCAGCTTGTTGGGTTTTGAATTAGTTTTACCTGGGAACTAAAAACACCGTAGTGCAAGGCATAAAGCCATACTTGGCAGATAGTAGAGAATACCCAAGGTCAGTTACTGCCCCTGAAGAATTGCTTTAGCAAATACAGTGTTCGGGGACTGTCCTCTAACATTTCAGAATTGCAGGACGCGAGACTATCGCGAAGTTACAGTAGTCCAGGCCAACTCATGCAATGGAGGATAATTGCTCAAAGCGAGGTGGTTTCAAAGACTGTATCTGTGGCAGTCCTGTATAAACTGAAGTAACCTGTGTGACTTCGATTCTAGATCAGTTCCTGGCTTAGTTTATGTTAATGAGAATAAATTGCTGCAGGCCTAGAAATAGCTTCTCAAACCAGTATGTGTATGTTTACTGATACGTAGTATCCAGACTGTTACTTTATGAGGAGGTTGTGTTGCCAGTGTCTGAGAAGAAAGTAGTAAACATCGCATTTTTGTTTGTACCGCCTTTGCTTGTGAGAGGCTAAGTCCTTACGAGCCTCAGCGTAACCACGACAAGTAGACTTCTCTGCATCACTCGAAGAGGACGCTTTTCTTTAAGAAAAACAATGCCTGTTCAGTGCTAAAAATTTGAAGACAGTCCCTCTTCCCTCTCCCCTCGGCTTGCTTAAGGGGAGGGAAACTGAACCTTTAACGTGGAGAGGGGGGACCCAAGGAAGGGTTGCACCCCCACACCCCCACCCACTCTGTAAGGACTTGCAGCCTCATACCCTGCGTTCTTGTTAGCGTGGAATCTAATGTGAATGAATCCCGCAAGAAAATGATTTTAAGCTCTTTTTCCTGTTCCACTCGGAAGGAGAAGCAGCAAGCACTGCTCTTGCCCAGTCTTGTACGGATGATTGTCTGCTAGCTACCAAGTCCCCTAGCAAACATGATGGTAGACAGCACTGTTAAAATACAAGCTACTATACTGTAAAAGTTTGATGATGCAAACTGTTAAATATTTACAAAAATGTTGTACTACAAAGAGGACCAAAGAAGAGGATACTAAGTTAGAAATGTAAGTCTGACACACTCATGTGGATGTAACTGTACAGGTATTGTTGAGTTACTTGGTTTGATGCTATGATAGACAAATCCTTGTGTTTTGTAATTTAAGGCATTAAAACTCGTGACAAATTCATCGTTTGTCAGAAGTAAAGGTATTCACCCCCTGCATTCTGCAAGTTGCCAGCAAACTGCCTGAAGTGTACAAAACTCTGCTTGCCAAAAACAGTGGTTTAGTCGCTACTTGCAACTAGACTATCGGATGTTGCAATGCTTAATGTCAAAGAGTGCTGTGGAGCATAGTTGTTATGAAGAAGTTTTCTGATGAGCATGGTAGGGAATCCTTGAAGCATCTCCTCGTTGCTGTTAATTGCCATGCCTGTGTGAAGTGAGACTGTATAAAGGACTCTCTCAGCTTCCTTACCTCATTTTGTCTAGATGTGTTGCATTTTGATGAACAGATGATGTTTCTCTTTTCGCTAGAGAACTTTTAGAGTGTCTTGTGATATTTATTAACAGCCAGTCAGTCTTCTGCTCTCCAGAATGAATGTTTTGCTTACTGAGCCAGTAAAATTTCCCTCCTTCCTAATTGAGGTGTTTAGAAATGCAGTAGCCCAGTCACTAAAAATGAGCCACAGGTAAATACAGGTACAAGCCTTTGCCAGGTGGAGTGGCAGTTGCCTATTACTGTATACATTTATCAGAATTTATTTGGATTTGAGAAATGTTTTCCTCATCTATAGCAGCTTGAAGCGATGCATAAGCCTATAGGCCTTTAAGTGGGGGGGTTTTATTTTTTCTCTTTTAAATTACTAAAACCCAGGGACCTTCAGGCTCAGCTCACGTTGTTTCTGCCTAGCAGGTCTCAGTCAAATTCCAAGCCTCTTACTAAGGTTATTCCCCAAACAGTAGGAATTTAAATCATACATGGTATAAAATTTGTGACGGTCACAGAGTTCTTCCTTCCTTCCTCATAGCTACACGAAAGAAAGGCCAGGAATTTATCAGGTGAATAAATACTGGTTGTGAAAGTATTCTTACGAAGAGCCCCAGACAGTGTGTGGGTAATGGTCTTTGTAAAACGCAACGGTGACATAGCACGTGCGCTCTCTCTTCAGTGTGGTTTTATTCACCTGAGAATAAAGTACGGCTGACGTGGAGATAACCTTCTAGCCCCAAAGCTGCCTTGGCATCCTTTCCTGAAACCAAAGGGGATGAGACTTGAAAAGAGCTCTGTTAGTGGAGGCGTCAACCAGACCGTTTCAGAGTCGGGCGGTAGGGTCTCCTGGATAGGGCACAACGCGTAGTCGTGCTGAATTAGGAGCCTTAAGACTGGCCCAGACAAACTAGGTTTGGTTAAGCTGCACATTGAAACACCTAAAGGCAAAGGGAGCCCAACGCATTAATACCAGGTTAAGCCTTTCCCCTCTCCAGCTGTTAGTGGCCGTCCTTCACAGCACAAGCAGGTGCCTGTCAGCAACACGGGGGATTTAAATCAGGCCCTTCACGTAGTTTGTCAGTGTTTAGCTGTGGCTAATTTTAGGTCCTTACCTGAATGTACTGAACTTGCCTCAAAGCACGGAGTCCCTCCCCTGTCTGAGGAACAAGAAGAAGAAGAAATAAAAAAAAGTACTTGGTTCAAATAAAAGGAAAGAAAACTTTTTGCCTTCAATTCAGTTTGTGTAAATAGACATTTGAAGTGGCAAATATCACCGTTTTCCTCTTCTGGACATATTTGCCTCTCTGCTTGTACATGCCCAGCTGGCTTGGTTTGTGGGGACCAGTCTGTACCTTGTTTCCTGTTACGTGCTGTATGCAGAAGATGTCTTACTTTTGTCTGTAGTGTTTTATAATTTGGGTTTTGTCCTTTTGCTTACTTTTTTGTATCTCACCCTTTGAATAAAATCAAGTGCCCTACATTCAACAGACTCAGTTACTGGTCTTCAGTTAAATCCATTTAAGAGGAGGTAGCCCCTGTGAAAGCTAAGGGCTGTATGTACAAAGCAGAAAAACTTAGGGCTTAACTCACCTCTCTCCTAACCGGCCAGGCAAATTTTCATGTCTGAGATAGAATATTTTTCAAGTGTCATTTTCTAACCATCTTTTTGCCATTAAGCAAAAAGAGGCAAGAAAGAAGCTGTTCCACAAAATACCTCTAAGGCAGAACAGTTGGCATTACCATCTGTACCTTAATTCAGATTTGACAACTGCTTTTCTATTACTAGATTAGGCAAAAGAGCATGACCCATGCTTACTGGCCTTTACGCTCATTCTGCCCAACTCGTGAACCTCCGCTGGTTCCTTTTTCAGCTTTTTGGTGGCTGTCCCCGGTTAGGTAACGCGCAGGCAGGCGGGGACCGTCTCCGGCGAGCACGTTGAAGCGGGCTGCAGAACAGAGGCCGAGAAAGACGCGTTCTTGTAAGGAAACAGCTGGGGGCTGAATGAGACTGTTCGTGTCTAAGAAAGGCCCAGACAACTTCTGAAGCGAAGCCCTCGCCGTTGAGAGGCCGTCTGAAACGCCAGCCCCGAGCTGCTCGTGCATTAACTTTCCCAGGGCCTCTCCCCTCCGCAGGGAGGGACACCAAACACGAGCGTTTGCCTAGATGCAGCTCTTTGTCAGAAAGGGAACGCCGCTCCTGTACGAGTAGCAGTTGTAAAAAATTCATGAAACTGTTTAAGGCCGTTGTCCTGCAAAAACGCGCACGTCCTTAGCACCACAGCGCAAGCCCCTGCCGGCGCGCAGGGAGCGGCCAGATGTTAGGAGCAGGACTGTCCCCTTCTGCTTGCTCAGCAGTAAACGTCGGTACTCGCTCGTATTGCAGTCATAACCCAACCCGCGGACTAGCGTGTGCATCCCAGCCCCTGGGGACGGTTGTGATCAGACTCCTTCCCTTCCTGCCCTGGGGGGGGGGGGGTAGCTGTTTTTCACCTCTGCAGCCATCTACTGTAACTGCTTGCGCAGAAAACATCCACGTAGCTGCCGGGTTCAGAGGACCCCCCCCCCTCCCCCCCGCCCCATACGACGTCCGTCCTTAGGTGACGGTGCGACGGGAAGCTGGCAGTCCACAGGCGGTGCTGGGGCGCTGCTAAGCCCAGAGCCCTTAAGGATGGCAGCGCGCAGCAGCGTATCAGCTGGGTGCAGGTAGAACAAGGAGGGGGTGCGCCGCCTTGCAGATCACAGCTTGAACCCCGGTTACCAGGGTGGTGGTTCCCTGGTTCACGAGCTGCTTTCCCTGCTGCCCCCACACTCTTTGCTGGGCTGCTCTTCCAGCATCTGTTTTTTAGCTTGCCAGGTTTCCAGCTCCTACAGCTTGGAGGGTCCAACAAGCAGCACGCTGCAACATCTCCGCTTCCCGCTCTGCTGCGGCTCCCTGTGCACTCTCTGCCCGCGCTGTCACCGAAGCCACCCCAACGTTGCAGTCTGGGGACAAACAGCCCCCCCCACGAACCCTCACAGCTCTGCACCACCTTGGGCGCCTCATTTGCCAGGCAGGAAAACGTCACGGTCCTTTCCCGAAGGGGTGAGAAGGCAAATACTCAGATATGGCTTTAGTGGCAAGGTCAAACCCCTGAAGGGCTACGCCGCAGAGACAGCTGCGATCACACGCTAGCGCCGGGGACGGAGCCTCTACTTGCGTTTGCACAGGCTGGCTTTTTCATCTCCAGCTTGGATGGAAAAGCAGGAATCTGATCTGCTGCAAGCCTGACCCAAAAGCTGCCCTGTGTGCCTTGAAGAGGCTCTTTCTGACCTATTTTCATGCATTTATCAGCTGATTGGAAGACATCACAGGCATTTGAAAAAGGAAAGGAAAAGAAAAAAAAGCAAGCTGACCTGCCAAGATGGTCCACTCCGTGCTGAAAAGGTTACCCAGCCTAAGAGGAAAATCAAACCCACAAATCAGACTCAACAGGACTCCTTCCCCCCCCTCCTCAGTCTCATTATTCATTGTTAAGGTCAAATAAAAAACGTTCCCATGGTCCTTACAAATTCCTATGGAAACAACTTTAAACAAACAAGCTGCTAGCCTGCGTCTGGACAGCAAAGAGCAGCATTAGTTTAACAGAAGATCCTAAAAGCGGCGATGAGCCCAGACGCATTGGAGACGCTCACAATACCACCAGAGCGCAGAGCAAAAAGCCAATTAGGCTCCCAAGGGCTCGCCTGCGCCGGGAGGTGCGTTCGGGCCGCGCAGCAGCTCGTTCGGGCAGGGCAGGAGCGCCGCGCAGGCGGTCTTTATGCGGGAAATGACCCCGGCACGGGCAAAGCCCACACCTCGGCTGCGGCCAGGGGAGCAGTCAGCAAACCTGCAAGGGACACGACTGAAACCTCCCTGCTCCTCTCGTTTCCATCTCGGCGCGGAGCCGGCACAACGCTAAGCTACGCTAGAGGAGGGAGCGCGTCTCTGGGGAGGGACGAGCAGGATGGTCCCCGCAGGCGGGTGCCTTCTGGCACCCAGTACTGAGCAAGACGCCGTCTGCCTGCAGGGGAGGACTTGCACTCCTCACCAGCAAACCCCAAGGGTGTGCTTGGAAGGTGGGTTCATAACCAAAGTTCTCCTTTAGGGCGATCAATGTGCAGCTGCCTGCAGGCCAACACCGAAACCAGCACAACAGCACCAGCAGAACAGGCAGAACGGCCCCGGCGGACACCAGCCAGACCGCCCTGCTCCAAGCTCTGGCACGGCCTCACGTTCTTTCTTGCTTTTTTCCAGCAATTCCTGCTGTCAGGAAGACATGCTTTGCCAAATGTGGCTAGAAAGACTACTAAAAAATTGAAATTGAAGCATGCACAGCGTAAGCCAAAATGGAATGGTCACGTTCAGAGCGCGGCACCTCTACCAGCGTCACACCGAGCCTCTGCAGCCAGCTATTTGCCAGGAGGAATTCAGTGGGGATTTCAGAGCTGCACAAAGCTAGGAGCTACGTACACAGGAGGAACTCCCACTCAGCCACACCAGGAGGAGACACAGGTTTCCCCGACCCAGTGAGGCCGCGTTGCAGCGCTCGCTTGTCGCGTTGCTATGGGGGAGCAGCAGCCCTTAGCGCCTGGCCCTAAGGAGATCAGACTCGAGCCTCTGGGAGAGCCACGTCACCTCTCTCAGCATAGTTGGCAGACTGCTGGCCTTTGGGAAGGGCTCGCGATGGAGCTTAACGTGCAGGACGAAGGAACTGCCTCCAGGAGCGTCCCCGCCGGAGCACACCCGAGCGAGGCGGGGGCGAGCGGCCCGGAGACTGACGTGAGGCCAACCCGGGAAGGCACCTGCTCGCGAGGAGAGCGGCTGGGGTTCGGAAGGAGTTGTTGCTACAGGGCTGTCTAGCCACAGGAATCAGGGTAGGGATCAGCAGGGACTAATTCATCTTCCTCTCACCCCCCTCCAGGTGCTGCTGACCTGGAACAAGGGTTTGTCCAACCCGGTCGTGGTCCCAGCACTTTCTGGAGGAAGGTTCATTCACTCTAGTAGCGGCAAGAGGTTGAGAATCACCTGTGTGAGCTACACAATTTCCAACCCAGGGCTTTGCCAGCCTGGCTGATAGGAACAGGAACAGGTTCAGGGAGCACTTGCAGGGTTGGCTTCATGGTGGTGAGGCCACAGGACAGTTATCTCCCGAAGGCTGAAGGAAAGAGAGGGCTTGGGGCAAGAACCTCTCCTTCGGGCACAGCTGGATCCAGAAAAGGACGTCTGTCCTTCGCCCTGAATATGCCCCTCCTCACCTAGATTCGGAAGTTACTGTTCAGTCCTTAGATACCACCTTGTGTGGCGTAAGGCGCTGGAGAAAGGCAGGCATGGATCCTGGTGGCCACACGGGAAAGCGGCAACTCAAACCTGCTCCTAAACCAGTTACAGCATAAAAACTCTGCAACGTCTCTCTAAGAACTATTCTGTATCTCATCACTTTACCCCTCCTGTTTGAGTTGCCACGTGTCCAAATGGTATCACAGCCAATGCCTACATGGAAAGGCAATAAAGTAATTTATTTGTAGCTGTCTTCAATTTAACGCACCAGCTGGACGCAACCAGCTGGTTTGTAGCAGGCCAGCAGCCAGGGCTTTTTGGATAACTGGAGGTACACCGGTCACAGCTCTGAGACAAGCTGTTCTGAAGTAGATGTGGGTGGGTGCTATTTGCATTGGAAAAAACTGAAGTGTGACCTGGGCTTTAACACTCTGGAAACATCAGCTAAGGAACACTTTTCTCATGAGTAGGAACAAGCAGGGAAATGTAAAGCTGGGGCAAGGGCTTGCTAGCCCGGGAACGCTTCGTCTTTGACACTTTCTTGTTTTGGTGACTGCAGAAAGCACTATATAAAGTCCCAGAGGAAAATACCTGCCATTATTCTACAGCTGGAAAAACAGAGGAACAGGAACGTTAAATGACTTGTCAGTGCAAGATTGCCATGGGACAGGAGGAATGAAACTCAGGTCTCCTTTCCAGCAAGGGAGTGGTAGTGGGATAGCAAGAGGTTGTGTATCCCGAGATGCAAGCCTGAGCTCCAGGCTTTTGCTGACAGCTACCCTACAAAGCTCGCTTCCTCCACGTAGAGCCAAAAGACACCAATCCTAACCATGTCCCTTCCTCACCTGCCATCAGCTCTAGGAACAGATTTCCATTCAACCATGCCAGCCCAAGGTGCCAGCCTGTAGACACTTCCCTCCAAAACCTCAGTTGCTCTGAATGTTCATGCCTTGCTTTTGTATTTCAGCAGCTCGAAGTGCCAGGCACGAGGGCAGAGTTGCGCTCGCTCGCACACATAGCCCATTAAATAAGCTGCTGTAAGCAACAGTGAGATCCCCATCTCGCTGTGTTCCCGTGGCCTCCCTGGAGCAGGTATTGCTCTGTGCACAGTTGTAGTTCCTCAAGTCTTCAGACAGCCTAACCCGGGTGGATGCTGCTTCCCAGAACAGAAACAGGTCAAAAAGCCCAAAGCGAGGCCTCCTGCACAATCCACAAGCTGTTTCAAAGCACTTCCCAGCCTGACACAGGGCTGGCAATGACATTGCTAATTTTGCTATTGATACTCATCTTCCCCTAAAGAAGTTTGGGAACTCCAGTGCACTCCCCAGCTCCTCAGTCCCTTCTGGGCCAAACCTTCAGAGGCCCACTGCAATGTTGTTTCACGGAGAAACAACAGCCAAGACGACACAAATTTCAGGGCAGAGTTTCAGTGCAAATGACCTGGTTTCCAAGCCTGCCCAACACATTTCAACAGTAACTGTACCTTGGTGCCCTGAAAACATCATCTCTGCTTCACAGGTGCCCAGGTCTCCCACAGGCCTGCAGAGCTATTTGCAGGCCCCCCCCAGTCCCAAAGGTGTAGAGCAGGTGGCATTAACCTCCATGGCTGTCACAGCTAGGCAAGAAAGAGAAGGACCCGAGCTATGCTGCATCATGCATCCCTCGAGAGCAAGGATTAAGCCCCCTTCATGCCGAGTTTTCCTGTAGTGTCACTCTTACAGTGAGTAATCCCGCCGAGTCCGGGTTGTTCTCCTGCGCACACACAGCCCTCCTCTGCGTAAGCCCAGGATGAACCCTGCAGAAATCAGATATCCCATCTCGGGAATCTTCCAAACCCAACACTGTTTTCCGCAGCTGACAGGACTGAACCACTGGCTGTTGCCTTATTCCCAGGCGCCGGCGTGCCCCCCCCCTTGCAGGAGCGGGTGTCACCGCACGGGCGCACCTCTCCGCGCGAGGGGCTCTCCTCTTTACGGCTGCCTGTCCTCTTTGCAGGTGGACCGCATTGCTGCCTCCAGAGAGTGACCGCCACCGCCTCTTCGCCGCTGCGTGAGCAAAGCGCTTAGCGTGCAGCTGCCCGAGAGCGCCTCGAGGAAAAGGAGCAACACGAGCGAGCTGCACGCAGCCGAAACAACTCTCCTGGGCTGTCACCTTCTCTGCCCGCTCAGGTCCTGTCTGCTCTGTGCCACGCAGCAGGCCCGGGGTTAGAAGTGTTTTGCATTGAGTTAGGCATAGAAAACCCACTAGGTAAGTGACCAGCAGTCACAGATTAGGTATTCTGTATCTGCTGGTTGCATTTTGCACTTTGGCTCTTGCCTTGTTTTTAGTTTTTAAACAATAAAAGACTCCACAGATATCTTTAAGCCACATGCCAAGAACAGGGCATTCTGCTTTGGAAATGCCAGTGTATCTTTTCTTGGCTGGTTCCTTCCCTTCCCGCCTGCCACAAGCCGAGAAACAACGCTAAGATCACGATCCCCTTTCCCCCCTTTCAGTGAGATTCATGGAGAGGTTTGACAGCTTGACCCCCTGTTGCTTGGATTCGAGTTTCTGGCCTACAGACTAGCACAGCGAGGGCACGTCCTGCAAGGAGAGCCCGGCACTAAGCAGCCTCGCCTGGGCCTCGCTGCGCAGCAGCCCTCTTTGGAAGTGAGCAATGCTGTATTTTAATCATATACTGCCCCTGTCGGGAATCAGGCAGGGGTTTAAGAGTATGCCAACCCCCTGTTTGTGTTGCTGGTGAATCGTTGAAGAATTCGCACTCTGGGCTGGTGTATGGCCTTATGGGGGAGGGGAGAGGCAGATAAATCACTGGAGAAGAGAAACTGGAAATTTAGGGAGGGTTTTTATAGGGTGTTCACCCTATAAAATAGCCAGCAAACTTACTGTCACTCAATAAACAAACAGAAACTGGTGCAACATGTCAGAGCAGTGTGCGCCCTGCTCTCTGTGAATCTTTGCAAAAGCATTTGTCTGGGTCATGCTCCAGGTTGAAGATTTACTCAGTTTTACCAGTTGCACAGTCAGCTGAACAGCAGCGGGAGGGAGGAGAAAGGAGGAACCAGCCCATCTTTGTTCCTCTGACCACCTCTTACAGGAAAGCTTTCCCTCTGAACAGCCCACAGCTCGTGCAGACAGCGATTTGCACTCTGGCTGTGCTCAGAGCAAGCGAAAAGATGCTGCTGAAATATCTGTGGCAAGCTCCTGGGACTGGAGAAAAACCATCTGAGGAAGGGTGGCTTGGTGTTAAAACTATGGGCCTGGCACGTCAAGAAACACCCCTCAAGCCCTCGGCAAAGCACGGGTGCACCATTACCCAGAATTATGGTTCTCAGGCAGCAGCAGAGACAGATCCCACATTAGTTTGGGGAAAATGAGGTGGCCTTAACTGCTCAGCCTTGATTGCTGAGCAGAGTAGTACATTTTCAGAAAGGGGTAGGGAAAGCCAACAGAAAAAAATCTTCCATTGAAACACTTCTGTCCAGCTGTAAGTTTGACTTCTACCCAGTTGAATTCCCCCTCTATTCCTGGGCTGTGCCATCAAGTCTTAAGGATTTGCCTCTTGGAGAAGAAATACTTAGCTCTCAGTTTCTGGAGTAAGTTTCATTTTTGTGAAAGGCAACCCATTAGGTGTAAACGCCTTTTTATGGGAACCGCTTTCTACGCTTCACTTGGATGACACGGTGTAAGTCACAGCGCTTACTGCTTGGCAAATGTTGCTTTCAGTGACCACCGTCAGAGGCAGACGAACTAGTTTGCACAGAAAGACAGAACCAGGAAGAGGTTTGGGGTCTGAAAACAAGCAGGATTTACCCAAAGTATTTAGCCATGACAATTACTAGCACTTTGCCTATGCAGTGTTCACGTGGATGCTGTTTAGAGCAGATGGATGCCCTTTTTCAAAGTGCTTAGAGCTTTGCTGATACAGATCTCTGCAACAAAGGGATACGGCGTTGGCCCTGTCATCGTATCCGGAGCACCCAAAATCTGCTAAAAGCAGGATTATCAGAGTCCCCATTTTCCTCAGGGCACCAAAGCCCAGAGACATTAAGCAACTTGCCGGACTTCCTATCTGGAGTAAGCAAGAGAGCTGGGCATCGAGTCCAGAACCTACCAACCCCGATCCAATTCCTCAGCCACAAAACCAAGCGTGGCTCTGCTAGCTGTCGCCCTGCTGTGAGCAGAAGGGCAGAAAATCAAACTTCTGCTGTTAAATACAGGCTGGGAAAAAGACTCTGCACCAGACTGAGCATTAGTGTGCAGGGTTTGCTGGACAGTCTCACACTGCAAATGGAAAAGAAAAACCCCAACTGCTTTCAGTGGTGCCAGGCAGAAAGCGAGGCTGATGCCTAAAGCAAACTGCGCCCTGCTCTGCTCCAAGGACAGACCAGCGTCCCTCACACTTACACTGGCAAGAATTCTGGCCAGACTGGTTGGAAAGGGCCAGCAGCACAGAAGCTCTGCCGGGAACGGTGCCGCCCTTTAGCTTTAAAGCCCCCATCGTTGCTGGAAGCCTGATGGCGACTGCGGCCCTGCGCAGCCAGGCGGGCACAGGAGGGAGGATGGATGGAGGAGACAACACACAGCCTGCGTGCCAGCCCCCCAGCACGCTCAGCTGTATAAAGTCTAGCAACACCAGTGCTCTCCAAAGCATGGAAAACCTCTGGCACATGGGCTGTTTGAGTTACAAATTATTTTCCGCTTGCCTGAGCGCTAGGAAACCTTTCTACTTCCCTTCTAGGCACCAGCTGAAAAATCAAGTGGGAAAAAGTGTAATTCAAGGGGTCCTGCTGGCAAATCCTTTATCCTACGCCCAGCTCTAGCAATAGCAGCGCTCCTGTAACTGTTTTGCAAGGCCTGGAGTTAGGTTTGAGCACCGAGCTTGAACTTGATACTATGTCCTGTTCAGGCTGCAATCTGGACAGTCCCCAGTTCTCCACCCAGTGCTCTGTTGTGTGATCTTTTCTTATCCCAGTTTGATAAAATGACCCAGAAAGGGAACAGGGCTGAGGGAACAACTCCCAGATCCACTGCCTGGAATATCTAAACTAACTGTCCATTTTGACTGACCTGGGCTAGGAAGCTGCATAGTCAGTTGTGCCTCCAGGGCACGTGATAAAATTAAAAGAAGAGCAGACAAGCTCATTCTTTAGCAAAAGGTCAACCTACTGCAAATAGGAGGAAACATTAATTACAGCAGCAGTGCAGAGGTAAATCTGCTGAAGATACTGGATGAATTTTCTGCCTGTCTCATAATGCTAATTCATACAGGCACACCCAGAGGCAACACAGATGCTTAGGGTCTGATGTAAGACAATGTGCAGTAAAAAGAAAATTTTTCCAATTGCTTCAGCAAGTTTTGGATCAGGCTGGCCGGGAAGGACTGGAAGGGATCTCATTCCTGCAAGCCCAGTGCCGCCATTCCATCTAGTCCCATTTGCAATTCAAACGGTCGCTCCTAAGCCAGTGTGGTCCTGCTCGCGCATCGTTCCACGTTAGCCCTGAAATACGCTCGTTTTTTTCTGCCATTTGAACAACAGGGTGGCTGCTGTTTGCCAGGGCCACGTTTTAAAGGATAATGAAGAACAGTTGTGCACATGTGGAAGCAAGTTTGTCCTCTCCTCCCTGCAGCGTTTTCAAAAGCCTTGCACACAGGCCTAAAGACCAAGCTGAGTTACTCTCAGTGCACTCGCATTGGTCACCAGACCGTCAGCCACTCTGATTCAGAGGGCCTGATCTAATGCAAATTTGCTCATGCAACTCAATTGCATTAAAAAGTTATTTGCAGAAGCAATTTTTTGCAGATAACTTCTCTGCCAGACAAGATAATGCATCCTTCAACACCACCAACGGAAAGGCTGAATGACCGTTACTTTTCCTCCCACCTTGGCAACGGGAAATCAGAAAAAAACACCCTTACATTTAGCAGGGTCATTTCTGCAGGAAGAAGGGGAAGATCTAGCTGACACCGTTTGTATGTCAATGTGGCTGTAGACCCAGTAGCACCATACGTATCCAAATCAGACTGTTAAAGAGACACAGAGAAGGCCTGGCATTTCCCCACAAAATTGTAGCTCTAGTCGGACCAACAGGGCAGAAATGTGTCCACTGTCTGCTTGAATTCTCCCACGGTTTGTCTGCAGATGAAAAGCATTATAAGGAGATCGATTCTCACTGGAGAATTGTGCAGCTGTGCAAGGAAAGTGCTGCTTGAGAGAAGAACATTTGCCCTCCTGCCTTTCATGGGCTAAAGATCCTCCAGTAGGCTGAATACACTCCTGTCCTCCCTGAGGCATTGGAAGCAACTGTGAAATCCTGCAATATTTATGTATTAGCAAACTGCAGCATTTTGAACTTGCCAGTATACGGACTATCCCACTTCCCAGCTGCAAACCCTTTGAGGAGCGGGATGAGCGTAGAAATGGCTTTCAGCACAGCTCATCTCTTCAACAGAAAGGGAGGTGGAGGAAAAAACCCAACTTTCCAGTGAATGATTAAGCACAGAGCTGGCTGCAAACAGACAGACGGACATCACCACTGCAAATTAGTTCCGCTTAACCATCTCCTACCGTGGTCTGGGGAAGGACTTTACTGCAGCTGCTGACCCCGATCAGCTGGAACGCTCTGCCACAGGGCTCAGCCGCTCACTTGGTGGAAGAGCGTGAAGGCCCCTACTGAAAGCAAAACCAGGGCACAAGGTAGCTCTGGAGGCTGCAGAACACTTCCTGCAAGATACTACGTACCCTCAGTCACCGTTCACCATGTCAGTAGGGGAAACTGCTCAGAGAAATTGTCCCACAGCCTCCAAGCATGAGCATCTACCAAATCAGTCTTCTAGAGCAGAGATGCATAAAGCTGCATGAAAATTACCTGGCTCAGCCAGCACTCAGAGAGCCTGACATGTTTTAAGAGATGAGCATCAGAGCCCATAGTAATATTTGAGAGTTAAAAAAAAAAATCTAAAAAAAGCATTTAGTTAAAATAAAATAAATGTGAGGCTTCCTTCTTCATTTTTGGCCAAACCAGTTTTCAGGAAATACTCTTTTTTTCCAGAAAAATCTCTTTCTCACTCTCTTTTTTATTAAAATAAATAAATAAATAAAAGCTTGCCTGTCAAAGCCCAAACCTGAATAATTTTTTTAGGGAAATTAAAACATACTCTGCTTTTGGCTTTTCATCATCATTCCTCTCCCCCCTAAATACTGAAACAGATGAGTAAAGAAGAAACTCTACAACGGGGCAGGGGAGTAGCAAACACGAGTGGTTCCCGCTAACGCGTTTTACGTCTCCACGGCTGTGCTCTTCTTCCTCGCGCTCACCACCTCGTCTCCCACACTTGCACTGTCCCAGCAGCGCAGCCCCACGCAGTCGCAGCGGCTCAGCTCACTGCTGACCCTTGCAGCCGTGCAGAAGTTTTGCTTCCGCCTTGGCAATCCTACGCAGTAAATTGTTTAAGCTGTGTTGTCCCCGATCTTTCAGAGCTGTTCTGCTGCTAATGCACGGACAGCTAAAGAGAAGACTACATTTGCAACAGTACAGTTCTTTCTCTAAACCCAGATTGTTAGTCTCATGAATTTTGCTTCTAACACCAAAGTATTAAAAGATACCATCAGCTAACGTGATTCCTAACTACTGTTCTGGTCAAGATCTGCATTTAACCCACCGAATCAGTTGATTCCCTGGCTGTTTTCCAGCATTTCATGCCTTCTCTTTTGCTTCTCACATTCTAGTCTGGTTCTTATTTATTTAATTTTATGTTGTGGGAATGTAAAAATGTGCCATAGTGGATTAGCCCACTGGCCTGGGTGGTCCAGCACTTGGCTTCAGCTGGTGTGTGTTTCAGCCAAATCGTTTCAGTAAGAAATCATTTCGAAAAAGACATATAAAGCAAAGGCCAAATCCTGTAGTCCTTATTCAGGCAAAAATCCTTGCAGATCTGCAAGTGGCAGGATGCCCCAGCACTTACAGCACTGGTAGCCTTCTCCAAAAGCAAGCCCCTTTTTTCCTCAGTCTGCTCACTGCAATGCAGACAGCTGTGTTGGTGCTGGACAAGCTACTTCCACAGTCAGGAGCTGTATAATTCTGCCCATTTTAGAGATGGTGGCATATGGATTGAGCAAACGCTAGAAGGTCTGCTAGAAATTACGATGCAAGACCCCTCTAATTTATGGCACCTATAGGGTACTTCACCCTAAAAGGTGAGCACAGTCTAAGGGAGAATATGCGCGATAGTACAATATTCTGCTGCTGAGCAACAGATAGGAGAGATCCGCAAACACATTGCCCAACAGAGACCAAGTCAGGGACACACGCAGTACAGTCTGTGTGCAGCCCCGCTGTTTTCCTGCGGTGCTTTTCAAGAGGCTGTCTAAACAGCGCCCAGAAAACCTCTTCACTCCAAAAGGTAATGGCTACAAGATTGAGAGTGAAAGATCAGGCACAGAACTACACTGTTGCTGCCTCCAACTTGCTTGCAACTACTTCTTTTAAAAGATGGACAGGACAAAGTGAACATGGCATTTCTTTGGCATTCACCCATGTGCATGAGCCTGCTTCTCTCAGCTGCCCAGTATACATGACACGTTAGCCCCTTCTGTTTTAGGATGAAATCCGTTACTGAAGGTCAGGCTTGGAAGGCTCTGAACATGGCTATGGAGTTGTAGCTAGAATAGGCACGAGATCAACATGTCTGGAGACAAAAGAAAGCTCTTGCCAAGAAAAAAATCAAAAGTTGTTTTGCAAATGCAAGGAGAGCCAGATTCCCTTCTAAGGCGTTCTATATATCAAGGCCTGTATCCTAGAGTGTTTGTCTTGGCAGAAACCCTTCCATACCAACCTCCGAATATACATCAGGGCTACCTGAAGGCCAAGCAGTGCCTCTGCAAAGCACAAAATGCTGCTGTCTGTGCCTCCCATCTGCAACAATATAGAGTATGCCCATGTCATGCAATGGCGCAAAGGGGACAAAGGGACATGCCCAAAACACACTAAATCAGAGCTGTTAAACACAAACGAAGATACATTTGCACTTCCACTTAGCACAGACTAACAAGAAATTTGGGAAGTTTTCACGGCTTGTAGAGAACACTCAAATCATAGGATACAATTTTTGATGAGGACAAATTTCCAAGGTGCTTCTGAGAAATGTCTGCAGAACTTTTGAAAACCTAAGCCCTCGCTTCCCCTTAACATTTGCCTTTCATTTGTTCCCATGAGTCAGAAAGAACAGCCCCCAGCAGGCAACTCCTTTGCCTGCTCAGCCTTCACGCAGACACAAGCCTGGATGGTGTGCTGCTAGCATCCAGTCAGGATTAGCAGCCAGAGCAGGGCTTTCTTAGTCACTATCTCTGATGTCTTCCATTTATAATGGGCACTCTCTAAAACCTTGCCAATTTGGCCTCAGATAAGCAGATAGAGTTACCTCCATACTTGCAGCATTACCTAAACTTTCCTCTGCCTGCTACAGGGACTGCTCAGATATTTAAAGAGCTAGTGACCTGTTAACAGGAACTAACTCCCGGGTTCCTTTTTCAAAAAGCCCCGAGAACCATGCAGTCTCGCAGGCCCTAAGAGAGCAACAGCGAAGCAGAGATCGAGCTATAGTGGTTTGCATTAGCTGAGAGCCTGGCTCCAGGACCTACTGCAAGCCTGAAGGACAGAGGCACCACAGTGGATGCGCAGGGGTCTCTCACAAAGTCAGCACAAAAGCTGGGGTCAGAAGCATAAACCTCTTGAGTGTATATGTGAGACACTTGGGTCCAGGCATTAACCACAAATGCCAGAGGAATGTGCGTGCTGGCTGGAAATAGCTTGCGAGGCAGCAGAGGGTTAGGTTTAACTACTGGAAGAGAACTTTTTCATCATAGTAAATGGCTAATCTATTCATCTGAGCTTCAGCCTTATTTCTGAAGCAACAAGTGCTACCACCAACTCCTTTCCAGGAGCTTCCTCCCTATATCCTTCAAATCCTGCTTTTCTTGAACCCTGGACATACTTCCATCCAGATGGAGTTGGCTCTCAGGGTCTGCAGCAGAGATTGCTGCTGTCTTGGTTGGCATCACCAGTGTTAAGTTTCCCATCTCAGGTTTATTGGATATAAATGGTTCTCTTGCTGTGGATGCACCTACAGAGCAGACTGCATGCAGAGTAGGAAAGTGCATGGGAACCTGATTTCATAACATCACCAACCTTCGCCAGGAAAATCCTATTGCCTGTAAAGCTAAAGAGGCCAGAAACAAAATTATTGAGAACTTACTCTATTTTTGTTGCCTCTGAAGAATGGTCATGTCATGTCTACTCCCAAATCATTCAGTGTCAGAGTCAAAAATTGAAACTGCATTCCCAGCTCACTGCATATTTAGGTGGCAAATGACTCAGTCTCCTAAAAAAGCAGCTTATAAGATCTCCTACAACTAAAAAGAAGAAAATAATGGTCTAGCTTGCTGTCATGTTTTGAAGACAGGCTATTCACATGGCAGTCTAAGCACCTCCATATCATCCTTAAAAAAAAAAAAAAAAAAAAAAAGTATTTATTTTGCAAGTCACTCTGAGCCAAATACTGTCACCAGATTATCTCAAGCAGGACTGGGAAAGAAGTGTGGACCAAGCCACCCACATCCCTACCCAGACAGGAACAGAAGCAGAGGCAGACAAGTGAGAATGACTTCAGAGTTTGACCTTCTGAGCTGGACTGTTAAGAAAACAAACAAAAAACTGTCTGATGCTACTACAGTTATTTCAATACATTTTTAGAAACTGCAGGGCTCTCCAGTTTCCATGACAGCCTATGAAATATGCGTCTGTAATCATTACTATTTTAAGCCAACATAGTATTACACGCATACGTGGACACACACGGTAGTCTTTTCCCAAACGAGTAACTACCACCAATTCACATTGTATCATGTCAAAATAGAAATTCTCAAGTTCTGCCTTGTGGGCTCTTTTCCGACAGTCAGTGAAAACACTGCCCATACCTATCACACCGGCTCCCTTTGCTCCCTGCTGCTGCATTGCATTAGACACAGCTAAAAATACCTTCGATCCATTCCTAGTATTTTTTCCACATCTGCCGTTGCTGTAGTTACCGGAGAGCCTGCTGTGCCAGTCTGAACGGGGAGGGCAAGGCCGTTCACACGGCCACGAATGGCGAAGGGGTCGCCCAGAAAGACGATCCATCAAACGCACCGCACCGGGGAATGCCTCCCGGCGCCTTTCCCGAGCGCAGGCGGGACTTGCTGCCCCGTGAGCAGCTCTGCCCCAACACTCTGGTCCGCACCCCGCGCCAACAGGCAAACACCTGGGGCCAAGCGGAACAGAGGGAACACTGATTTGGGTTTTCCATGCAGAAACGATTAAATGACACTCGCCAAGGTGCTTGTGAGCCCTGTCTTAGTGACAGGGCAGCAAAGTCTGGCATCCACAGAGAATAAGCGCGGAAGGAAAACCTGGGGAACAAATCCAGCACTCTCCTCAGCTGTACCTCTTCAGTCCAGTCTGACCGAAGTTTTGAGACCTACAGAAATTCTAATTTTAACTGAACTTGGGCATTTCTGAGCCAAGTAAAAAGAACGCCATTTCCCAGGAGATTTTTCCCAGCTTTTCTTAAAAATAATTCAGGGTTTGCCTACACAGTCACAGCAATGATAGAATAGGATATTACAGGGCAGTGCTGACCAGCAGATAAACCTTTTTAAGGCCAGACATGCTCCCATTTCACATGTCACCAGCGACCAAACATGGATTAAAGGAATGTAGACCTACTCTGTTTCAAGTTGGCTTTTACTTTCCCAGGGAATTGCCATTGAGTAAGAACTAAAATGGTTAGAAAACAGTTCCTGACACCTCCATTCCCAATCTTCTACTAGTGGGGCTTGGATGTACAGAAAGACCACAAGAGCGAAAACACGAGAATAAATAAGCACAAAAACTGAGCATCTTTTGTAAGCAGCTAAAGGCATACACACTCAAAGATATACAGCAGCACACTTCAAGGCTATGCCAGGAAAGATTTTAAATGGGAATGGAAAGTAGAACATACAAGTCCACAGCTTTCTTGCGAGTAAAAGTTACCTCATGTACTAAGTTCAGTTTTCCACTTGCCATGGTATTTTAGCATGCTATATTTTCTCCAGCCCTATTAATTCCTCCAGCTCTGGGACAGGCCCCAGGATTTAATGTCTATGAAGAACTAGGAAAATTCCTGCTCAGGCTGCAGCATAGTTAGCTCATGAGATGGTATCAGCTCACAGCTAAAGGTAGCACAGCCTGGATTACAGCTCCAGGCCACCCATGGCATCAGTGGGGAAAATACCCCCGACACAGGGGACAATTCTTCTATGATCAGGGACATGCACCTTTAAGCAACATCTCTACAGGCATAGTGGCGTCAGAAAACACATTCCCTGGCAATCTGGAGTTTCAAAAATATTCTGCCTTCTCCTGATAGCAAGAAGAACCTTTGAAAGCATTTAAATATTAAAAAATACTTAAATAATCTTAAGAAGTAGCAGCAGCTTATTCCAGCAGCATGCTACAGAATTTCAGCCACTCCCCATGCCCAAAACAATTTATTCAATTGCTCATGTTATTTTCCAGCTTTTTAGAACTATCTCTTTAAAGAAAGACTGTGTTACTCTATCCAGCAACACCAACAAAAAGAGGATCAGATTATGCTCAAGTCTCACTGGTATTTCCACCAAACCCTTTACAAAAGCCCCATCTATGACTCAGAAGAGGCTTTCTCTGCCAGAATTAGAAAACCCCCAAATTTCCTTTCCAGCCTAATAAGGAACTCCTCGGTTGCCCAAAGCCAGATAAGCTTCTAGAGGAATAACCAGGGTTCATCTGTAAGGAAAGTCCCTGTGAGCAGACCCTCCTCCCCCTGCCCCCCCCAGCATAAACACAACTGCTGTTCAGGAAGGGGGCTGCTCTCTTCACCTCCCTTGGCTAAGATAAAATCAGTTAGCTCACCAGCCCAGGGGGCAAAGAAAGCATTCCCCACTGCTTGTTGGGCATCAGCCCTGCTGTGACCCTGCGGAGTCAACCCACCACTGGAGGTGTTTGACTGCACACCCTGGTACAGCCTCCAGCCCGGAGCTGCAAAGCCCTGGTGAAAGCAGCCCCTTTCCCTGGCAGCCTCAACAAGAGAAGAAAAGAAGTTGCTGGAGCAGCCCAGCCAGGACTCACCATTTTGGCTCCTTCCAGCTGCTGAAGGCATAGTCCTGATCTTTCCTTCTCCACTTGTGGATAGGCTGTGGATCCTAGAGCAGTGTGTGCACCACTATACAATTCCAAAACCACCTCATGCAGGCCCAAAGCCACCCACTCTCTCCCTCAGGGGCCACTGCCCAGGGCCCAGCTCCACTCCAGGTGGGGCTCATTGAGGGACGCAGGTGGCTAATTAGGAGCAAGCCCAAGACCAGGGGGTGGCCACATGCTGCCTCCTGCTCTGGGCTACAAAAAGGCCTTGTGTGCACCTCTCCTTGCTCTGTGGTAGCTTGGCTCCAAAAGTGTCCTGTCTTGGGGGCAAACGTGCCCCCAAGAAGGCACAGGGATGCAGACTGCTGAAATGGCCAGTAGCATGTGCTTTCTGGACTGAGGATCAGGCTCAGGAAGCAGGTGGTTTCCTGAGGTAGTCGGGGTGGTAGTTGCCTGAAAGCGCAAACAAGCCTGCCTGCCTCTTTCTATAATGTTTTTCATTTTTCTTGCTCAATGTAACAACGGGATTTTGTATGCAGTTCAGCTGCACAGCCATTTCTGTGCAAATACATGCCCTGAAAAACGTGGAGCTATCACTAAGACTGGGCAGGTTTGCACCCCCTTTTCTGAATCTGGGCTACAGTTTAACATTCCTTATTATTTTTTTTTTAGCTGTCCTCTTTTGAGAAGAGTAACTATGGATTTTCTTGATAGTCTCCATAAATAAGCAGTTCTTGTCAGAGTCAGAGAGCAGCACTCGCTGAGTAGTGTTGCTTCCTCCTTTGCATCTGCTAGGTATACAGGTTTCGTTTAAAAAACAAAAACAAAAGGATCCCTGACTAAGCCTAGACCTGCTGTGGAAATTGCTACCTCACATTTTCCGAGGAGGCAAAAATGCCTGGGCTTACATGCTTTGCTGAAACAAGGCAGGGTGATGACACTGAATTTCTTTGTGCTGTGTTAATCTTCTTTGTGGAATGAAATATTCCAACCATATCAAAATCCAGATGGGTTAATGATGGTTATGCAGGAAGGAAGAAAGAAGGACTATCAGCAAGTGTGGGTGGAAACACGCTTAGTTATTTCTTGTAGACTTTGTATGAAGGAACTGCCTTTGTTAAAAGTCACCTGTGTTAAAGGTTGCTGAGCTGAGCTGCTTGAAATGAAAAGTTACTCTGTATTTGGAAGGCGAGGCTGCAGATGTCAGCAGAAGAGCAGGTTGTTTAGGCTATGTCCTCTCTGAATGCTTTTGTGTCGGATACAAGCGCTCTGGTCTGTCAGGAAGGAAATCACCAAGCATTAATTCTCCAAGGTGATGGAAAGCCAGTTTTATGAGAAAACTTGTTGACCAGGATCCTCCAGTCTCCTGCTCTGTTCCCCTTACCTAGTCAATGAATCTTTTGGAGCCCAGCATAAATTTGTGTAGTTCTTTAATAATAACATCAAGGTCAGCAAGAATAACGACTGAATTTAACAAATGACACATGCAACAAACAGAGGGAGTAAAACATCTTTGCATAGCACTGGATGAACTGACAAAACTTAATTTGATGTTGAAACAGGAGGCTTGTTTCTTTTCCTTTGCTGCATCAGCACCACGTTTAAGGCAATGTTACTAACTAGTTACCCTCAAACCTTGCCAGAGCTCTCAGAAAGCAGACGTTCCCCGGCCTTCCCAAAATAAACAGTGACAGAAGAAGCCTTAACACACCTAGGAGCAGAGAGAGAATTCTGAAGACTACCAAGGTTCATGTGGGTGAATGCTTCAAAATACAGAATCCTTCAAAAAACTGAATCCTTGTCAAATGCAATTGCTTAGTCCTTTGAACACTGACAGAGTTTTGCATGAATTAAGAACAACAGGAATAGTAAGTGACCTATTTAGAGCAAATAAAACATAACTCTTTATTTAATGTCATCAGACATCTGTTTGTTGCTGTTTAGACCAATGCTATATATGAGCATGTGCAATTAGTGAACAGTGGGACCTGATGAAGTCTTTTGGAATTGCACAGCAGATGTAGTGCCACTCAACTCCTTTTGATCTACAATGAACATTTACTTAAAATTGGCTAGTGTGGACTGATGGCCTGTGTAATGTGTTTCTAGGAATGATCTATAGACAGAGAATACATAGGGTACCATATGTCAGTATACAGTACACCAGCTAATTCAACCTCATTTACATAGCATTAAATGTCAGGGGAAGCTGATTTAAATTTGTGCCCAAATTTTTGCTCTTGGTTGGCTGAAGTCAGGTTTGTAAGTTAGTCTTCAGGGACTGGCATAAGAAAAGAGTATAGTTTTTATAAAAAAGCACTTGCAATACCTTTGAGGATGCTAATTTAGCAGGCACACTTAGGTCGATTCTAACTACAAGATCAGATACGAAGTGTGTCTCCAAACACGTGCTCTGTGTTTTCTGAGAATGTTAGTCAGGGTCTAGCAAAACTGATTCACTGACAGCAGCGTGCTTCTGTGTCCAGCTCGTCACCCCATTTGTAAGCAGGAACAGTCTGTCCCTGCTGCACTCCGGCCATATCTCACCCGGATTGGTGTGCAGAACACCTTGCGTATGGATCAAGGGCGCATATAGCTTACAGTTCTAGTGCTCCAATTAATGCTATGTAAAATAGGTATTCGTCACTATAGGAAATATTTGTACATTTATAAAAAAGCAATACAACCATAAAGAAAAAATACAACAAGCACAGCTTGATACAATAACATGCCATGAAATATCATTGGCTTTATAATAATTTACTACAACTTGAAAAATGTTCTTTTATCCACACTGGATAGGAAATGCTTCCATCTAACATATGGTAAGCATGCAATAACAATATGTACAACAAAAAATTTGGAGCTTGTTTTTTATTCATATACTCGATGAGGGTATTTTATAATCACTATTTTTTTCTACTGATCTAGGTTTTCTTTTGCTTCCTTTGTACTGTTAGGGTTTCTTCCCCCTTAATTTAGGGAACAGAATGAAAGTTTGTATACAAATCCGCAACAAGTTAGCTTTAATCACGGAGTACACAATGCTTTTATTTTTCCCCCAGCAGTAGGTTTAGGTTTACTGGTTAACTGACACACAAAAACACAAAAAACCTCAATGCCATATTGCTGAAAATCAATTTCCTTTCCAAGCTTTTTTGAAATATTGACGATCTGCTAGGAGAAATATCAATTGATCTTGCACTACAGTATACCCAGTTTTTAATCTTTCATCATCATACCAAATCAACAACTATTTAACTAGATCCTATCCGTCATAAGAGAGAGTCCAGTCAAACTTGTGTCAGGGTGTTGAGAGTTTCCCAGTCCCACCTGACCATCACAAAGTCATCTTGTTGAACTAACCATGGCCTGTAGCTGATACTATCTGACTTAATGAATATTAAAACTATTGGTTTTGCTCCTAACTGGGGACTGCTCTGTGCTGCCTGCAGACAAAACAGTCACGTGGGTAAATTATTCAGCTTTTTTGCAGAAGAGCCAGCACTTGACTGTAGAATGAGTCTTCAGATCTGCCGTAATTGCTGTATCATCTCATATCTCCGTACTGTGGGTGAGATTGGTGGATCAGTCAGATTGACTCTGAGTCTCCTGGTACAGGTTCATTCACAAATGTCCTTACCAAAAGGACCCCAGGCCAAGTCTTCATTGAGTCTTTAACTGGTCTGTTCTTTTTCCTTTTTGAGTTGTTTTTTTTTTTTTTTTTTTTTTTTTGGTGGTTAGAAAAGCGAGAATTAGTATTTCCAACAGCACTTACCTGCAAAGCATTTCTTTATCTGGTAGAAAATTATATGAGCATGAAAACCCTTAGATATTCATAGAACTGCAGCTACAAAGACGGTTTACCTTTATGACTTTGTAATTTCCACCGAGAGTCATTTTGTGAGAACTGATCCTGACAGTAAACTAGGGAGCCAGAGGCTTGGCTGAAGTGCTGAATGATCTCACCTATTTCTAGCACTGTGCTGCAAAGGCAGGTGCTCAGAAAGTTTGCTATAGGTTAAAACATGTGCATACACAGTATTCTGGAATATGGTGGGGATCCATTAAGGTGGAGAAAGCATGCAGAAATGCAGCCAGTGCATTTCTTGGAAGACTGATTCCCATCTTGCGTGTGTGTGATTTTTGCCTTCATCAACAATTGCTAATAAAAGTGATGTTGTTGAGAGCTGACAAGAGTAAGCACACTGGCTTGTCTTCACTGTGAGTTTGGAAGGCATCCACTACTTATTGAGAAAAGGAAAACAAAAATCCATGTGGAAACATTTTTAGGGCAAAAGAATGTAATTTACAGAAAAACAGAAATGCATCAGTGGTAATAATTTCAAACTGACAATAACAAGAAGCCCAAGAAGACTGGATTTAAATAAATCAGTATACCCAACCACTTGTTTATATTCAGAAACTTTCCTTTTAAATGGAAAACAGCATTAAATTACACTGCTGAACTCAGTAGAGCGATTAATTAGATGGACAAAAATTAGTCTCAACTAAATGCAAAATGCTTCTGTCAACCATACTTTCCCCAGATTCCTTTGCTCAATTTTTGTGTACTCTTCTGTCCCATTGGGAGCACTGAAGGCTGACCTGCTGTGAATTATTGCTTGTCCTCAGGGATGGAGTCAAAGCCTCGGGGACACACTGACTGGTTTACTTTTCCATGTGATTCATTTTCCTAGTGGCACTCCATTTTCATTCACCTGCACTTCCATATACTAACATACGCAAATCCAGACACCAGAGACCTACCCCTTCTCATTCCTGGATGCTCCAAGGTGATACTAACTTCCCTTCTCCAACACATGGTCCACGGCAACAGCAGCTTGTCATCAATTCTTTCTGGATCTAAAAGTGTTTTTACACTTGCAGACCTGCTGTTGCTATTATTTGCCTGGCAGCTGGCATGTGAGTGAGACATGACTGGCTTTCTGTCGTACCTTGAGTCTTGAACCACGACGTCTGTGCAATCATCTCCAAGTAGCTAGTTGGGATGTCTGCTCCTGCAAGAGTCTTTTACTGTCCTCCCTTGGTGGGGGGAGATTGCTTTTCCTGAGAGCTTACCCTAGTTATTCATTCATTTTTTCAGTCTCACCATGGTAAGGCACTGTGAAGTGGCAGGGACAAGAATGAAATGCTGAAAGGAACTTCAGTTATTTGCCCTGTTCTTGGAGTCTTTTGGATTTTTTTTTTGCTTTGATATTTTGGTGGCACTGATGCACAAAGGATTAAAAAAAAGAAGAAAACAGAAGGAGAAAGACGACTACAAAGTGGTCCGTTCTGTTATCACCCATTTCAAAAACAGTCCGGCTTCTTCCAACCGCCCGCCGCCCCCTCCCCACAAAGATGGATGTCATACAGTACTGCTGAAAAAGCCTTCGGAACACTTCTGGGAGAGACGGGAGCAAGGCTGACCCTAGACAGCTGGGCGAGGCGGGGGCCGGGACGGAGGGGGGGCCCGGTTGGGAGGTGGCGCTTGGGGGGGCGGGGGGAGCGGCGGGAGCGTGGAAGATGGGGATGGGGTGGGGGGTGTGGGTGAGCTGGGTGGAGGCGGGGTGTAGATTGGGGCTGGGGGCGGGGGGTTGTAGATGGGTGCTGGAGGTGGACATGATGCAGGGTAGGCATTGTTGAGTGGATATTTAGGTGGGGCCTCTGTGTTCTTCACTCTGGTGAAATTGATGCAACGGCCCTAAAACAAAAGAGGAAAAAGTGGAAAAGCAAGGTTACTGACTGGCGCAATGGCACCGCAGCGGATACACCTTCCCGGCCGTGTGCAAAGCTGATGTCAGCTTTTATATTCCTGGGCATGCTGCCGTGTCGCCTCTCGTTCCCTAAGACGGACACTCTTAAGTACAAGTCCTGTTTTGGCAACTAAGAGGTAAAAATTAAATGCTAATGACAGCTTTTGCAGTGAAGAAGGGTGCAATCCTTTTGTGCTGTCTCCTCACTCCAGGAACTTTCTGCAGAGCACAAAGTACTTCAAGTCATACTGCAGTTGCAAGAGCCATCCCTGTTCTTCCACACTGGCTTCTGAACCAGTGCACAACCCATGGTCCCTGCCTCTACAGCTGCCCCTATCTGGAGTTTGCAGCTTTGGGGTCTCTCCTTCAAGCATACAGCTTTTGTGTTCAATTTCTAATCATTTACCAACCAGGCAGGAAGGAAGATTCATTTCACTAAAGCAGTCACTCGCTCAGATTTTTTTCCTGAGATACTTTCATTCTTCATTACGCTGTCTTGATATTCTAGCACTCATGTGAAGCCAATAAACTGCTTTTCTTGCTCTTCTGTGGGAATGGTGCTAAGCTACGGTTTGTTTTACATTTTTAAACAAAACCTTTGCCCCCTGAACTGCTCTTTTTTTTTTCCTTCCTCCTAAGTTCCACCTGCAAAAGATCCCACTGTAAATACTTAAATGTCAGAATCAGCATTATTGTATTATGGACTCATTCTTTTAGATATGAAATCATCCAAAAAGGCACTAGAGGATTTCTGAGTCCCTAGTTTGCCTTTGAATTTGTGAGTGTGAGCTTATTTTCTGTTTTCCTCTTTCCTCTCCCAAAGTAAATGTTTTTCCTGGTGAAAAAATGCCAAAAAGACTGTTGAGCCCATACAGACTGGATGAGATCTGCTGGGGCAACAAGATGAGCAGTTCTGAATCCTTTGCAGTGCTCTGCATCATGTCCCTGCTGTACCCAGTCTATGGACAAGCGCTCTGCAGAAGAGGAACTGACAGTGAAGGGAGGGAGACATTGGTACAAAGGCAGAAGGGGAAGGTTTTTGCAAGGATGAGAAAAGCTGGCGTGGAAGGGGCTGACCCCTAAAGAAATACAGATGGCTCCTCTCCAAGGGCTCTGCCAATTATATCATCATGCTCTGTGGATACGAAGAAACATCTGTCTGAGCCTTAGCCTCTCAGTAGAGGAAAGCGGATTCCTCACCGAAGCAATGAAGTATGCAGAGCAGCCTGCAGCTGAGTGCAGGCTGTCATGTGCAAGCAAAGGTCATTTAAGGGAAACAAGGAATTTGCAGCACCTTGAACCCTGACAGCATCACCTCAAGGCTGCTCCGAGTGTTGGACATTCTCCTCAGCACGGCTCAGCCTTGGTCTTCTGCCAGCAGGAAGAACCCTTGGCTTCAACTCAGGTTCTCCTTGAGCAATGGATCTCTGGGGCAGAGCAGAGACCCAAGTAACCGGCACGAATATGCCTACGGTAATGCCCCTCCCTGAGGTTTAATGCCTCTCAGTTAACAGTTGTCCTTACAGCGTGACCACACATGGAGGGAGAAAGGGAGGACAGGGTTAGCCACTGCCCTGTACTGTCTGTTACCATTAGCGTTTGTGCAGTGGGGTCATGTTCGGCATCTTTTGCCCAGGACAACATGTTCACACAAAGGGAAGTGGAAGACTGAGCAACAGCCCTGCCAGAAACACTGTTCTCCCTCTGCAGCATCCCGGCACCTCTGATGCTGGCCAACAAGGGGGCACCATATGATCAGTCAGAGAAAAGCCTCAGATAAGCACACAGCCATCTCAACTCAGAGTCCGTAGTTCTGTTTCCTCTCTGTAGGCTGCTGTCTCTGCTTTAACAGTGTTTTAATGCACTTTGCTGTGATTTTAAGTAAACAGGGTGGGATAACCCTGCTGAGTGAGTAGAAGTCTGAACTGAAGATTAACCAATTTTACTCAGAAAAAAGCCCCATAAGAATGTTTTCCTTGTTCTAGTTCCATATCTCCTGCAATGCAACTTTAGTAGCTTCAGACTATTGCTTGCACTGGTTTTGTTTTCTTTATTTATGTTGAAAATAAAATAAACCTGAACAAAAAGCAGCAGTCCAGAAATGTCAGCCAGAGAACAAAAAGTTGCAATTGTTTTTGTGTGGAGAGATACTCTGTCTGGATGCTCCAGGGGTGAGGTTATGGTGCCGTTGATCCAAATGGAACGCATCACTGCCCAAAAAGCATTCAAGAGGATGCAGTGAGGCTCAGAAATCCTTGGGTTTGGGGCCGGGGCAGGGCTTGCAGACTAACAGGCATGTAGTACTTCTGGTGATACCCAAAGGATGGCCCCAAATGATAAGATATTACATCTTGCGCACGGTTTGACTTCCCCGGCAAAGATTTGACTTCTTGTTGAAGAAAATTGGCTTGGATAAATCAGGAACACCATTATCACGTGAAAGTGCTAGTACCTCATACCAAGAGCTGCACTGTGCTTTACACTAGTTTTTGTGGTCAGCTACCACCCAGTGATTCTGCATCTAAGAACTACTACTCGTATCTGTGACTAATGATAACGCTTCTTCACGAGTACTAGGGTCGCTTTGAAATCGGAGAGCTCTTTTCTCAAATGTCTCCACTGTCCTTGATAACCATGGTTTGACACAGACTTGTTGGGCGTGCCATCTGGCTTGAATCGAGTCAGACCGCAGTTCTGAGCGTGAGCAGGGGAGATGCAGGTGAGAGAACAGCCAGCATGGGGAGCGCAGACACGAAAGCCAGACTCAACCCTGCACCAGCACAGCACGCAGCGGTACTCACCAGACATCCCTTCCTCATTCCAATATGCATTACAGTGGTATTACTTTAGAGTTCAATCCTCTTTTCCCTTCAGAAGGATAAAGAGGGGGCCTTTACCTCAGCACTAGCACACAATTTCCCGTCTCCTCCCCTTTCCTTTCTTGCCTGGGTTGGCTGCTCTGCAGCAAATTGACTGTGACCTGTTAGGTCACGCTTTCTACTACTGTGCGAGGGGTAATCCTGCAGGGCATCCTACGTGTGCGAAGGGCAGATACACAGTTCAGGATTCTTCCTCATTTCATGTGAACTGACAGACCAAGGGAATTCTTCTTGCGTTTCATTGCTTGACATTTCCCTCACCCATGCAGCTGCAGGGAGAATGCCAGATAGGAGTTTTCACTCCAGAATGGACTTTGGCAGCTACACTGCCTCAGAGGAGATGGAGAAGCCAACATCTCTGAGGGAAGGGATTGTCAGACTGAATGACAAGAAGAAATCCAGGGGAAAAAAATACTATACCATTGCACAGGACAGATAGAAAATGTTTTAGTAGTGGTCTGGGTACAAATGCAAAGCAGACTCATGGGGAAGAGAACTACTTGAACCAAAAAGTTGGATGTTAAAAACGGATTTCATCTTGTATCTAGCAATCTGATAACTGACACAGAACTACAGAGGTTGCACTAGCCAGATTGTGACCACAGACAAGTAATCTCAGAGCACCGAAGACCAGCTTTCTCTGAACTGCATGGCAAGAGATGTGTTTTCCCACCTGCATTTACCAGAAGGGGGCCCTGATTCACAGCTGGACTTTGTACCATATAACTCCAATAGAAAAATAAAACATCAGCATCATTGACCTACTCCTCAGTTCAGTGCTGTTTTATCTGGAAAACTGTCTGGATGAAGATCAAGTTGGCTGGCCAATCACCTATCCATTCAAGTTTTTACAGGGCTCTCCACTGCCAACATAGTTCAGTGCATCCCACAGATAAAATTCCACGTGAGCAGTTGTATATCTCTAAGGATCTGGGCCCAAATGTCTTGTTCAGCCTTGGGGATCAGGATGCACAACCAGCACAGGTGTCTGAGGAACTACAGGTAAAAGGAGTGCAGGATCTCTCTACAGTCAGTGGAAATACATGGGCCTTTGCATGACTCATATTTTAGGAGGGACTGAGTAGCCACCTGCTAGGAGCTCCTCTTGGCTATCTGCCTAGGTTTCTCACCTCATTTAGATATCCAAATTTAGATGAGGTGGATATGGGAGATGGTGGCAGAATCTCCAGGAGGCATTTCTCTTAAGTGCTACTTTGGAGCCCTAAACAGAAGTTGCCTTTTATCCCAGGAGAAAAAGCTCTTTAACCAGATCATACCACAGCTCATGGTCAGAGTGTACCAGATCATACCATATGACGAGCCAATTCTATCAGCCTTTCTAGCATGGAGGAAATAGTTGGAGATATAGAATGTATGAATGTTAGGAACACACTGAATATTAAAGGGTTGCTGTGCTGAATGCCTTGGCTAGGTTTTATTTCCCTTTCTGCAGCCGCAACGCTTCAGGGGAGAGAGTCACAGCTGTGCCTCAGAAGAGACAATTGAAGCAATATGGACACGTTATTAGTCCTGAAATTTAGTGGAATCAGCAAAGTCAGTGAGGCCATTCACTCTCGCATTTTATATTGTTTTTCTAGAGAATATTGCTCACAGGCATAATGAATTCTGCTTGGAGTGGCCTTGCTTTTTCACCTTCCACAGCTAATTTTCTCAGGGATGAAGGCAGGCAGCACTGCCTTTGAGATAGCAAAGCATTCAGCCTTAGGAGGCTTGCCTCCTCTGACCATGGGCCTTGCCCTGTAAATGCTCTGCGAACACACTGCCAAGGGGTTGCACACTTGATCCAAGCTTTTCCCTTTGATCTTTACATCTGGTTGAGAGAGGAGGCCTGCCAGGGCTGAAAGAGAAGGGTGAGATCTGGGAGGAGGGGGACATTAGTCTACTGAGGTTATAGCTCAGGGTGCTGGTTGCTGTGCGTTCAAGAAAACGATCCAGAGTATTTATGTCTCGAACACAGACCTGTCAAGCAGAGATGCAAAGAGCAGCAGATGCTCCAGCCAAGCTGTGGCGCTTCCTAGGAACTCCACAGCCTTGCCTGAACCACTTCTCACCTCCTCACATCTCCCCTTCTGTTTTCATCTAAGATTGTAAATTAGCTGTAAATTGCTCTATCCTTTAGAGCGCAGTGCACAATGACCTGCCCAGACCTCTACCTGCACAGACCCACTGATGGGATTTGGCACACCGAATCCAGCTGAGCGGAAGATGGACCTTTCTCCTGAGACACTGCAGTGTTTCTTTGTTCTCTAACCAGCTAACCGACTGCCCCTGATCAGTGCAGGGCTCAAACTGGGAGAAAGCTTTTTTCTTGTTTCATCGCAGCCCTGCTCTCTGTGGTTCCAGCTGCTTAGGGTGAGGCTCACACAGTGCACAGCAGTAAGGTAATTTTGGAATGGGAGTTCAGTCCCAGAGCAGTGACATGCCATCCACAGTACTGAAAAAGATATCTCTTTAACAGGGGAAGACTGAGTACATTTTTCTAAAGTGAAGATGAAGAATGTTTCTGTTTCTCTTGGTTTCCTATCAAGCTGGAATTAATACCTGGAAAAATATCAAGATTTTAAGATCATAAAACAAGGGGACTAGCTCCTGAGGTCCTGGGTTTAAAGAGAGGCACTGGAAAAGATACAATCCTTAATGTTGTTTTGTAGGGATTATTAATAATTCAGACTTTCCATAAAAATACTCTGTTTTGCCCTATTGTTATGAGAGAGAAAGAAACAGAAATGAAGAAATGAAGAAAATGGAAAAGAAAGGAGAGGACAGGATTAAACTGTGATTTTGTCTCTGATTCTGAATCAAGCACAAAAATTTGTTGGACCTACTGGCCAAATGAGTAATAGGCAGACATTAAATATATTCAAAAGCTATTGCTAGTCTCTGGAAATTCATGACTTACTAAACTGTAGCTATTTGAAAAGCAAAGAAAGCACATATACGGATGAAAGAAATTAATGCTAAATTTCCTAGGCCAGATCCTCCCTCCCAAAGAGCCCTGGTGCTTGATTTGAACTCAGTCCAGGCATAAAACTTCCACAAACATCTGTGAGGGTGATGAGTGGGGAGAGAAAGAAGAATATAGAGTGGAGAGTCGCTGTGAATCTGATGGGAGCTCTTAGCCCCCCAGGGAGAGGAGGGCGGTAAACTGGCAGTTTGCCTCTCCACAGCCTGCAAGAGCCAAATGGCACAGATAGCTCATGCTGCCTCTCCTGCAGCTATAGAGAAAAACTGCCTGTAGACAACGTGGTGTGCATCCCCTCTTGTGAAAAAAAGTCTTTGCATAGGGCACTTGACAAAACCTCTCTCCAAAAACCCACTCTTTTGTGCTGGGATAAGGTTATACTGGGAATAGACCAGGGCAGGAATAATCACTGTCTGCTTTCCACCACCATTTTATCATCTGGGAAAAGCAAGGATCAGGGTGCTCTTGGGTTACTAGAGGGTTTTACTGCCCTGAAAACCCTATGTCAAGAAGAACTCCCAAATCCCAGACATCTGGCACATGATGGGATTCTGAGAGCTTAAGATGTCCCTGCTTTCATGATCCGAGCTGGTGGTATGCTGCCTTTCAAATCACACAAGGGTGTCTGGAGACAGTTTTAGGAAACTGTTAACTAGCTCCTAGGTTTGTTAGCCAGCCTCTCTGAGGGAGAGTGGCCTGTGCTGTGTATGCTTGGCAATGCCAGGAAACAACGCCTCCGGCAGCAAGCACAGTAATTACACGGCTACCTCTCTTAGTCACCGAACAACTATTAAAACTGTCTCATTTTGTGATAAAACATCACCACAACAAAAACATTCTCATCTGTCTCTTGTTATTAAATACAAGGACTTGAACTCAGTGCTGCTTATGAAACCTACCATTCCCAAGACATTCCAGCCACCTTGGTCATTCAATAAATGAAAAATTGGATGCTTGACTTATCTTCTCCCCAAATGAAGACGAAGACTTCCACTGATAAGAAGTAATTTTGGATCATGATTCCAACAAGGTTCTGATAAGTTGGTCTTTTATTATAGAGGCATCACTGAAAACTACCAACTGTAATGATTTAATTTAAAATACTTTGTGAAAAGTATTGCAGAATGGTGAAGTCTGGAGCAAGATCCAGAATCTTCAGTCAGGTATCATGACACACTAGATATAACTTTCTAACCCTATGAAAAGATGGTACAAAAAGGCATTTCCTTCTGAAAATAACGAGGGAGTGGAATTTACCCCATATGAGAATGACAAACACATTTGCAAAGATAGTGACAAGTGATCTTACGCATGGCTAGTGAGCTCCAGTTAGATCAGAAGCAGTTTCCCACACTGCAGATAAGCATCCTGTCTAGATTCAGGAGGAAA